>NC_136018.1:17948382-18297132 GCF_048128805.1 Centroberyx gerrardi | reverse complement strand
GTCTCCACCCGGGTCAATTCCCATTCCTCCCAGTCGACACCAGCAGGCTCAGATCTCAGCTCTGCAGGTGTATTGGAATCGGCAATTCAATCCTCGACCGGTTGCTGCTGTCATCTCAACATCGACCGGCCATGCACACACACACACACACACACACACACAAGCTGAGGGTGACTGTCAGTGTAGGGCAGCGTCGGGGGGATGATGCAACATAGGAACTTCTACATTCACACCCCCTTTTCTAACACACACTTTCAGACTTTTGATTCACTCATTTTATCCTCTTATGTTCCCATCCCATGTATTGGACCTCTCCCCCTCGATGCCCTTTCCTCTCCTCCCTCCCTCCTCTTCTTCACACACCTCCCTACTCTGTCATTTTCCTTTCGCTTTGCTTTGCTATTCCACCACTCTATTTCATCATCCCCACTCCTCCCTTCTTTCCCCGACTCGTTCTCTCCCTCTTTTTCATTCCTTTCCTGCCTCTCCTTACTCTCTTCCTTTCACTATTTTTCTCCATTCTGATGCAGTGTCACACCAGCGATCTCCTCCTCTCTCCTGTCCTCCGACTCTTTCTCCTCTTTCACCTCCCGCCCCCTCGCCCTTCTGCCCTCCATCCGCTCTGATGGAGTGAATTTGCAATCCGTCGATGATCTGCGCTTTCTCCCTTTCCCCTCTTCTTCCACCCGTTCTCTCATTTCTCCCCCACCCATCTCCCCCCCCAGAGCGGTGCCACTCTGCCACTGATCATACAAGATCAGAGGCTGTGTCAGAGGCAGCTGATGGTTAATTAAGCCTCCAGATCAATAGGGCTTGCCCCTCACTCTCTCTCTCTCTCTCTCTTCCTCTGTCATCCCTCCTTCTCTCCCATCCCTCCCCGACCCAAACACGCTCCAGAGTCGGCCGGGGTTGTCTCTCGGTCTGCCTTATTTATTCCATAGGCTTCTCTGACGTAGACTTTTCAGAACGCCGCTGTGATCACAAACCGCAACTGCGGGGGCACTGACGGAAAAAAGTTTCTAGCCGATGAAAAACTTCAAGGGCGCCGGCACCCGTCTCTTCCCGCGGAGTGGGAGTCAAATGAGCAAAGTGGAAAAGTTAGGGTAAAGGAGGGGCGGGGGCTCGGCAAAGCAGCGAGTTATCACAGCCGGGGCTCGGCAGCGTCTTAGATGTTTGACTCGGCTCGTCTCGCAGGAAGAGAGTGTCAGTTACTTTTCTTCTCTGTCTTCGGGCTGACTCTCGTTAGCTGTGCCCTCATTAACCCGTGCCTGTCAACGACAGCACATTATGGCTTAAATATTCTGTGACAGGTCTTCATTTTTTTTATAAACTGCCAGAACTCTGATGTTATTTAAATACCGGATACACTCAGACTATTTTGGTCCGTATTGAGTAGAGCGGCAACACAATACTGCCTCACTGAGGCAAAATGCAGCACCTGAGAAGTGAAAAAGAGAAAATATTACTTACAAAGCTTGGTGAGCCTTCCCTTTTTGCACTTACTGCTGTCCTGAACCTCCATTTTGGGTGTAAATGACTGGAGTCTAGAGAGTCCAGTGGTGGATGCACAAGATACGCTTTGCTGTCCGTCCCTAAGGTGCGAACGTAAAGCCATGGTAGCTAAGTTTGAAGGAAAACATGAAGACAAATGCGCTTAGCCCCCCCTCCCTCCTCCCCTCACTGCTCACCCAGCCAGTAGCAATGAGTCTGCAGGTGATTGACACGACAGAACGAAGCCCTCCTGCTCTACAGTTTACCTCAATTTGTCAGATAACCACAAAATTTACTTTGAAAGCAAATAGCAGAGCGACGGTGCTATCAGTATTGCAGACATTCTGACATATTATCTTACTCATGCGTGTTTACCCAACATGAGGATTACCTGTGCTGAATTCAAATGTCAACATATAAAACCTACCTACAGTGGTTTTAATTAGGCAAAAGTGCTTGCTGAAAAAAGACTCAGTAAAACGATTTAAAATGGAAAGACCAGGTGTCTCCTGGAAGTTGAAAATGATCATGAAGGATCTTGAGGTAGGTTCAATAGTGAGGTGTCTATACTTTGTGTAGCCAAGGTCAATTTAGGCTTGACACCTGAGCCTGTTGGTCTGCTATTGGATTACTGCCTTATGGCCTCATATACTACTGTCTGACTTTGCACCTACCTCCTATGTGATTTTCATTGTATTTGTGCTTCTGGACATTTTCATATGTTGTTCATCTGCAATGTTTATATTAGTCCCGATGCAATTTAGTTGACCAGGTCTGTCTTGAAAAAGCGTTTTTTTTAACCCTAAAGGGACGAAAATGCGACAATTTCAATAAGGTGTCATAGAGACGATATCAAATAATAACACGTTTGAGCAAATTGTCTCGTACTGTACCTTTCCCTCGGCAGTGCGGCGCGGCATATCATATTTTTGACAGCACGGACGGCGAATTTCTGGAGGCTACAGACAGACAGCGGGTGTTTCCACCGTCTACCTTCTTCTATATGTTATTTTAGACCGGGCTCAGACGCATTGCCCGGCCTGTGAGATGTGACAGTCGTGGTTAGAGGACAGATGCTGTGATGGGCCCGGCAAGGTCAGGAAACACACAGCCGCCGGGGCCTGACTGACAGCTAGATGTGGAGTGTATCTACACCTGGTAAATTACTGAATCATGAAGGCCAGACATATGGAGTTGAGGATATGCCGGGGCACACAGGCGCACATACAGCACAGACACATACACACACACACACCCACAGGCACGCTCACGTACACACTCTACATCAAGTTGTACACAATTCCCATTGATGTAAACCATACATTCTTCCGCGGAGCAAATAGAGCGATTACTGACAAAGCTCTGAGGCATTTTACCTCTTAAAAGACAACAGAGGAACTCCCTAACCAAATCAGGCCTTCTCCTCTGCTTGCCGTGTATCCATTATACATCCCGTGCTGCTATAAATGGGCCTAGACACAGAGGTAAATGGAACAGAATGGTTTTGCTGCTGGAGAATTAAGACCTGCCTTTGATTATGAGTTATTGCAGATGGCAGCAAGTCAATAGAGTGAAATCGTAAAGTCCACATTTCTGCCAACCTGTGATTGTTATTGCCATGTTTTCCTCTATTTTCTGATAAAAAATAGCAAATGGATATCTGTAGCTGCAGATGCCTTATCTCATTGAACCCAGGTATTGATCAGAAATCAGACCCTCCCATCCACTCCCAGCAGTCAAAGCACCCAGGTACCAGGCTTCCTCTTCCTTCTGAAACAATAGGAATGGGCATTGGTTCCCAGGGGGGGATGGCTGCAGTTGTTTAAATCATAGGAATTAATCACCATGGCAACGGCAAGGCGAAGTGCAAAACGACACTGGAGACGGCTGCTATTAACCTGGAGGTATAGTGCCATCACATTGATTGTCAGGCCCCTATGCATTGATCTTCCCTGTAGCGTTGGGAGGCTGTCATTCAGAACCAGCCGTGTGTGTATGTGTGTGTGTGTGTGTGCGCACTCTCGTTCAGCCCATCAATAGTCAGATGTAATTCCATCCCCTGTCTGCTTCAGTAAAGCGTGCGATACTGTGACAGTGTCAGCTTTACCTTCGCACATCCCCTCACCGTCCTACTTAGAGCAGCATGGCCGACGGCTGAATCTGCTGCTAGCAGGGGGCAGAGATACAGCGCTCCCTGCCTGCCTACCAGCTCAAAATGAAATGAGTTCCTGACGTTTTTTTTTTTTTTCTCTTTTTCTTTTCTTTCTCTGCTTCCCTTCCCTTCCTCATCCCCATCCTACCTTTTGCCCTTGAGGGTGAGAGGGTGGCGAATCGGCAGAGCCGCTGTCTCGCTGAGAGAGAGAAAAAAAAAAGAGCGGAGAGAGGAAGAAAAAGGTGAGGCGAGGGGGAAGGAAAGATGGAAGCGAGCGAACTCTCCTGCGTGTGTGTGCTGTGACGGCGGCGGCAGCCGGGTTTTTTTTTGACGCAAAGGTCGTTAGCGTGGCAGCCCGGCTCCGGCTTCCGCTCCATCTAATTGAAAAGTGCCGGTGGGCGCGGGGTCGTCACGCTGGGGCGAAAATTAAGGCCCGCGGACCGGCGCTGTCTGCGCACGCGGCTGTTTGGCCGGGTGCCTGAGTCAAACTTTTTACCTAAGACTGGGGAACAGGTGTGGGAGGAGTGGGAGGGGAGGCCGGAGGTGAGAGGCAGGAAGGCAGGAAGGCAGAGTCATAGTGGGCCAGCGCTAAGGAAAGCTAGAGTTTACAGGATGTGATTTGTGCAGTGCAGGTGACAGTGAAAATAACTGCAGACACACACACACACAAACATAGACACACACACGCATATAAACAAGCACACAGGCCTACAGGCATACATGTGCATTACTAGTGAGGACATTCATTCCCTAGGCCCTAACCTCAACCTGAACCCTGGATTGGATTCCCGAATGTGCACATTAATATTAATATATAAAGGTAAGGTAACATGGATTACCTTTACTGACCAAATTAGAAGTTGTTTTCTATGCTGTTTGGAATTGAATGGGAGTGAATGAACCCAAGAGGTATGGCAAAACTGATATAAAATATCTTTAATTGTGGCACACACATGTAAAAACTGTCACAATTAACATTAAAGGCATGGAAAATCAGCAAAAACATACTGGAATTGTGCTTTAACCCTAAAACCAAAACCCAAACCTAAACTAACTGTAAAGTTAACCCTAACCTAAACTTAATCCTAATTCTAACCTTAACCCTAAACAAATCCTAATCCTAAACTATCCACTTAGAAGAAGAGAGGAATGACAATGAATGAATGTCCTCACTTTGGAGGATTTTCCTCTCTCTATCCTTGTGAAGAACACACACACACACACACACACACACACACACACACACACACAAGACCACACCAACCGCCGCGTGTCCCCAGACACTGTAGTCTCGCCTAATGGTCTCTAAGAGGGGCCATCTTCCTAGACTTGACCCCGTTTTCCCCTCACCTATTACTGTAGTTTCGCAGCCTGCAGACTCATCCTCTCTTTATGCCCAGTCATCAGGACAGGAAATGAGGCAGAGTGACCTTCCTTAACACGGTGTCCAGACTTCCACAGAGTGCTATTAACATGCCTCAGTGAGAAAATGACAGGGAGGCAAATGGGATTGCACTGTTGCCATGGAACTTTTCCCGTGCCATATTGTACTTATTCATTATGATTGACAGAGAGAAGTGTAGTTGCAAAAGTTTAAAGCTTTTTCTTTCATGGTGACAAAGACATTTTCTTCTGATATTAAATGTTTTATTGTAATCTGAAGCACTATAAAACATTTTTTTTATCTTGCATATTCACTTACAGACATATAGATGCAGAAATGGCAGTTGTTGCAGTGTGTTGTTGCAGTAGAATAAAAATGGAGCTATGATGCAGGTAGAGCTAATCCAGAGCTGACTGTCAGAATTTGTCTTTTATTACAACATAGTTACACCATCTGTACGAGGTTATGCCCATGGATGTAATGGAGGGTAAACCCACATAAACTCAGTGTACATACCTTTTTTATTTATCCATCTTTTTAGGCTGACATGAATCTTTATGATATCAATTCACAGTATACATCAGTTGCATCAAACTGCTATAAGTTATATGAGGATGATGTCTTTTAAGGAAAAGAAAGCATATTTAAAGGCAAAGGCAGCATGTATTTATATAACACGTTTCATACACAAGGCAAATTGTCCTCCACTTAAAACACAAAAAACACATAATTGGTCTAATAAAATGAGAAAGAAAGATGAAAAGTAGTTTATCATACTCCAGTACAGAAACGAACCTCTACATGTATGATTTACTGCATTTCAACATAGGAATTATCCTCTATGCCTATACAATTTATCAATCAATTAAGGCTTCTTTGGAAATAATATTGATTTTTGTTTGTATTAGTGTCTATTTGCCTTATAAAGAACAGTGACTGGAGGTCATAGTTCACCACGACATCACTCCTTGTACCCATGTAAAGTCTAGCACATGCATGTATATCCACACAGCAGTTTGACACACACTATCTCTTTCATGCTTTGTCTCAGCAAACTGGCTCATGTCGTCTCTTGGAATATAGCTGTCATTTGAAAGCGCATATGCCAAAGTGTATATCAACTTTACAACAAGTTGATAATAAGTTCATTTTCCAACTTCGCTTGTTTGAACTTCTCTCCCCTGCTCAGGTAGTTGCACAAGTCGATGACTTCTTTGATAGCTGCTTCTTGCCTCGAGTTGCGCCCGAATCAAACAAGCAAATGCGGTGTGTATCTGTGTCTTTGGTGTGGGTGTACGGCGCGCACCTTGTTAGCGCTCCTCCTGGGTGTTAGCTAACTGTAAGCTGGTGTCTGTGTGAAAAGGTTGAGGTGTTTTGAAATGACACTCCCCGAGAATGGCATTTAAAGGCTAAATAACAGGCTTGGATGGGGAGGGAGGCGCTTCCTCGCAGCGCTGTTAATGGGCTGACCTCTCGGATATGAAAACCTTTTAGCCGCATCATGGTAATGTATGCCAGAAGGATGGTCAGTTCGGTTTGAAGACGTGCATGAGATCTGTAGAACATCAACTTCGCCAGCTTTGATGCCATCTCGGTTGGATTAATCGCTTCCATGCACCGCATGTTATTACTACCCAAATGTCAAGATATTTTTGCATACACGTGTTTCATTTAAGCTGTCACCAAATCAGTTTTCCAAGCAATACAATGGTCACGGTTCAACCGCCTTGCGTTTTTGTCACTATGTGGCAATAGGGGCCTTCGTGACAACACTCCCCGGCCCAGGACCCAGACTAAAAACAGTTATGACTGGCTGCTGAATGCTCGGTTCCTGGGTCCATGGGAACCGGTGATTAACGCCACATGTCTGCGTAGGTCTCAGCGTTCCGTGTCCCCACTTACATCCTAGACATCCGAGCCTGGCCCAGACATATTCCCCTTCTGCGCGGAAATGAGATGCTGTCGTCGAGCCAATCAGCTAAATGTTCCGATCAATTCCATTGACGAGGGGAATCCCGCGCGGAACGTGGCGGACTGCTGTTAGAAAATGGCACTAGTGTCCCCTGGTGAGCATAAGGCTTTGGTTTCCGCTCGTGTGTACTTAAGGTGATTACTTGCTGCAATCCATGTATGGCTCTGATAGCCATAGCAGCATGGATCAACTAATGATCCCTCCTCCAGTCGGATCAATAGGCCAAAGTGTCAGGGAGGGAGGGAGGGAGGGAGGGAGGAGACGGCAACGAGAGAAGCAGAGGAGAGAGACAGGGGAAAGAAAGCGAGAGGGAGCGCGTGACGGACAGAGATGGAGGAAAGAACGCACGAGAGAGAAGATGGAGCGGGGCTATTAGCGTGACCTCTCACCCCTCGGCTCAATGTTTCAATGCTTGATGCAGGGCGAGAGGACAGAGGGAGGAAGAGAGCGAGGAGAGTGAAGCTCGGCTCCGCGCGGATGGATGCGGCCAGGTGGCCTCTCCGGCCGGAGAGCTCATCTGTCTCTGTCTTCGCCCTCTGCCAGAGGGAGGGAAGAACATCTCTGCTCTAATATCGCGGGATGGCTTCCACACGGCGAGCGCGGCCGGCCAGAGGGGCGTGTGCGGCTCTGCAGCAAACCTCAACTGTGTAGATGGATAGATTGTTGCTCTCAGTGGGAAGTTCATTCCTTTCAAATGAGAGAATCTGTTACAGATGGCTGTTGCGTTGCGTTGTGGTGTCGCATGCGTTGGGTTTATTCTACTTATGTGTTGATAATGCGTGTATAAACTAAAACAAATGTTGTTTTTGCCTCATTTCTTGCAGGCTCTCCATGCTTTTTTCATCACGAAAACAGAGTCAGAGTTGCAACGAGAGTTCCTTTTGTAACATTACAATTGATAATCACGATAATCAGTTTCATCTTAATACGTTTCAGCTGTGAGATTCTTGCACAGAAGTACGCACACGGTTGTTAGGGTGGACAGATGTTTAGCCTTGACAACACACATCGCCAACCCCACCCAACAACCTGTATTTGTTGTTACTGGGGTGGACTGTAACGGTGGTAGCTGAGGTGGGGGATAGTGTGTGTCTGGTTCTGTGTGTGTGTGTGTGTGTGTGGGCGGGTGTTTCAGCATGACTCATGGGTATCAGTGACAGGGCATCTCTAATTACAATATGACAAAGGCCACAGTGGCGCAGTTATGTTGCCAGAACATTCTTTGGAGAATTGCGTAGCCCATGGATCATGAGCGTAAATCAGAAGCTATCTAACAGTTGGCATAACAAACACCCCCTTTGTGTAAGACCCGCCGTCTGTGAGCCATTAATCATAACGGGAGGGATATTTACTCCCATGTGACCACGTGTACATGTCCCCAAGATATGTGTGTGACTGCTGATTCATTTGTGACAGCATCGTGATATTATTGATGCTTTGTTTCCCGGGCCGGGCGAATGAAAGGCTCCAGTGAGTTTTGGACGGCGGAGGTCACAGGCTGAGTTACAGCGTTTTGATTTTGGCCAAGATAGCGGTTCTGGGGTTTGGTCAAAACAATAACTGCATTCACAGTATTCAAGTTTGGATGCTTGTAGCTATATTTTCAGCTAATTTACAGTTCACTTACATTATTGCATTGCATGTCATTTCAGCCGTACAGGTCTGTAGTGTTGTATCCATTTGCAGTATAGTATCATTGTATAGTATCATAACAGGTTAAGACTAAGGAGGAGTGGGCATGGGACTGGATTATCACCGGTGTGAATCCTTTTATTGGATACTATATACTATACTGGGCAGATGTCAATAAAAAAACATTTGCAGCAGAATAATTGTGAAGTAGGATGGTGCCTCACACTGAAATGCAGGCAGCCGATAGTCTCAGATGACCTTCCCTGAGTAAAATTCACATGTAAACAAAAGGGGACAAAACTCAAAGCACATGAAAGCAGAACGCTAACAAGCCGGTGAGAAGATATTCCCTCATTATTTCATCAGCACTTGTTAGAGTCGAGTATCGTCACTCCATAATGAACAGCCGTGACTTTCAACTGCCTGCGCCCTTGAGCTTTAACACCGGCTAATGGTTCTAGCTCACATACACACCTACTACACACACACGCACACACATGCACGCACACACTGGGTGATTTGCAGCACCTAGAACCACGGCGGCAAATCTTGACACAGGAAGGGAGGCGTCGCTTCCGCTAGTGTCACGTGCGGCCCCTTTCCCGCCCGACGGCTCCGACCGTGCGAGGAGCTGGTAAAAGATGATGGCAGTAAATCGGCGTGTGAGCAGCCTCATCTACACCTCATTATACTGAGGCAAAAACACCACTCGCGGTGCTGAAACGTCTCCCCTCTCTCCTACTTTGTGCCGTTTCTTCTTTCGCTCATATCCCTCTGTTTGAGTCTGAATCACCCCGCCCTTTGCCATTTGTCTTTCTCAGCCTAATTTAGTAAATCAAAGGACAATTTAACATGCGAACATTACTGTTCTAACTAGCCGTTTCCTTTTAGTCTGCTCTCGTCGGCCTCGGTCTTGGTCCGTTTATTGTCTCCATTGTCGTCACAGTCGAGCTGTAATTATCGGAGTGGGCTTGTCGTATGCTGCAACAGGTACCGGGGAGGGGTGCGGGGGAGGAGGGGGGTCGGGCTGCGATTTCCCTATCATGCTAATTATGCCGGCGGCTACAGAAAAGCCGGCGCTGCAGTTTCTCTAATTATTTTCACCTTTCAACGCGTCCGCGTGGCCCCGGCTATACCTGTCCACTGGCCATTTATCGCTCTGTGTGTGTGTGTGTGTGTGTGTGTGTGTGTGTGCGTGTGTGTGTCCTTTGGCCACTTAGCAGAGGGAAGCAGAATGTCGTTAACAACTCTTCATCTGGAGTGCCGGCCACTTGTGTCAAGAGGTCCTGAGTGGAAATGTTTCATAAAGCTTGGGAGAGGGAAGCTTGCCGTGTTTCTAATTAAAACTGTGTTCCCTGCATGGAAAAGCGCGCCGCAGAGATGAGGGAGTGTACACAAGGTGATTATAGGTTACATGTTGTCTTTAAGTGCGCATATATTACATGTTTGTGTATGCAAATGAAAGTTATTTTGCGTGCGTTGTGTGTTTGCCACACACTAACCCTCTTCCAGAGGTATTTTGAAGGACACAGCACTTCCCGCTCTATTAGCATGTCTGTTCCAGCTACAGTAGTGAAATCCTCAATGCCGGTGATGCAACCCAGAGGTAACTCCACCTAACAACTGAGGGGAAGCGAGGGGTGGTGTAAGGACGAGCCCCTGTGGACACACATCCGCGAGCAACTTGTTATTGACACTGCGGCACTTTGCAAAACCGACGGTGTACCAGGCGCCGAAGACAGAGGAGGGAAGTGTCGACTTTGGGAAGGAGAACTGTTTCACTGAGTTGCAGAACCGACTCTATAGGGGGAGTGCAGGGACTCCGAGGACAGATCTGAACTTGGGTACGCAGCACACAGTAGAGTACATACTGTAGAGGAAAAGGAAAGTGCTATTTTGGATTAATAATGGATTATTTTATCCACATCTTGGAAAATCATCAGTGTGTTCGAAGATTGTAATGAACGATTATTTTTGAAGATTCTGTAGATCCTGGTCTCCACGTACACAATATTGATACCTATACAAACCTATACAAATATTGACTATACAAACAAGATCAAACCATCTCAATATACCATCAGTGCCTGGTCCGATTGCGATTGCGCTTCTCAGACCTCACCATCATTACTCCACCCCTGCTGATGTACAGTACAGGGGAGATTCAATTACCTGTGGTTCTCCGTCTAGCTGCCCGAGTGAGGAATGGCCTTCATTTCACCTGTATAGAGTTGGCAGCCGTCTTAACTACTGTAGATGAGGAGGTTATAGACAAAGGGATGAGCTTACCAAGATGATCAATGAACAGATACCTAAGTACTTCGTTTAAAGGCAGGCTTTTGGGAAAGCCAAACACGGGGCAACACAGGAAAAATGAAGAGGGGTTCAGGTAGTAAGTATCATCCCGAATTAACATTTTACTTTATTCAGATACATCTTTTAAAAAATTGGCATAGCTGAAACATATTATTGGCTGGTTGCATAGTAAACTAAATTCCTGGAGATATTTTCTTAATAATGAAGGGACCAATAACACTGTATGTACATATCAGTGGGTTATTCTCTAAGGATACACTATGGTATATTTGGGTAAGAGAAGTGAGCTTGAAATTGGGTAAAAGAGCAAGCATGCTCAGTCAACTTTCCCTGGATAAATAAAGGTGAAAAAATGTCTATGTATTATGAAGCAGCCTTACTTTTGACTGTAAAGTTGTACTCAGACTTGGCTTAGTGGACTTATGGTTCATAATGTTTGGATATGTGGGACATTGCATGACTCTGCTCTTGCTCCTGATGTCCAGATGGATTCTACGAACAGCTTCCTCGCTCTTATAGAGAGAAATGATTTCCATTAGACAGGTGCCTCCTCATTCCTTTCAATTCTAAGTATCCTCCGTTTTCCAGTCTATGTAACACACTTGTCATCTAAAGGCTTGAATCACATCTCAAGCCTTCTATTTCGACATGTATCCACACGAGGTAAAATAAATCACTCTTTTGTCACATGCCACTGATACGACTCCACCGCCTATATGACAAATAACCCAGAAAATGCGCCTCATCACTGCGCTGATTGGTGCTCCGATTCTCTCCCGCAATATGCATTTATCATTCGTCGGGCCCCGGCGAAATGAAATGCCTCTCAGATTCAAGTTGGGAGCCTGCCAGGGTAAATATTGTTGTCGGCTGCTAGTGATTACACACAATTGTTCCTAAGCTGCTAAATTTGCAAAATGGTTCTGAGAAAAGCACCCTTCAGCCGGGGGGTCAGCCGGGACGGAATACAGATCAGGGGAGCTCTCCCTTCGCTCGGCTCTCTCTTTCCCTCACATCCCCGCTTTGTCCTTGGAGGAGAGCGAAGGAGAATGGATAAAACGACTCCGGTCTAGAACTTTGGCTGCGTTAAAGCGGAGCTGAGAGACTGAAGTCTGGGTAGTGGATGTTGGCTCATTTTGTGTCTTGCCCTGCATAATTTAATGTCTTGTCCTGTCCATTTCTTTGTCTTGTCCTGTATAATGTGTCCTATACCATTAGGTGGTATCATTATTTATATGATTTCAAAAAAAGAAAAAAAATGCCTCCTGCTGCTTGGTGTTTTGAGACACACCAGTGTAGAGTTCATGTAATAGTGTGGTGGGAAACAGTGGTTGATGTTTAGCTATATTATTGATTCATTTGATCTGTCTCTCCCTGACCTTCCTAACCCTGTGGTTATGAGTGTGTCTGTGTAGGTGCATGTATATGTGTGTGTGTAGGTGTGTGTGTGTGTGTGTGTGTGTGTGATCAGACAGTGTTGATTGGATTTCACCAAAACCTGGGGGAATGATGCATTTCACCATTGTATTTTGGCATTTTCAAAATGACACTACATTGTTCATTTGTGTGTTCATCCATGTGTTACACACACATCTCAGACATCACTGATCAAATTTTGACAACATGATGCATCTTACCACTGCACTCTCGTATTTTCAAAATGACACTAATTGGCCCAAAGGCTACAATTACTGGTCAAAACACAGTGACCAATTTGTTACTGATTGGCTTACTGATTGGAAAACGACGTAAAAGCACAGTGAGTTTACTTGTGTATGAAATGTGCTATATAAATGAAGTTTGACTTGACTCTCCTTCCTCTCTCTTTCTCTCTCTCTCTCTCTCTCTCCCCCCCACAGGTAACTACCAGCTCTCTCCAACTGTGAACATGCCCCAGGACGACATCGTGATGATCGAAGACGATAGGCCGCCCCTACTTCCCGCCCACCTCTCCGACCAATCGTCCTCCAGTTCCCACGACGACATGGGCTTTGTGGGGGAGAACCCGGCGCAGTGGGTCCACGAGCTTCCCGGTCAGAACGAATGGTGAGCAACGGCCTGTCCTTACTCTGCAGTGGAGTTTGCTGAAATATTGATAACTTGATGGACTTCAGACAGGTCCTCTGTAGAAAAAACAGGGTGGTTTGTGTGTTGTTGGTCGAATGTGCATGATATTTAAATTGGATAGTATGTGTGTGTGTGTGTGTGGTTGGGTGTGTGTGTTTGTATGTGAGGGTTCCCACCGGTCATGGAATTCCTGGAATATCATGGAATTTTGAGAGGTATTTCCCAGACAGTGAAAGTCAGGGAATTTGATAAATCCCCCTAGAAAGTCACACATTTCCAACTTGTTTCACACATTTATTGCATCATGTGATGGTTTTCAGCCCAACTGTAGTGGAAACCAGACTGTCCTCTGTAGAAAAACAACATTAACAAACCAGGAAGGATTGAAATGTTTTAGTTCATGGAGGTTCTCCGACTTAGTCATGGAAAGTCATGGAAAAATCATGGAATTTTACACCAGGGCCACATTGGTAACCTTGGTATGTGCGTACATGCATGTGTTTGTGTAACACCATGTGGTTGTGTATGTGTTAGTGTGTGTGTGTATGTGTGCACATGGCAAGACACCATGTTGTTCTGTGTGCACACGTGCGGGGGGTGTGTGTGTGTGTGCGTGTGTACGTGTTTGTGTGTGACACTGTGTGCATGTGTATGTGTTATATCACGCACTTATGTGTGCGCCTCTCTGAGTGTGTGTGTATGCGTGCCTCTGTGAGTGTGTGTGTGTGTGTGTGTGTGTGTGTGTGTTTAATAATGGATGATCCAGCAGCAGTATGTCAGACTGTGAGTAAAAAGCTCTCTGGGGCTCAGGCCCTCCACTCTACCCCCACCCCTCCAACCCCACCCACCCATGGGATTTCAACGCCCCACTCAGTCCAGGCTGCAGCGGCCTCATAATAAAACATGAAGTCTCTTTAGGGAGCCGACCGGTTAAGCAGAAGAACCCCAAAAGACCGGGGGGGAAAAAGAAGAGAGATTTCAGCACTGCAGCAAAGCTCTTTCATTTCAAGAAATTTATTTATTTCCTCGTTGTTGTTTCAAAAGCTTCTTTTTCTAGACGGAAGTTATACATCAAGCCTTTAAGTGGTTTGCACTTTACTTCTAAAGAGTTTAGTTATGGTTCTTCCTTCATGATTACAGTGTTCAGGTACAGGAAATACATTGACAAACCGTCCAATCACGTCCTCATTCTTGTCTGAATGACAAAGTCAATGATGGTAGTTTTGTTCGGCTAAAAGCAGGTTGTCTCCAACACTCACATTGATTTTCTATTTATAACCTCAGAGTTTTGTTTTTTTATGTAAAGATTTTTTTTCCTCTCTTATGATTGGCTGGTTGAGGTCACATGGAACATGACATGCTATTGGACAGAAATGCAACATAATAACAGACTTGAAGGGTGTGTGTTTTTTTTTTTTTCTAAGGCGGAAGGTTGGCTGCCATGAATGGAGATGCCTGGTTGATTTATTTCTTTTTTTAGTCTTTCTCTTTCTTTCTCCCTGGAGACTCTCTCTCTCTCTCTCTCTCTCTCTCTCTCTCATTTATTATGAATGAGTAGATTTGCTCGGCATGCCTGTTGTTCATGTGATGTCAGAGGTTTGTCATAGTGGATTAGGTCCGCAGCATATGCCGTTGCAGCACTCAAACCCCCTCAAATGCTCCCCATACACACACACACACACACATACACACACACACACACGTGCATGACGCGTGCGCACGGAGCAGAAGTACGCTCTATACCACTGCCTAGGGTTATTGTGAATTATTCATGTCTCCGAAGTCCTACACTTACATTTACACACACACACATGCACACACACACACACACACACACATGCAGACACGTCAGGCACACATTCTCACTCAAATGCTCACAGCTGCTCAAACGCGCCAAGTGTGTATCCTCATTTTGACTTATACTGTTTCTCAATTTCCTTTTCAAGTACCACCACCGCCCCACCGCACACACACACACACACACACACACACACACACACAGAGCGTTAACAGGCATGCTGAGACAGTAGGGGATGTGGGTCAGCCCGGCTCCAGTGTATTGGAACTGTTACTTTTTAATTAAGCTCTTGCAGCAGTGCAGCCGGGGCCCTGTACTTATTGAATATGTATTGCGCGGAGCCGTGGAAGTCTCACCTCTGGCCCGCAGTATTATGCATGCCTCCCTCCTCACGGGAGGCGGCGGGCCGAGGCCGCGGCCGCACACCTTACAGCGCATACACAACGGCGCGCAATGGCAAGGCCGGCCGGCTCGTGAAGTCATTGTGATTCAGCTTCTCCTCTCTCTCTCCCTCCTTTCTCTTTCTCATGTCCTCTGTTTACCCCGTGGAATTTTACTCACATTTCCATTTCTCCTCCTGTCATATATTCCCTTTGTTCATTTCTTTCATTTCTTTGGTTTCAGTGTGTTGCTTTATGCATGCACATGGAATGGCAAGGCTGGTTTTCTTGTAAAATTATTGTAAGCCAGGTTCACTTGTCTCCAGTGATGAAGTCTGGTCAGGCAAACAACCGCCATGTAAACAAAAATCAATTATATTTTGAGAAAAGCATTTTTTTCTTCATATAACTTACATCAGTGTGATAATATGTACTATGATGTATACTGTGACTTTGCATCAGAAAGATTTATGTCAGCCTAAAATAGTGGCAAACTCTATATATTATGCAATTAAAAATATGTGTAAACTGAGTTAAATTCAAATTTTCTCCTTTCTTCCTATCATATTTCCCCTCTGTTTACTTCTTTCCTTTCTTTGGTTCCAATACATTGCTGGTGAAGGCTGTTGACACGCGAATGGATTTTATTTTCTACAAGCCGGTTTGCGTGTAAAATCATCGTAATCCACGTTCACCTCTCTCCTCCTCCTCTTCCCTTTCTCCTCTCCTTTCTCATCCTCTTTTTACCTTCCCTTAACGCCCCTCTTTCTTATCCTATCATATTCCCCTCCTGCTCCTTTCTTCTCTTTCTTCCGAGTCCCAGTGCGTTTCCCCCGTGAAGGATGCGGCCCACACGTTAGCGTGTTAACGTGTCGGCCCACAAGATAAATGGTTGCTTTGGAGGCAGAAATCCCATCTCACACAAGACACATTAATAAAACGACCTACTTTTTTCTCCACGGCATCCCTAGCCGGTATCTAATATGTGCGTGTGTGTGTGTGTTCTGTGCGTGTGTGCGTACATGTGTGTTGTGTGTGAAGATACATGCGTGTTGCAGGATACTTAGAGCTGTGCTGTTGTTATGAATTGACGGCACTTGCAGCACATCAGCTTTACAGGTCTCAAATGAACATAAAAGCCGGCTATAAATATTACAACCCATGCATTTAGATCTCCGTTAAAATGATAATGTAGAGACATCCAGGCCTTTACTTGTTGCTGCTTTATTATTATTACAGACTGCTTTATTAGTATTGCTACTACTACTTTTTATTACCTGGGTGGTTGTAGCCTAGAGGTTGCATTGAACAAGACACTTAACCCCCAATTGACTGAGGTAGTACTGGGCAGCTCCCAGGTGTCAATGTGTATAACTGTGAATGTGAATCAGTGGCGATGGAAAACAGCATGTGTGCTCACTCAAAGTTCCCTGTGTAAATAAAGGTTGTAAATTATTACTTTACATGTCTACGTTAACGTCATTTGACCACTGAGTCTTGACCCGTGACATCATTTCCCTCCGCTGCCTCCTCAGTCATCTGTTCCAATCCAAACCCAAACAGGAAAGCCCACGTCCGAATGATTTACAATAAAACCGATAAGGCTCGCTGATAAACTAGCTCTGCGGAATAATCTAGATGGATTACCCGCGATATGAACGCCGTTTCTCTCGGGAGCGGAACGCGAAGCGCGCGGCGTCAGAAACGCAATTTAGGCAGCTCATAAAAACGGGTCGACTCGTTATCTGAGATGCAGGAAGGAATGCGGCGGTTTCTGGTTCCCACCTGGTTCTCGTCCTGGAGGATGATAAAGTGCAGTAGCGGGGTGCGTCCCTTCCCTTCCAGCTGAGGTGCAGCGGTTAAACCCAACTCCCCTTCCATTCCTCTCTAGGCCCGCACACACCATTACTTAGCTTTTGTCAGGGGAGACAAATGCTTGTTATTTGTCTCTAGCGTTCTGGCAGCTTGTTACCGAGACCAGACTGAATAGGTTTGAGTGGTTTAGTGTTTAGTGTGATGGATGTTAGGTTGGCTCGCATCATGGAAAGACTTTACAATTAGGTATTCCAATTAGTAACAAGGAATAACAAGCTTGTTTTCTTATACACTTAGTTTAAATCACACTGACTTGGAGAAATCAAAATATAAAGGTGTTCAGTCGTTCCTATCATCTTCTTAACTAACTGTTTCCAGCCTACGTCTCAAACTGTAACGGAAACCGGGAAAGTTTGACATTCTATTTGACTGCTCAGCGCTCAGTCGCCCACTCCTGCATGAATATTTCCCTTTCATAACAACGCCCCCCCCCCCCCCCACCCCCCCCACCCCCCATCCACTTGCTAGTTTATCTAATCCTCGCTGAGATGCCATCAACTTTGTCCTTCAAAAGAAAAAAAGAAAAAAAATCTGCAACTAAACTAGACGAAACACGAGCGCCGTAGCTCGGGGGATCGGGAGAAGAAAAGTTTGCGACAGCACCAAGAGAGGAGTGTAAACTCCTTACCTACAAAGTGCAGAGACAAAGCGACTGGGCTTTGAAGACGCTCTGAGAGCCCGGGAACGTCTCTCCCTCCTCCCGACTACGCAGCCTCTCTTCTTTTCCCCTGCTCTGTGTTTTTTTTTCCTTTTCTTTATCAACCCACAGCGTCGTGCTGCTCTGCTCATTTAGCTGCTAAGTTTATATGCACAAGAACGCTGTAATAAGTAAGACTGTAATAGTTTAAAAAAAAGTAATAAACCCATAGTTACATTGCTTTTGCGGTAAAAATTCCAACATTTCACCCATGGAAAAGTGACTTTAGACTCACAAAAATGTCTTTTTGCGGCATGGGTTAAATTTATTAGCCCTATTTTGTGTAAGTACAATTTACTAAATCATAGTTACACTTCAGTGATGGTTATGTTCCTGTAATTATACTACATGTACAGAAGCTTATAGTTTTGTCCATGTAATTATACTATATGTACAGAAGGCTATGGTTATGGTTTTGTACATGTAATTATACTGCAATGGTTATGAATGAAAACACTAAAAGCAAGAGTTTGAGAGCCACATGTTCAAAAAATGCCTTTGAATTGAGCACTAGACAACGAGAGAGATTTATTTATTGTGTGACTGGGAAGAGTGCAGCTTCAAATCAGTGTTTTTTAATTGCGGTAGCACTCTCTTCGACACTCTGCATGTAAAAATCCACACTTCTAAGTCATGAACATACAGTTTTCTAACTTGTGTGAATGTGGGAGGTGAGAGAGCGCTGTACTCTGAGAGGCCGGGGGGCGTTCACAACGCGCTGATCAGTCTGAGGTTTGGGAAGCGTTACGCAACACTGAGAGCCGGGGACTGTCTATTACCGGCTAGCCTGTGGTGCACAGGCTGCCATTACCATCCCAACCGCTGATATCACACCAACCCTGCATACACACCACCTGAATTAAGATTTGCAGAGTGGAGGAGGAAAGGAAGTGTGTGTCTGTGTGAACAGTAAAAATCAGATTATGGCCACGTCTAACATGATGGATATGATGCAGTTTGCTCAATTACATATTTATTGTTTAATTGATCTATTGATCTTTTCCACCCTGCCAAGAATAAAATTCTTTGGGAAACACTGAAAACTTTGATTGTATTCAAAACTACTTTGCAACTCATTCTTCATTGACTTTGTGTGACCGGTGTTCTCTTCATAGTTTCCCTTTGCAGACCTCGTGCATGTAAGTCAGAAATATGACAGAAAGCAGTAGGACGTGTGTGTGGGCTGGTGGAGGGTATTTGGGCATCATCATAGTGTTCTGCATGTCCTCGGCTTTGATCTGCCTTGGTATCTTGGTATGTCTTGGTATCATTCAAGGGCCCATCACCTCCCTTTGAACACAGTCAGGAGACAAGGGCAGTCCTCCTCTCCTCTCCCAGACAGGCAGGACGATGAAAGGGAGAGAGAGGGAGAGAGGAACGGATGGAAGTCAGACGCAAAGCAGGCCGGGACCCACCTCACTTTCATTTCATTTGATTGAGGAGGAGCTTGTTTTTCCTCAAATATTGAAAACCTTTTGAATTGACTGAATTAAAATGATTTGACCCCAGGCATGCTGTAAAAAAAATGGGGGGGAATGCGATTATTCACAGAAGAAAAATGTGATGGACAGAGCAGAAAATCACTGCCTCCCCGTTCTCCACTAGGGGCACTGTCACTGCCTCGACCCGACTGGAGGGCTACCGTCCTCATGGCTTGGATCTCAAGCTTGATGTAACAGACAGAATGGAGGACAGGAGTCAATTCTCATTAAGGCGAAGAAGGGACAGCTAGAGAGAGAGAGGGAGAGAGAGAGACATAGAGAGAGAACCAGACGATGTCCTTCTTCGTCTTTGCGAGATGTCACAGGTGGATACATCATTTTCCAGGCAGCTCTGACGCAGTCTGTCAAACCGGCAGAGATGGAAAAGGACTCTAGACACACACACACACACACACACACACACACATGCACACACACACTGCTGCACAGACGCCCTCAGTCTCACGAGTGTTTAGATACACATTGGCTGGTAAACAATTTCACAAATTAACATATAAAGTGGAAAAGGTCCGCATGGACACGAACAAACAAACTTTCAAGCTAACATTGCAGCCCAGCCTACTTCAGTTGACTCCCTAATAGTCTCCATCATCAGTAATGTAACTAAGGATCAGAAGTGGCCTATTAAGCATGTGTGTTTTTCTCATCGAGCCATCAGCATAACTGCATAGCATGAATGTAAACATCCCTCCACACACACACACACACACACACACACACACACAATTTCCATCCATCTCGATTATCCATTGAGGTTGATGGTGACTTTTACAGCAGCTCACACACACACACACACACACACACACACACACACATACATACACAAATTGCAGGCTAATTCTTCCTTAAATGCTAATATTCCCCTCTAGGTTTATGAATATTTACCAAGTCTCAGTGGTGAGCCATTGTTACAAGCATGTCATACATGCTGCCATTTCCATGCTCACCTCGTGTGTTTGTCTACGGCTTGCAATGTCCTGTGTGTATGTGTATGTGTGTGTGTGTGTGTGTGTGTGTCTGCCCTACAGTGCCCCATTGTGACAAGATTGCAGGTGAATCTCAGCAGGAGCGATGCCAAAGTAACCTACACACACACACACACACACACACACACACGACTCTTTGCCTGCTCCCTGTCAGTTGCGCTCCCATTCAGCCGACTAGAAAAGTCAGTCCACCCAAACTCAATTAAAGCCTCCATAGACAAGGCAGAGGGAGAACGGGGGGGTGACACAGGAGTCGTTAGACTGACAAAGACGTCTTAATTGATCTTGTCCTCTCCCTCTCTGTCGCTCTCTCTCTCTCTCTGTCTCTCTCTTCACCTGCAACTTCATCACAATTACAAGAAGATTACAGCAAATCACAGGTGCAGCTGCTCCTCTGTGACTGTGCGGGAGCAGTGGAACCGTCTTATTTTTTATATTCACTCTAAAATCGGACGTTTCATGGGTGCAATAAAGCTCTTAAAGTGGTAATCCGTGAGCTCCTGTTTTTTTTATTTTATGTTATTTTGTCTCCATCTTTGGTGCTCAGCGCTCATTGCTGTGGTGTTTCTACACTGCTCTTCCCAGAGATCACCTGTCAATCAAACAGTGTGTCTCATATAAAATATCATACATCTTAAGACGATTATTATAAAGATGCAAGGAAAACGTCTGTGTAATTTCATCTTTTTTCTTCTGAAACCATTCGACCGTCAAGTGAAATGTCCACCGGTGCACATGCCAGCTGTACAGGCCTCTGCACAGACTTCTCATGCAGGGCTTTATGCGATGATTGAAGGCAGCTCCAAGCCTTCTGGCCCAGCTAAGCATCCATGCAGTCAGCTGGATCGGCCCCCCTCCAAACCTCAGTAGGCCCATTTCAGGAGCACCTTACTGGGCATCACTCCCCACCTCTTGCCCCCTCTTTGGGGCATGGAAACTAATGCACAGACCTCCCCCCCCCCCACTGCTAGTCAATCAAACTGAGCTGCACTTTTCTAAGAAGTAGAACGCTTTGAAACTTACCTCTTTGGTGTCGTTTTGAAAACGAGGTTAAGAAGGGAGTGGAGTAAAGGAATAAAAGGAAGGGAGGAAAAAAAAAAGGGAAAAGAAACGTAAGTCACGGGGGTAAATTGTGAGCGCGGGGGACTTTCAGCGCACACCACTTAGGAGCGCCGCCGATGTGCGGTTTGACACATTTAACTTCCTGCGAGGGAGACAGAGACAGGAACAAGTAGATGTAAAATGCGAGTTAAGGCGGCGGAATTTGCCTGTGAGCAATCCTCGGCGCTAGTTAATTTTGGATGATGGGAGGACTTTGAGCGGCGTGGAGAGCATCTGCTCGGAATAGTGGAAATTGCTTTTAAACACTGCTTAAAGAAGGAGAGATGAGGGGGATGTATTATCCAAATGGATTGGGCCCACTATCAAAAATAGGCCACAGGCTTGGACCAGATGGATGGGTGGACTGGGGAAGAGTGGAAGAGTTTGTGCCACTTTCCGCAGATGATCTAACTTGTCTTGGAGCTGGTCACATGATCGAGTCTGTTCCTTTTATTTATTTATCAAATGCATTTTCATTTAAGTTTCTGACCAAGACTCTTTCTATCAGCATTGCTTTCCACTAGTAGGCTACCTGTGTGCATAAAAAAGCATCTGTATCAGAATAGAAACACTTCTCAAAGCGGTATCTCATTACATTGAGCATTTTTATGGCAAAATGAATAGCGAGTGGAGAGCAAGTGCGTGATCCGCAATCGAGTGCTTGTGTCTACATGAATGGACTGTAGTAACTGTGAAAGTACTTTGTGTGCCAGGGTTAACTAGACTTTAAGATCGTACGCACTCGCCCGGCTAATAATGTCATTGCTAAGGGCGACGCACTTAATCCGCCGCCAGAACGACACATAAGGCTTGTATTGTGTTGTGTCTGATATTCAGTAGTATGAAATAGATGCTAATTTCACTAGTTTCCTGAATGTGAGTGTATTGGCTGTGTTACGTACACACACACACGTTCTCCACAGCTCCATATGTGTGTAGACAGTGTGTACGCTGAGATCCAGGACTTTGTCACAGGTGATCCGCATGTGGCGGACCGGCCGCGGCGGGAACTGCAGACCGGTCCGTGTAAGCTGACAGTCAAACAGCCGGCGTCGGGCAATTTCCCAGCCGGCCCTCTGCTTCCTCCCTTTCCCAACCTTTCCCCCCATCCAAGCCATCCCACCGGCTCCCCAGCAGCCTCCGCCGTCCCTTCAGCCTCCCCCAGACCCCCGACCTTTGGCCGTTTAGTCACAGCTCTGCGTGAACCAGACTAAAGCAGAGGCGGTGGTAAAAAAAAATGGACCCGCAGCTTAAACCAACAGATCTGACGTCTCGCTGAGCGAGCTGCGCCGCCGCCGGGCCGTCCGTCTGATTTTACTCTGATTGCCCACAGGTTTCTTGGTGTGTTGTTTTTCTGATTCACCCCAGCTGCTTGTAGCCGTAATTGCTCTCTTGAACGCTTCCGCACTCGCCGACCAAACCTCTCTTTACCTGCGTGACGGGTGCGTACGGTCCCACCCGCCGGCCTCTCTCTCTCTGTCTAGGTCCTGGCTGTGTTCAATTGGCCCAGACACGCGACGCTGCCTAGAGTGAATGAAATCTAAATTCATGCCGAAAACACGTCCTCCCCCCGCCCCCCTCCCCGCGCTGTCTCAGTCACGCTCCGACAGATGACATTTGTGGAGACAGAGAGAAAGAGAGAGGACGAGGTGGGTTATTTTTTTGCGCGCTTCCGATGATGAGAGGAGAAAAGCGAGGGATGATAAATGAATGAATAATACATCTGTGCTGTCATGCCGTTCTTCCTGCTCCGCCTCCTCCCTCTTCCTGTGTCGGCGGAGCGGGTCCCGGGAGGCGGCTTGATCTTAGTCGGGATTGGCAGGTGTGGTCGACAGCAAAGTGACGGGGCGACGGCGGCCCGGCGGTGACACGCGGCAGCGGCTCTTTTGTCGAACGGGGGTTGACGACCCAAATAAGAATTGTTTACATCCAAACAAGTGGCGGCGGATCCGCGGTCGATGTTAAGTGACATTACAAGTGTTGGGGAGGACTTGAAGGAGCATCTGCATGACACATTTTACTCTGTTACTCCACTTCAAAGCACGATAGCACCGTTCAACTCGGGACAAAAGCTTTCCCTCTGCAATCACAGGAAAGATCAACAGTACAGCTGTTATGTAGAGGACGATATGACTGGAGAGCTTCTTGAAACTATCAGTTGTACCGAGCAAGAAGCTGCTCTTTGGCAGAGGATACATATATTAGCTTAGGAGGAGAAGCCAAGGCACTCAACTTGAAGTGAAAAGAATTAAAATGCCTTGATTGCATTGGCAGGTTCTAAATACAGAGCATGATTAAAAACTAACTCTAGTACAGCTGTTATGTTGCTGTGTTTACCTTTAGATGCAATGCAGGAATAGAGCTACATGGACAATGGACAACACACCCAAACAGAGCAGGAGAGACAGAGACGGAGTGTCCACTCACACATGCTGCATTTATCAGAGCCAATCAGCACTATCTCTCCTTAAATGGCAAGATTTTCTCACCTTAATTGTAAACGCTGTCCTCGGCATGCAAATACCAACGTCCCCCTATCCCCAACCTCCCCCCCCCCCCACTCCCCTCCGATTTTCAATTAAGATCCAGACAGAGATAGGGGAGCTCAAAGGGAGCAGGCTATGGTGGGCCGGGCCCCACCGCTGCTCCAGACATGGAGGAGGGGGGGGGGGGGGGATATTGAGTGGCCATGACCCCGGAGCAGCCTCACCTCACTGGGGTACAACATATCAGAGCCAGGCCCCCCCCCCTCTTCCCCATTCCTGGCCTCTCCTGAACCCAGCGGAGGTGGAGGTGTCCTTGATTAGAACAGTCATTGCAATGGAGGATTGAAATTGACTGTGTGTGTGTGTGTGTGTGTGTGTGTGTGTGTGTGTGCTGAGTATTGGAAGCCGATGTTCTTTATCTGAGAGGAAGAAGTTTTAAGCTGAGATTTGAGATGTCAGTATGAATATTAACAGATGGATTTTATCAACCAGTCTGGTCTTTGTCTGGTCTGCTCCTGGCAATGTAACTGCAACCTGAGTGTGAATTGGTGAAGCCACATATCTGTGTAGAGAGCTTATGAGAAAATATGACTGGAAAATATGATCTTTGATTGTAATAATCACCGGATTAAAGTTGGAATGACCTTCAACTGACTGTGCAATGTCCCTTGGCAACGTTATGAGTCTCTCTCTCTCTCTCTCTCTCTCTCTCTCTCTCTCTCTCTCTCTCTGTCGTTTCTCATCCACCCAGCACACTCAGTGCGGACACGGACCCCGACGGTGCGTTCCAGCGGGAGGGCTTCGGCCGCCAGAGCATGTCGGAGAAACGCACCAAGCAGTTCGACAACGCCAATCAGCTGGAGATCATCAAGACGCGCAAGTCTAAGAGCATGGACCTAGGTAAACACAACGCAGGTTTAAAACACACATACGCATGCACAGTGCCCAAAAAAACCCCATCTCTGGAACCATACACGCCCCCAAATGACCAAGGATCAAATCCCAGCAAAACCTGTGTGTCTTTCACTTTTTCCTACTGTCTGAATAAAGGCAAAATACTGGAGGTGGGCAGACTATCCACTCTCCTTCAAAAACAGAAACACATGCAAACACGCACACACTCACACTAACGCATACACACACCTGACCCTTCTTTAACCCCTCTTGCCAAAACTACACCTCCCAGAGCCTTGTCCCTACCCCCCACCTCCCCTCTTTCGGTCTCTGTCTCCCATGGCCCTGCATCCAGTGGAGCGTGGGTAAAACACAAGAAACAAGAGTACAGTGGCCTCTTTAGTGCAACTACACACACACACACACACACACACACACACACACACACACACACAGGCTGTATCCAGGGAAGAAGATGGCGAGGAGACCTTAAAGCCTCTCCCACCGAGGCTGGAGCAGACGCTGCCTCCTCTCGGATCACTGGCTAATCATAACAGATCACAGCCAACTCCATTCCACGAGGAACCCATAGACCTGCGGAAAACTTTTGACTCTCCCAGAGACCATTGCAGGTCTGGGCCACTGCACCCAACTCTGTGGGGTCCACCTTCTATATATTAGCCCTGCCCTTTGTCAGGCCTCCAAACTTCACCACAAAGTCAACCAGGGAACACCAACTTTGCTATACGAAAGTGCTGCTCAGGAGAAAGATGATAGTTAGCCAGCGCACTCAGCGGATAGGTTTCACTGACCAATTAGTTCGGTATCAAAATCTTATCCATTATGTTTTTAGTGTCAATTAAAAATATAATTGGATATAACTGAAGGGAGGAAGTGAGTAGAATGGACATGAAACGGCGATAGCTCCGTGATTGAGTTCTCACTGAAGCAAATGCACGCTTTATCAACGGGTTCAATCAAGAAAGCGCCTTAATTGTGCCAAAGTGGCGTCAGCATTTCTTCACGAATGCGATTAGTTATAGAAAACAACACTGCTCACAATAGAGAGCGGTTCATCTGCTCCTGGGATAACGCCGTCCTCTGGGTTTTGTGGATAAAAGAAGCCCGGCGTTATTGACGTTTTACAAATCTCTTATTGTTGCTCCACTATTTCTAGATCAGCGCGTAAGTGTGTGTCATTAGATGTAATTCAAAATCACATTCCCGTCCGCCGCTCGTCGGATCCCATTGAGTTTGCGAAATATCCTGCTGACAGAGATCCTTGCCAATACAAAGACATAATCCATCACTGAGAATATTATGATGTTCGGATGCTGCAGGGAAATAACTAACTTGTTCTTCTCAGGTATTAACTTTGATACCTGACAGTGAGTTCCCAGATGAGTAATGTCTGAATCAATACACGCAACACAAACACTGTAGTCTATGTTGGCATTGTGATTTGCTACACATCTAGTATCAAATGAATGCCATTCATCTAACCGGTGCACACTGCTGTTAATTACAAACCCTGACCTAAATAGGAAATTATGTTTCAAAATATAGAGTATGCAGATTATTTTAATGAAATTATTACATCAAAGCCATGCAATGGAAAATGCCCTGTGGATAATGTATAATAGAATTGCAATCAGTGAAATGAGCCAAAGAACAAACAACGCCAGTGTTTTCCTTTAAGCCTTGTCATTGGTACACTGGTGCCATTCAGGTGCGTCTTTACCAGTTAGAGTTAGTAAGTCTAAGCATATCTGCATGCCATTAACAAGTCATTCAAGCTCTTTTTATTCTGTTGTTAAATTTCCACGCCACCTTCACTAACCTGTTAACATGTTGAACAATGCTTTTCCCTACAGACGCTCGTTTTATCCTTCCGCCCGGGCGTTTTTCCTCCCTCTTTTTTAATCGCATTCCAGGTGCTCAGCCTCCCAAATCAGATCAGCAGATGGATTTCACGACTTTGAAGCCCATCACTGTTGAAATATGCTAAACTGGTCAGACACCCCGCAGTTCAATCCCATTTAGATGGGGAACAAGATTGAGCGAGGGAAGAAAAAGAGGAGAATGGGACGCGCGGCGCCGCGGCTGGCAGTAATACGCTCTGCATTCTCGCCGCTTCGCCTTGTGAGCGCCGTGATTGACAGGCACTAGCACGGGGTGTAATATCTCTTCCACTTAGAGCGCCATTCTAAGGCTATTCAACATCTGTCTTGCGCTTTCTGACGCTGTCTCTCTCTGGCTCTGTCTCTCTCTGCTTTGCATGTGCTTGATACTGTGGTACGCAAGGCACTAACCACTCACACTTGTTTATGCTTTTTAACAGTAGCAGACGAGATTAACCGCAGCACAGGAATCACTGGAGGTAAGCAACCAGTCTGGGACCGGCTTAATGTACTGTCACCCTTAGCACAATAGACTCTTATGGTTTTTCAGCCAGGTCCGCGGGTCAATAATAGAGATTGGAAAAGCAATCCCACTCATTCTCCATAACTCATAACCAGCTATTGTTGGCTGTATGATCTTGGCACATTTAGATGCATATGGAGGAGGGTGTTGTTTGAGGTAATTGCAGCGTGATCAAAAGAGCGTTTACTTATTGCTGAGAGGGAGTTGCATGGCGTTGAATAGAGACTTGGCAACCGATGTGGGAACCTGTGCCATTGTGCTTGTTCCGCAGCGAATATGATTGAAGAAAACACTCATTACTCCGGGAGGTGTGGAGGGCTGGAGGGAGCCAGGCGATGGAGTGGCATTTGAAATGGAGAGACGCTCGTTGCCAGTTGGCCTCTTCACCTAGCCGCAATTAATCCATCACAGTCAAGGTGTTTTGAGCTCCGGTTGCAACGCGTCAGACTGCGTTCCATTCGCTTGATACAGAATGAGACGATGGCTGGGCAATAAGAGTGTAATGACTTTCAAAAGCAATGTCATACCAATTGGAAACTAATGCGCAAATTGTCAACAGCCATATTTGAAATAACTCGCAATGCATAGCCTTCAAAATACTCAAAATAAACATCATCATACATGCTTTGTGCGTATCTCAAGGTCTCCTAATCTCTAAAATGGAAACATTTCATTGGATTGAGCCATTTGAAGACAAGCGCACAGCAAAAAGTGTCTACTGTGATGATTCAGCCAATCCCAAGTGTTCCCAGTGCCTGCCAGTGCCATGGCAACCCACCGATGACACCGTCCCTGATTGAGACGTGAACCATAAGTCTGGGTAATGGTGATTCCTTGGTGACACATGTTCTGCGTGCGGAGGACGTCCTCTGTGGGGCTAACGATCCACAGCTGGCAGAGACGTAGGAGCCCCGCCGACCCAGCGACGCCTCGCCTCCACCGGGATACCTGGACACGGCCTTCCCCCGGACACCTTGGAGACTATTTTTAACTTAATTACCCTTTTAACGCCCTGCTTAAAGCCCCGGCTCTCTGAATAAATTATGTGTAATGGAGCCCCTGTCTGTACACAGATCTTTACATGCAAGGGCCCGTGGTGAATAATGGCTGCGGGAGCATGGTTTTAGCCGCTCTAATTATACTATGGGCTCCTGCTCCTGTAATAACCGCTGCTGATTTATTCATGGAGTTTGCCATACCTCCCCTTTAACGTTTAATGGTGATCGCTCTTCTCCAATTAACTGTCCTTGGTTCCTTCCGGCCAAATGTGTTGGGGCATTTCTGTCTTTGGCCCATGATAAAATTCCAGGTGCACTTGGATCCCAATTTAATTTGATTTTCTTTCTTTTTGCGCATTTGATTTTGACGATTTTCATTTCTCCTCCGGACGTGTGAGGAGTGACAAACCTGTGTCTGTTTGCGATGGGGGAATATGTATTTTCATCCCTCTGAATAAGGGGGGGGGGGGGGGGGGGGGGGGGGGGATGGGATGAGGAGCAGAGGACCGGGGCTTCTGTTGTGTGATAGGAATCACATAATAGACTGGCACACAGAGAGCTGTCCGTCAAACTCTCCCAGGAGAGCCGGGGCTGCTTCTGATGAAAACAAAGGCAGCTTCGAGGCAGCCTGGGTCTATGGGGATCCTCTCTCTCTCTCTCTCTCTTTCTCTTTCCCTCTCTCTTTCTCTCTCTCTCTCTGTCTGCCTCCCTCAGTCATTCACCGCGCTGACTAGAAACAATGGCAAAAGGGATCGTGATGTGCAATGCCGAGCGGGGGGATAATTCCCTGCTTCCGAGTACGGCAGATGTCATTTGTGTTCCCTTGAACTGTTGCATCCCGCGCGGCTCTAACTCACAATCCCATTGTGTCAAACATGCACCCTGGCTTCTGCGTGTCCGCCGTTGGCAGGCTTTACGCGTAAGCTTCAAAAGCCCCAAATTTACATGGCATTTGGACTGGGTTGATTAAGTTTCATCCACCTAGCATGTGAAAAATTATAGCATTTCCTTTTTTTTTGGCCGTCCTCCCTCGTCCTTCACGCGATGAGATTGCTCCTTTTGAACAAATGAATTTACATGATTTCCTCTCAGCCCCGTCGGTCTTATAAGGCTGTGTATCTTTCACTGACGTCGAAAATGGGTGCAGTAATCAGTAATGTTCCGTCTCTTCCTGGGAACTAAGCAGTAAAATGGATCTTCTATTCCTGCAACCAGAGAGCTCTTGACCCCCCCTTGACATTTCCAGCACACAGTAAAGTTTCATTTTACTGTCCCGGGCAGCCTGGAGGCGCACATACGAGCTCTATTCACTAACTGGGATGTCGCATTATAGGATTGGTGTTCGTTTATTATGAATGGTACTTTCAGCGTTGAGTCCGTTTCTCCTGGGACCGGACACTTTTATTAACATTGACGAGACGGAGGGGGGAACGGCACGTAAAAGGCCTGAGTTTACCAGCCTGGAAACACAACACCATTGGCTAAGAGCTGACCTCTTAGCCTACCTGACCTCCTTGACACGAGATCTATAGCTGCCATGGATGATAGAGAAGCACTCACACACACTAAGGCTGCTTTGGATGCCAAACCGAGCAGAAAGAGGGGCAAAACGGACGTCCCTGCGACCCTAAAGGTCATCAGAACTGTGTGAAAACGTAGTTTCTTTATGCTAAAAATAGGATGAAATGAGGAATCAATCAGCGCTATTCTTCCCTCCGTTTGTCCTCCGCAAGTAGCCGTCTAGATGGCGCGTGTTTGAATTGTGGAGCTCAGATGGCTGGCTAATCACTGGTGGAGCTGCTGCAGGTTTGCTTGGTTAAGGGATCAAGGAGAGATTAGCAAAGGGGTTCAGCCAGAGAAAGGGACGAGCTGCCACTGGTGAAATTATGATAACAGTAGCAGCGCATATGGATTACCACACAGCGCTGGCAATTTACCTTCTTTTGTCTAAAGTCCCCCCTAACTCAGATATAGCTCCTAACTTTCCTGTAATCATTTTGCATCACTCAGTGTCTCTGTCTCCCTCTCTCATACCCTTATGGAAACACGTGTGTTTCAGAGGGCGCTATTCAATGAAAAGGTAACAGATTGGTAATTGTTTTCTTTCAGTGATGGGGGTTTATTTTCTTTGCCTAATCTGTGTTTGGCCATGCGTCCTTCCATCCAAAGATCCACTGTGATCAGCCGGCAGCAGTGGGCCACGCTCCATTTAGGCTCCTTTAAACAAGTCAGGGGCCTCGTCGGCGATGGCTGACACAATCATATGTGTGTGTGTGTGGCAAGGTGGCTCATAATGATTGACGAGTGTATCGGGTGTGTATGTATACATGTATATGCCTGCGTGTGTGTGTTCCACGCGGAGGAGGGAGCGGGGGGTAGAGACAAGAAAGGCCTTATGGCAACATCCTCCATAGAAAACCAATAGCGAGAGCTCTAGGAGGCGTTTATTTACACCAAGTGAAGCCGCGTAGAAAATAGCAGCACATGCTACATGTGGAGGGCCTACAGGGAGTCTGGCAGAGACAATGCTGCTCTGTCCTGAACCCAAGGACATATGCCCAGTCCTCAGAGAGCCACTCAAGTAATTCAATCAACAGTTTATCCATTGTTACTGATAGTTTCCTCGGCCGAAGTTTAGCATTAACAAGCCCTTCAGAAATCTATCTCGTTACGTCGGGGCAGCGGCCAAATCAAGGCAGAACGAACGGGACAGAAAATCAGCCGGTCTGCTTGTTTACCAACCGGCTGCTAAGGCAAGAGCTCCGGGGAACTGACGGACCCCCCCCCCCCTTGACAAAATGAAATACCAATACCTGCAGTCGCGCTCCACTTACATACCCTAAACAAACCCCCCGGCGAGCATCGGAAAAATAATTACGGCTGTCCGGGGCCTGCCTCCGGCGTCGGAAGAGGTCGGCCGTTCCGCATTTCACCCCGCTATCTACACCGCCGATCTAGCAGCTTATCCATCAGCCGGAGCAGGAGACGGATTCCTTCTAAGGGCGCACTTTGTCTTACAAGTGTGATAAATATGAGCCGCTCTAATTAGCCGCCGCGCACAAAAAAAACATTTAAAGCCGTGACAGCCTGTCATTTGTGTCGCGTTTATAATTTACATGTTAATTGTATTTACTTTGCATAATTGGTACACATTGTGCAGCATCCTTCAGCGAAATAAATAAAATGGGCGCCGTTCGTCTTGTGTCAGCGCCGCATTTCGGCTCATAAACCGCGATGTCATGCCTCTGCTAATTCTCCGTTTTGTCATCGGAGTTGGACAGTTGCCACGCGCGTACAGTTGGGCGATGTTTTTTGCAAAGGCTCCATTTGTCATCGAGGAGCAGGTGGTTTTCTTATGTAAGGGCCCACCTGGCGAGTCAGCACAAGAGCGATAACAGAGCCGGGACTTTTACAATGGTCCCACCCTCATGTTGTGCTATTACTGACTATCTCACATCTTAGAAATAACAGAGAAGATTACAGGTGTTAGGTGCTGCTCCTGGTCGGATGGGCTAGAAAGAAAACAGTGGTGGAAATGAATGGCCGCCACTTTGTTTAGTCTACATGCCTTTCTTCTCTCTCTCTCTCTCTCTCTCTCTCTCTCTCTCGCTCCCTCTCTCTCTCGTACCCAGCCTTTTCTCATTCTCCACCATCCGTGACCACCTAAGGAATTGACTTTATGTTTAGATTCTATCCAAACCTGTTCGAGATGTATTATGCATTTCTAGTGCGGCTCCGCCATCGCTCTGGTACATTGCCGTCTTTTGATAGCGGTCCATTTATATGCATAATGTTTCAGCCACATAATTTGTTTTAAAACTCTGCAGACACGAGGACAAAGGTTGAATTATCATTCTCAACAGGGAAACGTCTCGGCAAAGATATAATACTCCGTTCTTGTTTCACACACTTCATTGACTAGGCAATGGCATCATTTATTTTTCAAGTTAATTGCCAGACTCTTACCTCCTCCTTTCTTATTGGGAATTGCTTGCCAAGTACACCGCATAACATCATCTCATAGGAAACCAGCAAAACGTGAATGATTCATTGACGCGCGGCTGAGCTCGGCGGCGCTAAGTTTTAGGCCGCCTTTGTGGGGGAGTTAGAGTCACACGCCATTAGTCAGCGGCCCTCAGTCACGCTGCCTCCTATTTCCGCAGGTTCCTCGGAACAGGAGGTCGGACCCTCGCTGGGCCTGAAAAAGTCCAGCTCCCTGGAGAGCCTCCAGACGGCCGTCGCCGAGGCGACGCTGAACGGCGACGTCAACATCCACAGGCCCCGCCCCCGCATCGTCCGGGGCCGCGGCTGCAACGAGAGCTTCCGGGCCGCGATCGACAAATCGTACGACAAATCCGGCGCCGTGGCGACAGAGGAGGACAACAGCATGGAGACGTGTGAGTGTAAGATTGTTCTGTAAGATTTTACATTTTTATGAACTGTATATTCACAATAGGTATCATATTCTAACATGCAATTAGCAGTAGAGCATAGCAGATGTCAGTAAATAATAAAGTCAGTTATTATAAAGATGTTAGAATACTTCAAAGTCGACTGGGAATTTCTGTCGCTCTACTTCAGTCAGCATAATATAGGCCAAATGAACAGCAACTCCCCAATGGGGCCTTTCCAGTATGGCAGGATTCACCCCCCCAACTAAACTAGGTTAGGGATTCCCACTTACTAGAGAGATGCGTGTGCGAGAAAGCACATCTGCAATAAGCGTCTAGATTACACGCTCATTAATATTCACATAGTTAATGTTGAGCGGAATTGTTAGAGACTGCGGCAACATGTCGTCCCGCGGGCTCACAGACTCTTAAAGTGCATTGCTGTGTATTTCAATAGCCGGCACGCGAGGAAAACATTCCCACTGTTTACCGACACAAGTCAGGTTATTTTATCTTAGACTGGTCTTTTTTCTGTGTGCAGCGTTCACTGTCTACTTTACATGGACTATGTATATGGAGAAAATGCACTGAGTATGATTATGAATGCAATATGTGTCTTCGCTTCCATTTGTGCCGTTTAGTATTGGCACATGGTCCGTGGTGCTTTGCCACAATTCCTCACATTATGTCTCCCTGCATAACTGGCTGGGATAGAGGCCAGAAAATACCTTACTTCATTCAAAACTATGAAGATGCTGACAGAAAGGAAAGAGATGCCTCCTCTCGTTTGAGTGAATATATCCATCTGTACTCGGCGTTTGATGACAAAAAGACATGCGCCGGGTACAGAGAGGCGGGCGTCGCACGTTCGCCGACAGGTAATAACCCCGCAACGCCACAAGAGTAATCGCCAGATATAAATTTCCATTCACCATTAAAGGATTCCATTAAAAGAGCTGGGGGGACATTTGAAAAAAAAGAGGGAATTATTTGCCCGAATCGCTTTGTTCTCATAAGCTCTGTCGGCACGCCGCTAAATACAGTCTTATCTCGGCGAAGAAAAATGGGGGAAGCGGCCGATTTCCCCCGCCGCGGTATATTGCATTCTCCCTCATGATATTCAAATAACTCTGTTTTTCAATTTAGATAAAAGCAGCCGGTCCGTGCTCGTCACTGAGGTTAATAGTCAAAGTTGACAGATAAGCCGCTCCCTTCTTCTGCTCCCAGACTTTTATTTACATAAAATAAGAATGTGGCATCACCTAAAGAAAATGTGTCCCCACAAGATATCCCGCCGGGCGAAATGCACTTCCCCTTGTGCTACTTTGTGTCGCATCTTTTGAGGAAGGGGAAAAGAAAAAAATGAAATAGGAAAAAACTAATCTGAACTGTGGGGTGAAATCCCTTCTTTCATGCGTCGGGATGAGATTGGTAATTTCGCTTGTCTGTCATAACCTTCGTTGCCGGTGCAAGTTAAATGTCCTTGATTATTGAAGGAGGGAAGTTTAATGGTAGACTTTCACTCAAATGGCAAAATATTTCCCGTGGCTGTCTGCATCTGGAAATTATATTTCACTCTCCCGACGCTTTCATCATTGATTCTGCTGTCTTGTTAGATGGTGAGCAAGGTCTTCAATTGTCAATGGCTTCACCTTTTCATGTCTGGTGTTAAGGCCTTTGGTCTGTGTTTTTAATAGTTTTTGATAGGAGATAGCTTTTTTTTCCCTGTCTTGTTTAATCCTATTTTAAAGAATCAAATTAAGTGGATGAGGATAGTAAAATGATGCGTTCCTGCTTGTTCAGGCCTTCCTTACACACACACACACCCACACACCCACATGCATACACATATACCCACTGTCCTCTGGGAGGCCAAGGATTACAATGTTTAGGGTCTTATCTGCAGCCTGGCATCATTAAGGAATAGTGAAATTAGCGCTCCTGCTAATCTCAGCCAGTTGAATGGCCAGATGCAGTTCACAGCTGCGATACGCCGCCTTTGCTCTTAAGTGGATGATAAGCAGGCGGCGGAATGAGCGATCAGACCGATACCCATCCAGAACCTGCGGTAGTCTTATCATATCCCAAACTAGGGGGAGGGGGGGAGGGCGTTGCATAATTGAATAGGCTTAAGCTGTCAATTCACTCGCTATTCCTGTCGTACGCCGCCCCACGCCGAGATTCCGTTGCAGCAATTTCCTCCGAGATGGCGGCTGAAAGGAACCGCTGATACCTCGACGGCTCGGGAGAGAAAACAAACCCCGGCGTTCATCCTTGAAATGTGAATCCGGTCCCTCCCCGCTAGTTTCATCCCACGTGCCGAAAATCCATCATGGTCTCTCCCCTCCCTCGTTTTTTTTTCCCTCCGATAAGCGCCTTTCCCTCCGTCAAAGGCGGAACTGGGATGACGACGTGCGAGACAGTAGTAAGTTGTAATCTGAAGGACATCTACCTCGCGCCTCAGATATACGCGTAGACAGGGGCGACGCCGATTGCGGAGCGCACCGCATTTGCAATTAAGATCCCCCGGAGCCTTTCCCCAAGATTATTTAAATGTATAATTAGTGACAGATTAATTACATTTTGCACATCAGTCCTGATTAGATGTGATGGAAACTTTGAGTATAATCAACCCTGCGTCACCCAAGGAGTTTGGTTTCAATTTGATGTCTGGGTTGAAATGAGTTCAGACGCAAATTAAGACCCTGATTGATATGACTATCATTACAGCCTCCGCTCTTTCGTCGCATCATTTTTCGACGAAATCCAAAGAGAAAAAGGGGGGAAAAAATGATGGTTCTCTTGTGAGCTATGTGAAATGCACACATTTGAAATATCTTTAGGCCCCGCGACTAAGTGAAAATATGTTCAGCTGAATAGAATTCTCACCGGATGTTCAAAGTAAATATATTCTGCTCTAATGAGGCAGATGAATTCAGTGTGTTTTGTTCAAAGCTGCTGTACCTTGTGGGACACAGCTATTCCATTGATGGTTCGTCTGATGGTACCAGAAGAAAGAAGTTATACTTTGTAACTGAATAAAATTAATGTGTGTGTGTGTGTGTGTGTGTGTGTGTGTGTGTATGTGTACTGCTTTCAAATGCAAGGCCTTCTTGATCCGCGGGGAGTAAAGTGAAAGCAAAAGTTTTCGTCTGCTTGTCTGTTTATTTACTTATTTACTTTATTTACTCTATCTCTCTCTTTCCCTGTGTTTGTGTGTGTGTGTGTTAATTTCTCTCTCCCTCTCTTTTTCTCTGTTTTTCTCACTCTCTCTCTCCCTCACTCTCTCTGCGCCCCCAGTGGACGAGGACACGGAGGGAAGCTCCCGATCGGGCCGCGACTCCATCTCCGCCAGCGGCGACCTCATCGCGGGCGCCGGGCCGGACGGCGACCCCGCCAGAGACAGCGACAGGCGGAGAGAGAGGGAGAAGGGCGGGGGCAAGGAGAAGAAGAAGCCCGAGAGGGATAAAGAGAGGGAGAGAGACAAGGACAAGAACAAAGCCAAGAAAGGCGTGCTGAAGGGCCTGGGCGAGATGTTCAGGTAAGAACACCCCCCCCCCCCCCCCCCCCCCACACACACACACACACACACACACACACACACACACACACACACACACTCCCATAGCCTCAAGCACCAATCGCTATCTGCTTTATTTAATTCCACTGGCCGCCTTCGCCATACCGGAATTTGAATGCGTTCTCAGGATGTTGCGCTAATCAGGGACCCTTCTCCTTGAACCCTGTGAGGTGGAGAGAGTGGATGGAGGGGGGTGGGGGGGGGGGGGCGCTATCGACCTCCGGGGCCTCTGGCACTTCTGAGGCAGATTATTTTTAATAAGGGCAACATGTTTTATTCATAATCCCGTGCGCGGTGTCCTCCCCATCCAAACACATTCGGTGTTTGTTAACCGGTGGACAATGCTCCCGGCTCGCGCTCGTGCTAATGCGGGAGCTGTGATTTGGCTGCGAGGATGAAAAGACCTTTTGGAGATTATGAAATCGACTGCAGGTTGGAATTGTTTCGCCTTGGGGTCGGTAGTCTTAGTGGCTTTCTTATCGTGTGGCCACATGTTTCTAGAGGCAGGCAGCCTTTCGAGGCCATGAGAGGTGGCTTCATTTTGCTCTTAATGGCTCTCAAATATTCAGTAATTTGTCAGAAAAAACAGTTCACAAGCACAAAGATTTACAGTCATTTTTAGGCCCATTCATGTATTCATCCTCATGCATACTGCAGGTCCTAACCAGTGTGCTACAACCTCATATACTGTTGAAATAGGGAGGGAAATTCAATCCAGACACCAACACTTGGCAAATTCTGACTGTGGTTGCTAGGTTTGTCTACTTTACCAACCACTGGTTGGCAGGCAACCAAATAGCTTTAGGAGCATCTGAAGCATCAGGCTGGTAAAATAATTCAGCTGCCACTGTGGACTAATGGGCAAAAACATAAATTCCCTGCCCCGAGTGCAGCTATCCAGAGTGTATACTTTGGACCATGCACTGTGTACATAGATCATACCAGGAGAAACCTCCAAATAGACTCCAGATGAAAATAAACATCCTGCGGGTAAAATTAAGGGCTGATGGGGGAATGCATTTCCGAACACATTTGCCTCCTCTGCCACGAGGAAAATTAATGGGGGAGTCACATTAATTATTTGGATTCCGTGCTCATTTGAATACGGCATAAATTAAGGGTGGAGGCGGCGCGGGCCGTTATCGTGCCGTAAGTTGTTTTCATGTGGATTAGTTTAATGGGATTAGTTAGCGTATCGTGGCGCACGGCTCGGTAATGAACAATAAAGACGACAAGTGTGTTTCGAGGTCACGATTGAGGAACGCGGAGAGCTTGCTTATCATGCCATTATTTTCACTTTTGCAGTTTTTCTTTTTTTTTTTTTTTTCAAACTGTAGTTACATCCTGCGGCGTGAACGCAATCTATAATGACTCGTGCAGGGGTGACATTCTGCGTGAACACATACACGGAGGCGAACGCGCTCTCGATTAGTAAAGTGGAAATTTGAGTCGCGGGGTTTCGACGCTCTCTTTGACATGCAATCAGCGGCCGTTGGCAGAGGTGTATTCGCCGTGCGCTCGGGGGCCCTTAGGTGCCCACCGGGGTGATTTTCGCGGGCGCGCGGGGGGGGGGCCCTCGGCGTGCCCTCCTCGGCCTCATCATCGCTCTTCATTATCTCTGAGTGCCACCGCCACTTAAGAGTTGGCTCGCTCCATGCATTTAACTCCAGGCCCGCTGCCTTCTGAATGCAAAGAGTGCTGTCTCCTAAACACAGCATGCCCCGCTCTCTCTTTCTCACTCTCAAGCTTCCTCTCTCCTGCGCCTACTCCCTGTTGATACCTCAAACCCCCCTCTTTTTTTTTTCATATGGTAAAACTGCGACAGTTCTCGCGCGTTTCATCCTCACAATTGAAAGTATGATACCGAGTTAGCTCCTCTCCTGCTCTCTATGCCACCTCGCCTCCGCACTGTCCTTTTCTTTTCTCTCCCGGGGTTCTCTTAAGAGGCAATCCCCAAAACAAGTTTAGAAAGTTGGAGATTGCGCGGAACTGAGGTGAGTTACTCCGGATGTGTCCCAATAGGTACGACGGCAAACTTTTTTTTTTTTTTGTAAAGAACAAAATGGAAGCGTATGAAATGCCTAGCGGTAGAAAGGGAGGAGAGGGAAAGATGGTGAAAGATCTGCAGTGTGTCTCATTTTTCAACGATTTATCCGAAGTTTTGACAGTAATTCAGAATGGAGGAGTCTGTCTGAGAGAGAGGGGTTTGGCTGTCAGAAACTCAACAGTTTCCCCAGCTTAGGGATCGCGCGGCGAATTTCCACGAGCGAATTTCCATGCGCGAGTGTCTCACCGTTGCATCAAAACATCAAAAAGACATCCTGATTAGGTTAATCCTTTGTAATGCTTGTCTCCCTGGTTTTGCATTTGCATAAAATGGACAGGCACGCACTCGCACTTTCCCTCACATTTCTCACACAAGCGTGTCTTCCGCTCACGCTCTCTCCCGCTAAGGAGATCTCAAGGAGTTTGCAGCGCGCTGCAATTTGAGCTCATCTGCATGCAGGCCTTTGTGCGGCCTGATGAACGTGCACCGCGCGCTCGCTTAATGGACAGCCTGATTGGGAGTGCATTAACATCAGAGCCAGGGGAGAGGAGGATGGCCTAATATAGGGAGAGAGAGGATAGGGAGGGAGAGAGAAAGAGAGACGGTGAGATAAATAGACTGTGAGTGCAAGAATGAGTGAAAGTGTGCGAGTGCGTGATGGAGAGAAAATTGACTGCCTAAAGCCCACAGCAAAGAAACTGCAGTGCAGAGCTGCTCGGCTGCCTCCCTAGGAGAATGATACTGTACCGCCTATAGGATGGCACAGCACAGGACCATCCAGTAATGAATAGGTTATTCTTATGAATGGATGGCGATGTGCATGCGTGCGTAGGATAAAGACCAGCCCCAGGCGGAGGCAGCTCCACGTCACTGTTGTTTCTGGGACGTCTGTGTTTGCACGTGTGTGTGTCTATATCCAGTGGGATAGGGGTGGGGAGGGGATGGGGGGTTCCATTATCCCCCAAACCATTCTGCGTGATTATTCATGTCCTTTCTAGTGGATAACATGTGATCATTACTTTCTGATCCTATCAGGTTTGTTTAGATGTTGGGAGCTTTGCCCAAGGCCCCCGTTAGCATGCTAGCAGACAATGACGTCTCGGCCCCGGCCCTGCAAGACTCCCTTCAACATGCCTAATGAGGTGTTGTTTATCTTCTCTGTGACTGACTGACCTCCTCCGTGAATGCCCCGTCTCCATCTCTTGGTGTGTGTGTGTGTGTGTGTGTTTGTGTGTGTGTGTGTGTGTGTGTCTGCTCCTTTTTGATGAGAGCCGGGGAAATGCATCCCGGGCTGTAGGAAAACGGAGCATGAGGGAGACGGAGCGGGTGGCGGCTGCGGGAAAAAAAAAAAAAAGGAAGGCAGGGGTGAGACGGGGAAGGGGGGTGGGGGGTGGGGTTGGGATGGGGGGCGTGTGCACTGGAGTGAATTAGGGCACCAAGGGAGAGTGGGAGAGGAGGAGGATGAGGAAGAGGAGGAAAAGAGAGAGAGGGGGGGGGGAGCGAGGAAAGAAGGGAGCTTTTCACAGGCACAGTCACGGCATCGTGGTACTGTCTGCCTGTAGGGAGGATGGAGGGTCTCTGCTGATTTTGTCCATTGTGTGTGTGTGTGTGTATGTGTGTGTGTGAGGCGCATGCCTGTGCACATGCCTGTTCCTACATGCATGTGCGTTTGCATGTGCGTGTGTGTGTGTGGATGGAAAGGCTGCGTTAATGGACTCTGGCACCACCCCCCCTGCCATCCCCCACCCTCCACTCCTCATCCACACACACACACACACACACACATGCGTGCGCCCTCTCCCCGCCAATCTGATAAGTGGCACGCCTCACGCCGAGCCATCAGCCGACGCTGGAGCTCGGGTGTGACAGCCAGGCCTCCCCCACCCCCCTCCTCTCACCCTGGGGACCTCCTCTGCCTGCTCCTCCCCACAGATGCAGCCCCACGCTCAGGGCCAACGGAGAGATGCAGGAGAGAGAGGGGTGTGGAGTGGAGCTGGAGAGGAGAGGAGAGGAGAGGAAAGGAGGGATGCTTCCCATCCTTCAATCTGTGTTATTCTTAGGCAGTGTGGAAGCACGCTGCGAGCGCTTGGAGTGTGTTGTGAGGGATGTGTGTGTGTGTGTGTGTGTGGGAGGATACCGTGCCATGAAAGCATGATAGCGCTGCCTCATGTGTGTGTAGCATGAGAGTAGCAGCTAGTTAGCGTGAGCCTGTGCTGCTGCATGCATTCATACCATATGATTCCTTCTGCTCGTGTGGGTGTGAACAGCTGATGGCGGGTAAGCCGGTTTGATCATTAGTACATCGGCATGACACACGCATTAGCCCGGCTTTTTGCGAAACACACGGGCCTGAGTGTGCCTGATTCATCGACACGCACACACACACTCCCCCCCCACCCCACCCCAACACACACATGCCCGCACACTCGCATACGCCCGTAGTATTATTACTGTAGTAAATATAGTTGATTTGGAGACGGCAATTAGCCGCCTCCGCATGTGAGCCCTGACATCTGCTGAATGTAATCTGAGAGAAAATGATAATTGTTCTTCTTTTACTCTGCCTCGCTCGTCACATCGGCCCGTAATGTCTGTGCCGAGGCAGTAAAGGCGAGCGCGGGACGCCGGATCAAGCTGGAGCGCATTTGGAAGAGTAACTGGCTGAAGTGAAGAGAAGAAAAGATGCAATCAGGCATATGAAAAAAAAATAATATCACACATCGTGGGTTATATGTGGTGATGCAGAAATGAACATTGATTCAGCATAGTGAGCATGGCAACTGGAGGACAACTGGAGGCAAGATAGTGACTTCCTATCAGCTCCGGGTGTGCTGTTCTGTAGCTGACCCTGACCTCTGACCTCCACATTACATTATCACAGACATAGAAATACTAATGAACGAAAGAATGGATTTGCAGATGAATCATTGAATGAATGGGTGAACAAAAGAAACCAATGAAATGAAATGAAGGACTAAGAGAGAATTCGGAGGGAATTCAATAAAAAGACAACTTAGTGCAAAGTCATACCTCAATATCACCTTCAAATGGCTGCAAAGCTAAAAAGAAATATCATGTCAGCGAGGGCACTAAGCAGCGAGGGGTCAGCTTTTTCAGCTTCTCGGGGAAAAACATCTTTTCAGAAGCACTCCCTCCCGTGTCTTCAAAGCCGCCGCTTGATCCGCGAGCTTTAAAGGGGTCATTTTTCGGGTGGGGGTGGGGGGGTGGGGGGGTGAACTCCAAAACCTCTTCGCAAAAATGTCCTCCGGGTGCGACATCCCATTACTCTCCTGCCAATCACGTAGCAAAGAGGGGCGGCGGGGGGCCAAACAACCGACAACAAACCCTCCCGCGGAGAAGATTAGCGTGACTGTCAAAGAGCGCAGCGGAGGAAGACGAAAGCGGTAAAAAACAACAGATTCCTCTGCGCGCGAGGTTAGGGCGAGTGTGGCTTTGTGTCGCGCGTCCAAAAATTGCTACTGCCAATTTCTGGCGGGGTGATGCTTTTGGAGGTAGAGAGCGATGGGATTAAGGAGGAGGAGGGGGTGGGGGGTGGGGGGTGGGGGTGGAGAGTGACTGCGACTGCCAGAATCAGAGCCGGCCGCTGGGGGCGGAGGGGGGGGGTTCTTCTCGCCTGTCCAGTCCCACTTCCCCTGCTTTCGGGCCACTCGATACAAATATGATCGGGCACCGCTGGGCCTCCATCAGACAGCGTTGGAGTAATTAGGTTTAGAATGATCATGCAGGGCTCTGAGATAGGCCTTGAGGCCAGGGGAGAGGCTGGTGTGTGTGTGTGTGTGTGTGTGTGTGTGTGTGAGGAGAGGTGGTGTTGCGCCGTGGAGTTAATTGAATCTGAAATCTTGTCGGCCTGAAATGAGATCCACCGGTGTCTCTCATGCTGTGTCTCAGGCAGAGGGCTGCAAACATGACTGAATTCATAAAGTGTGTTATTAAGGAGCTCAAATTAAGTGTAGCAGTGCCCCCCCCCTCCCATACTCTACCAGGCCCATGACTACTAATGATCCGGCCCCAGTGGAATCCCAGCCCAGTCCCACCCCTCTCTTCTTCTCTTCTCTTCTCTTCTCTTCTCTTCTCTTCTCTTCTCTTCTCTTCTCTTCTCTTCTCATCTCTTCTCTTCTCTTCCCCTCACGTCTCCTCTCCTCTCCTCACTCATCTATCATCTTCGCACTCTCCCTCCCTCCCTCCTTTCATCAACCCCGATGTTCCGAACAGAAACCGCCCGATGTTTCTTAACTTCTCCCCCCTCCCCCCCTCCTCCCCCCCTCCCCCCCTCCCCCCCTCCCTCCGTTTGATATTTGTTTTTCACACTTTGAAACACTTTGGATTCCACTTTGATGTTATTTTCGCTCCGGCTGCGGATCGCTTTGATCAATCAGAGAAAGGCTACTCCGACGCGCGGCGGCTCTCGGAGGACGGGCGAATTTGAGAATAATGAGAAAACATAAAGAACGCGTACGAGGATCTGAGAACAGCGCGATCCCGTTTTGTTTTTCTAAATAGTACAAATGAATCGCTAATGCGTCCCGTAATGAGCTATATACAGCGTATGTACGTATCGGTCGGAAGAAGCGGGAAAAAAAAACGTAGAAGTTGAATTAGAGATGCAAAGCATGCTTGATATTGCAGAGACAGAGGTGAGAAATGCGCATGGGAGAACCTATTTATTCGCCCCTATGTGCTATGCAAATGAAGCATGCTGACTGCTACAGTAAGACTCATTGCTAGTCCGCTCACCTACCCAGCAGGCTTAGCATGTAATGAAATGGAGGCCTTTGGCTGAAATGACCTTTCCCATCCGCTGACTGCCCGGCCGCTGATGTGCACACACTCATCCCGCACGCCTTAACATCTGAGTGAGAAGATGGGCGGTGAGAGAGAGAGAGACAATCACAATGAAGGCAAAAAAAAAAGCCAGGAAAATTGCTTTTGGAATTACAAAGGTAATATCAATCGATGTGGAATTACACTTCTGATTTCCATCAAAGGCAACCAATTAAAGCCGGGGGAGCCGCATTCCTCTTGTTCTGTCAGCGTCTAGACATGTGTTCGGCATGTAAGGTGAAATTGTCTCTTTCTTTTTTTTTTCCTTCCCTGTTTTCCACCTCTCTCTCTTCCTCTTCTCTGATCTGTTTTTTTTCTCTTTTTTTTCTTTTTTCGCTCTGTGTTTGGCGAGGGTGTCAGAGAAAACGGAGGCTCGTTTCATGGCTGGATCGGGATTTCACTCCTCTTCTCTGTTTGTCATGAAGGGAGCTTAATTGGGCCCTCACCGGCGTATGATGGGGAGGAGAGGAGGAAGGAGAGACGACGGAGGGGAGGAAGACGTGCGAGCTGTTTTTCCTTCTCGTTCGCGAGGGAGGGAGGGGGGGTGAAGTGAGGTTGGAAGAGAGCGGGAGAGAGAGAGAGAGAGAGTGCGAGCTGATGTTTTGAACAGTCCGCAACAGCAGATAAAGGGCAGTTGATTCTTTCCAGCAGAGGATACCTATAAGGTCTGATCCAGTTCTTTGTGGAGGTTTGTGTCTTTCCCCAGCTGATCCCACTACATCCCTCCTGAAACAAGCCCTGATCCACTGGTCGTATACCACAGATGGGCCAAATACTCAGCTAAGTGTAACATCAACATACTGTATATCATTGTCAAATTAATTGCGATACCTTGGTATAATTACGGTAAATAAATGAGACTGTGGTCAAGATTGTTCGTAGCCTCTATCTCATGCCAGTGATATAAGTGTTTCTCAAAATTAAGACCACATTTCCCATAATCCCTGTTGCTTTCTGTCACAAAAAGGTGCGATGTTGCTTCTACGATCAATGGTTTTCTCTTTCGTTGTACTGAGGAAGATAAACATGTTGGAAGTTCCACCATCTGCCATTGCGAGAAGCTCTGAACGTTGTAGCTCTGTTTGCGCTGGAAGAAAAGCGTCCTCGTCCTGTTTGGTGCTGTAAAGTAATCTCCCATTGTGCTGTAAAGCGATCCTGCAAACATCTGGCAAAATCAGACTTTGTGATCTTGCAGTTTTGTTTGTTTACAAAAATGAGTGTTTCATTATTAATGATTGTTTGGTAATGATTTATTGGTGACAAATGCTTCACATAGCACCTTAAAATTGATGTTTACATGATCTGTTATGATTTCAGCATTTTTTTTTAACCATAGAGTCCCATTCAAAACCCCATTCTGTAATTTAAAAATGCATCAAGTTGAAATTAAGGTTGTTATTTTTGGAGAAACTAAGTTTACCTTTTGAACAATCAGCATTTTCGTCCTACAGCTAAGATCTATCACTTCTCCATAGCCAGTAGAAAGGAAAGGAGAACGTCCAGGGTCAGTCAGCTAGCATCACCTATGATATACAGTCTGTTTCACCTTCCATCTATGAGCTTCCTGCTCCCTCACTTTATTCAGGTTTGCTGTCACTCCCTCCCTTCCTCCATCCACACATCCACCCCTATCCCTCCCCACTCCTCCCTCCCAGCTGCCCTCGAGATTCATCGTGGCATTGACAGAAAGACCTCTCCCGTCTCCCTCTGAATGCTGGGAGGATGTATAGCACGGATCAACGGTTCCGCTGTCTTCTAACCCCCCCCCCCCCCCCCCCCCCCTCCCCCCCCCCCCCCCCCCCCCCCCTCCCCCACGGACTCAAACACAATGCCCGGGCCGGTGTGTGTCTGCGCCTGACGTCTATGAGACAGAGAACCTGTCTCTCCTCTCCCCTCTACCTGTCCTTTAGGCGGGCAGCTTGGAAATGCATGCAAAGCTTCAGCATTGCAAAACACAGCTGTCTCCAGACTCATCAGCATGTAAATGAGTCGGGAAACAATTCGGAGGAGCAAAGACAATCAAAAAACAGAAAAGGCAAGAAAAGGGGCCCCGATGAGCGAAATTAATTCATGAGGTAATCTTTTATGATGATGATGCTCATAAGCAATTTTCTTCTCACCTACCTAATGGGAGTGCAGGGAAGTGGTGGGAGGCGGAAGCAGCTGAAAACGCTTCGGCAAAGTTATTTTCCGTGAGTCTGTGCACATCAGTGGCGTTGTTTTGTTCAGCTCTTCCAGTATTCGGGTTCACTTTTCCCCCTATAGCGCTTCCACAGTCAGTCTGAGTTGTGTCATTAAAAGAGCTGAGCAGACTTTGGCTGCCGTGTTGGCTGAATGTGAGTTTGTGTGTTCGAGGCGGGCGGCGGCAGCCGAGCTGAGGATGCAGAGAGTGGCAGTGATCAAAATGGCCCATTAGGAATGCAGCGTGCCATACTGTATCTAGGTCACAGCCTGAGCCACCTACTGTAGCTCTTCCACAGAGAAACCACAGCGCTGCCCCTCCCACCCTCCACCCCCCATCTCCATTCCTGCCTGCCTGTCTGCCTGACTGACTTGCTCAGAATGTGTGCGTGTGTGTATGTGTGTGTGTGTGTGTCAGTCTGTGTTGGTTAGGTTGAGGAGGCAGTTGGCAGATGAGTGTGTATGTGTGCTTGGTGAGGGTTAGGGATAGGGTCATCGTTGTTTGTGTGTGTATGTGTGTTTGTGTGCTTGCATGTGTCTATGAGTGGGTGTGTGTGAGCCAGCTAGCAGTTGAGAGTGTGTTTATGTGCATACGTGTGTATGTGTGACTGTATGTATCTGTGTCAGTCTGTGTGTGTGTGTGTGTGTGTGTGTGTTAGGTTGGGTAGATAGTAGGCAATTGAGACTTGAGTGTGTCTGTGGGTTAGGCTAGTTTAGATAGGCAGTTGGCAATTTGTCTAGCAATATGTCTGTCTGTGTGTGGGTTATTGGGTAGACGAGGGATTTGACAATTGTGTGTGTGTGTGTGTGTGAGAAGAGAGAGAGTGAGTGTGCAGGAATCTTATGACTGGCACAAAGGTCAGTGGATTAAATGCCACATAATTTAGACATACAGTATGACTTTGCACTGTCAGAATGTCAATAACAAAACACACACACACACACACACACAATGAACATCGCAATCAAAATGAAAATCCTCAGCGTAGCTCATCAGCTGAAGTTGAACTGAGTTGCTGAAGTGATTCCATGTAAATTGTCCTTCAGAAACTCCCTCCTCGTTGCGCTCATACGCTTTAACAAATGGATGTATGAATGTGTTTGGACTGTTTATTTGTGTTGTAATGAGAGGCTTTAATCAGAGGTGTCAGGGATTTGAAACGTTCTTCTGAGCGTGTGCAAAAACAACCCTCCCCCCTCCGACACACACACACACACACATACACAAACACACACACATCTCCGTGATTTATGTGAAACATTAAAGGCAATCATGTTGGGCTGGGCCTTGTTCTTTGTATTGCAGAGGCTGTTTGAAATATGGAAAAGCCAAGCCGTCCCTTGAATTATACACACACACACACACACACACACACACACACAAACACACACGGAAATACATGCACACACACACAGATAAAACACAGACACACGCATTTCCGCACATACACACAGACACATACGCAAGCATGCACTTTTACTTGTAGACGCTCACACAAACACATATGGACACACACAGACACACACAAGGATACACATACTGTATAATGTATGCACACACGCACATTCTAAAACAGTTCCTTTGATAGTGATACTGTAGTTGTTGCTGTGGTTAAAAGACAGAGAACATCCTCAGCCACACACTCTGATGTAATTCCAGCTTCTTGGATGTTGCCGCACATTCTGTCTGGTCTCTGTAGCTAGAATGAACGTTTCTCAATAAGAGGGGATTAAGAGTTTGAAAATGTACCATACCCTCCTCCACACACACACACACACACACATTCTCACACAACGTTGCAAATAAACACATAGCGGAAGGACAATAAAGTGTGTGTAGGAAGGGATACCACCCAGAAATAGCCCCGCGGCCCTTTGTGACTGACCGTTCTTCTTCATGCCAATATATTTATTTTGGTCTACACCCAGCAGACAGACTCTCTCTATGAGGCTCTGTCTGTTTTCTCTCTATCTGTCTCTGTGTCTCTCTCTTCATCGCTCAAATGGACCAGTTGCAGTTGGTGATCTGGCCGCTGGTCTAAGACACACACACACACACACACACATAGTGAGAAAGAGAGAGAGAGAGAATAAACAGAGCGGGCGAGAGGCAGAAAGATGAGAAAGAGAGAGGTATAACAGATAGCAGAAAACCCGACTGACTGACGGAGGAACGGAAATAGCGGGAAATACTGACAGGCGCGGCGGGATAGAGATAAAAGTTAAGGCCAGAAACAATTTTCCGAGAGGGCGATACAGCGTCTATTTCCATGCATCTCTATTTCAGGCGGAAAAAAATCATCATTTCCATACAATAACCTCTTTGCGGCGAACAGGCGGGGGACAGCGATAGCGGCTGCGAAAATGGCCCTCATTTGAATACAGCGATCGGAAACGGCGCTATAAATTGTTTTTGTTTCGCATCGCTTTCGCATGATGAATGCGGCGGCGCAACTGAGCGTTCTCCGGCGCGACGGTGTCTCCTCCGCTCAGCCGGGAGACCTGTAAGAGGCGTAGAAGTTCCCGGTGAGAAACCATTTTGTCCCGCGTCCGTCCCCCTACCGGCGCTCGGCCTGATGTCATGAATAAATGCATGTCATGCCTCCGCGCCTCTTACCCGCCCTGCGTGAACCAGGTCGCCTCCCACCCTCGCTCCCTCCCCCTGCTGCCTTCACACCATCACCAAACAGGAATTAGGCCCGGCTTTCCTCCAGAGCGTCGCGGCCAATCATCGGCTACCCTCCCTTCTTCCTCAGGTGGAAATCAATTGGCTCGGAGGGAAAGAGCCTTCGTCCAATGAGGTGTCATTTCTCGCTGTGACCCGAGAGAGGCAGGGTCTCTTGCGAGGTGTCTCCGTGGAACGCCACTGCGCCGCTGCATGAAGGCGGGTTGTGTTATTTTAAAGGCGCGTTCCATATCATGAACCCCAAAGAAGTGTTAGCTGAATCTCTCGCCAGTTCCTCTTCACAGGTTACAGTCCTCCCTCCTTAAATTCTCGGAGAAAATGCGGTTTTCCGAGGATGAGCCAAATTGCAGATTCTAGCTGCAAAGAGATTCTGGCTGAGCGGGGAAAGCGCTGACTGACGTTACAGGTTGTGGATAATGAGTTCCGCGGGGAGGGAGATAATCGGCAGGTGGCGGCTGGAGGCTGGAGGCTGGAGGCTGTAGGGGAAGATGGGAGAACATCGGCAGCGTGAGACGCCGCGGCATCCTCCGGGTTGTCGTCCCTGGAAACCGGCCGCGGCGACGAGGCCGCTCGGCGATAACAACCCCCCCCCTCCTCCCGTTAATGCCGGTTAACAATCCTGGGTCACAGAGTGTGATTCGCGGGAAACAAATCTTCTCCATCTCCCTCCCTTTTTCTTTCTCTGACTGTCTCATTAGATTTTTCTTACAAGGCGTCCGTGTGTCTCGCCCCAGGTAGAGAGTGTTTACTCACCACAGCCAGCTAGAGGAGGAGGAGGACAGACAAATCCGACAGCCTTGCCTCTCTAACAAGGCGCTATTAAAATTACATGCCACTGTCAGGGTTTCGCCCTAGGTGTGGCGCTGTGTAGAAATCATGCGCTGGTTCATATCGACCCGCCCTGCTTAGGACAGCAGAGAGAGAGATAGAAAGAGAGAGTGGGGTGTGTGTGTGTGCATGTGTTCTTAACTTTCTACTTTGTACTTTTTGCCATCAATAGCTGATAATAATGTCTCTTGATTCTTCTCCGAGAGAACAAATTACATGTATTATTTAGAATGCATTATGGATTACCGTTATGAAAGGCCCTGGGTGGAGGGACGGCTCCGTTATTTATTTTCTCTCCCCGGCTGCGAGAAACACAGTTTGGGGGGGATGGGGGCTCAGACACCGCGTCAGACGCCTGTAGGGGGCTTTGCCCGGGGAGATTTGGATTAACTTTCAGGTTGGCCAAGCAGAAACCATAATGATTCTCTCTCTCTCTGCCCTTGAAATTATCTTCTCATCACTTACTAAAATTGATAGATGCAGTCATTTTTTTTTTCTTTCCTGCCTCGCCCGTTCCATTTGCAGGTGAAGAATGCCAAAACTGAACATTTCACTCATCGTACGTGGCGGGTCTAATGTTAAAGGTTAAACCAGTTCTTGCAGGTTCTTGCATTCGATTTCAAAACCACAGCTTTTAGGAAAAGGAAATAAGCAGCTATTGCTGCTGTCCGTTCTCCTATTTCAGAAATTTCCTCTGAGCAAACCACAGAAGTCCTGACAGAGGATGTCAAAACAGATTATCTTTTCCTCAAATCTACTCCCCAGATTAAATGATTGCAACAATCAAAATGACTTTAATTGAGGCTTTTCATAATTTCTTTTTTTCCCCACTCTTTGGAAATTCTCTCTTTGACTTTTTACTCCGCTGTTGTGCTGCCGCCTTGAACTACATTATTACCCTGTAAATCGATGGAGATGATGTATGGGCATCCACTGCTAGTGGTAAACCCTTCTGTTTTCTGTGATATATGATGATGTATCATATTGAATGGAGTACCTACCTATAATAGTGGCTTCTGTTCGGGGAAAAGCAGATACATACAGTATAGCCAGCTACTCAGTAATATGCTACCTGTGCGATGCTATTTGCGATACCATTAAGAGAATATGTTATTTTATGAGATGCTGTTCTCCTATAAACGGATACTTTGATTGATTGCATCCATCATTTTTCTCTTGATATTTGATCGCATCGGTGGACATCATAAAAACAGCATATATTATATATGACTGACACATGTTAGAGCACATACCACCTAAATGAAATTTGATGGCCGATCAGGCAGCGCAGAAGTAAATCAACCAGTGATGAATAGCATGGTGCAGTGCCTTGTAGTTCTGAATGCAGCCTAAAATAAATCCAGCTTCCCAGCATCCATCTGGACTCTGTCTGTGGTCGTATCGCCATCCTCCTGATCAAATCTGCATCTTGCCTCGCTGTTGGACGGTCGTCTGTTTGTCCTCACGTCTCAACTAAACAATGTCTTTCTTTCCACGTGGCTCCTCAATCTTCATCCCTCCTCGCCGTCTTCCTTTCTCCTTTGAGAGCATCTCGGTATTTATATTCATCAGTCCCGCTGTATGCTACAGAGAGATAGATGCTTAGCGACGGATCATTAAACAGTGCTTTGGTCTGGTGGGGTGGGGGGTGGGGGAGAAGATCGGGGCTTTATGATGATGTGAATGGTGCGTCAGTGTTTACCTGGGGTTGAATGGGGATGTTGGGTCCAGCGGTAGCTCATTTATTGATTACATGATGATCGGAAGTCAACTGCAGTAGCTGCTGTATCTCTGTACAATGACAAATAACATCAAATTGTGTCATAAGGAGTCTTCATCTTAGTATTAGAAACACAAGGAACTGTCACACAGTCACATTAGGAAGAAGCTAGTCAAACTTTTGGGTTAGGATAAGTTTTCTTTGCTAAACTGCAAGGTATCCTGCTCTCACTCCATTGTCATTCCATCCGTGAGCCGTAGTTGCCAATCAATAACTTATTATCAAGCCTCATCAACCTCACTCCCAATACCACCATCCCGATGCCAGCCCGAATTTATGCCAAGGTGCCAATACCGGCTCAAGAGTTTTACAGAAACGGCTGAGTTGCGTCTTCCAGCCTGACACTGATTAACTCCAAATCATTACAGTTTTTATCGGATTCCTCCTTCTCTCAAACGAGACACTTATCTTCGAGAGACAGATATGAAAGTCAATACGGTCTGCGTTTTTTAAAGACGCGCTCTCTGTGTTTTTCTGCTAAGAAAAACGCAGAGTGTAAAAAAATATGACATCGGTGGGGGGGGTTCGCGAGTTGGCGGCGGCTTCGGCGGCTAATCCCGTGTTCCGCCGCGGTCCCCGCCGGCGAGGCTCGGGCCGCTAAAGCGAAGGGCAGAGCCGCGTCGCCAGCGAACCAGCCGGCGTCCCGATAGCCTTCTAATAGCTCTGGTAGTGTCGGCCCCCCGCCTCCGCCTCCCGCTTTGATGCGGGCCCTCCCTCTCAGGCCACCGGCGGCGGGGGAATCGCCCTTTCATACGGGAGCCGCTGTACGCCCGGAGGTCCCGCTCAAACTAATCCGCCAATATGTTTCACCGTGACAAATCCCTCACTTTATTGATGTTGATCCAGAAGAAGGCGGGGGGGAGAAAAAATAAGTTGAGGACAGAAGTTTGTCTCCATTTTTCCTCTATAGGGGGAGAGAAGGAAGAGAAAATGCGGAGGAAAAGAGGAAGGTGAATATTTCTCGGGGAGTTAATGAAAGTCCTTGAAGTGAGGCGAGGGAAGCTGTCACCTGCCCCGGTGATAGATAGCAGGGCTTCCTATTATTAGCATTCCCCGAGCCCAGAGTTTTATGCCTTACTAGAGCCATTTGTTGATTAATTAATCAGGTAATGTATGCTATCCCCGCGACAAAAGAGCCCACGTATCTCCGCCCCCCAGCCTCTCCCGGGCTCTCCGTGCGACCGCGGCCCCCGGGATCTCCCAACCAGGCCGCGTTCCGAAAGATTACGATTCGGAAAGCGGCCGCCGTACCGAGGGGAAAGCCGTTCGCGCAAAGGCCTCGGCCCGCTTTTAATGTAAAGTGGAATAATAAACATCCGTGAGGGAAACAGCCTCCCATTCCATGAATATATTCGCTCCGGCGCTGGCCCAAAGTCAACCTCGTCTGATGTCATTTTTTCAGCTTTTGGAGAAAGTTTTCGAACTGTCAAGCAGAAGCTCAGGTAAAAAAATAAACCGGGAGCGAAGCGCCGGGGGAGACGGCGGAGCTTAATGCCTCCTGCTTTTCCTCCTTCTCAAATTGAACGGGACTTTTTCCGTAATCAATGCTCATGTGTGCAGTGCGCGAGCGTGGGGTTATCTTATGAAAGATAAACAGTCGATGGAAATCCAATCCTTTTCTGTGATTATCTTTATTGAATTCCTTCCCTCTCGCGGTCACATGCCCTCACGTCCGTACGCTTTCTGTTATTGGCTTGTCTTTACATTCATCAGATTTGTATGTGTCAGTACTTGACATAAAACGTATATGCACACAGTTTTCAGCGCGTACAGACGATAATGTTGCGCAGAAAACGTGTACTAACGGGTTTTGTGTGCATGCTTCTGTCTACAATGAAAGCTGTGCACATTCAAATTACAGCTGGATTCTGTATAGATGTATTTAATTAGGATTTTGCATGTGCACACGCTATGGACCATTAGTAGTCTGCAACTGTATCTACTGTAATATGGCACACAGATGTGAATCTATCTCTATAATCAAAATGACCACCATGTGCACTTCCTGGATTCCTGGCTGTAATATTTCCTTTTTCCGTCTCCCCCGCCGCTTCACACTTCCCCCGCAGCTGCCACCATTGTGGAACGGCGGGAAATGACATCACATATCCTACATAGCTTTTCCTGCCCTGTGTCATCAGAGCGTTTACCCCTTTATCCCTAAATTCCCTCCAACCGTACAAAGTCAGCATCTGATCTTATCCCCAGGCGCAGTGTGTGAGTAATGAAGTGGAGTCAGATAATAGAGTTGTCCAGTTGTTGTGTGTGTGTGTGATGGGTGTGAGTGAGTGAGTGTGCAGCCCTGTAATACTGTACTACCTGTCAGCAGCATCCCTCCTTTTCCCTTTTCCATTCCTCATCATTTTCTCACACCCCTCAGTCAGCCGGAGTCTCCAGTCATTTATTCTCCCGGCATCGAGCGCGGCCGACCGGGGGAATTTACGACCGTCGGCTCGGCTTATTCTCACCCCGCTGTAAAGCTGTCACGGATTTTACCGCCGCCGGTGTGTCACTCCCGTCATTAAAATGTAAAAGTTTTGCGACGCCGCCGCGAAAGTTACAAATGATGCCGGCGAGCGCGGCCGCTCCCTCCGCTTACACCTCGCTCCGCTTGCAGGTAGTTTGTTCCCTCTCTCTGCTCAGACTAAATCATGAGCTGTCACAGCTCGCATCACTCTAAGTAAACTCTACAGCGCAAGGGGGGGAGGAGATGGGGGAAGCTCATCCTCTCTTTAAAAAAAAAAAAAAGGGAGTTTTGCCGTTTTTTCCCCCGCTTTTCAAAACGTACTTTAAACACTCCGCGCTGGATTCTTCTCTCCTCCTGTCCCGGACGGAGAGCCGACAGGGAGGGAATCCGGCGCGTTGAGTTATCGTTTGATATGGCTTGATGCGTTTTGATTGCGTTTATATGAAAAAGTCCAAGTTATTCTTTCAATAACGAACGGGCGCCCGGGGAGACTCCTCCTGAGCTGTCTCGCCCGTACAAACCCGACCTGAAGATTCTGACAGTTTGACACTTTAATTTCCTTCGGAGCATTTCACCTGAATCTCCCGGAGAAAAGAAAAGAGACGTGCCGCTGTAAAGCAGAAGAAGAAAAAAAACATTCCATATTGGCTCTGAGATGATTAAAGCCAGGGCCTCAATTAAATCCCCCTCTGCCCTTCTCTTTCGCCCAGGTTTGGAAAGCACCGGAAGGACGAGCGGCTGGGAGAGAGGATGGAGAGGAAGGGCTCCAGTAAATCTAAACCCGAGGACATGCAGGCGTCAGAGGAGGAGACCCTGCGGATGAGGCTGGAGCAGGAGAGGTGAGTGCTCAGACAGAGCCTTGGCTCGCTAAAAGCCTACGCAATTAAGTCCCAACAGAACACAAAAAAAAACCACACTGCTGACTGGAAAATTAGCAAACTGCCTAATTAACAAAATGGCGGAGCGGGGGTCGGGAAATTCTGGGAAAGCACTCAGATGTCAATTTGCGAAACGTCCCTTCGCTTTTATATCAGTACATTAAATAGATCATTTATGGATTGTTGTTGCCGGTGCCATTCAGCGGCGCTGACCTCCTAATGGCGCCCGTGGGCCCCCGTGGATTCGGCTTGATTGAATGGTGCCTCATTATAATAGTGGAATCGATGTAGCTCTGCGTTTGTCTTTTTCCCCGCAGCGAGTGCAGGTTGTTAATCGCTCAAGAATACGCCATTGCCTTTTCATCCGCCCCTCTTGGCTCCCTTGTCCCTCGGTGTTCCTGGACATCGGGGGCCTCCGTAAGAACGAGGCGGCGTATTGAGTTTTTTTTTTTTTTTGCCTCATTCTTCACAGACAAGTCCTATTTAATCCTCCGCAGCCGAGAAGACAATATCAGTGGCGGGGTGAATGAAAAGACAGCCTGCTGCCTCCATTGTTCCCCCACCAGCCAAATGAACTCAGTAATCAAACTGCCGTCGGTAATGAAAGCTAATTGAATAGAAACAATAGGGCTTGATACCGCTCCCTCTTACCGCTAAGGGAGGGAAGGATGGATGGATGGCTGTCGGAACAGACCCGCTCCCGCTAAAACGTACGCTCACAAACACACAAACACGCTCACAAAAGCCCTCTTCCCCTGCTGAATGGAACATCTGCAGGCCTTGTTCAAAGAGCTGTAGCGCTTCTTTTTTTTTTTCTCTGAGCGAAGGTCTTCTCCGCTGCGGGCGCGAGTCCCTCTGGCTGGAGGCCCAACACATTTCCCTCAGCACGCCCAGGAGACCAGCGGCCTGGCTCTCCCTGCCTATCCGTCCCCCTTTGAGCCGCTCCCAAACGCCTGCCGTGCTAAGCGGCCGAATCAACACGGAGACACAATGAGATGTGTAGAGTAACAGTACATGCACTCACACTCCACCCCTCCCCAGAAATAGTTTATATCCCGTCCCGACTCATTTTTATTTTTTCCCCCATTCATGCCCATCACCCGTTTTCTTCGTCTGCTACTTTGTCTCGCAGCGAATTCTCATCCCCTGTCTTGTTTGTGTCCGTTCTGCATGTGTGAGCTCCGGCTCCCGCTCCCTGTGCAGGAGGGGCAACCTAATTCTTCCCTTTTTGTACCTGCTCCCAAATCCCACCACTCAGCCCCGGCCCGGGATTGTCCCTCCGTTAATGGAAAGGGAATCCTGGGGGAAATCGCGGCGGGGTAATAATAAACCAACCTGCCACGAAGCCAAGTCGATATTCAAAGCATTGGGGTTTCGGCGGGTACGACAGCTCAGAAATCCATTACTTCTTGGGTTAGCTGCTTCCAGCAGCATTTGTTATGAAGAGATTCGTGATGCACACTTATCTCTATGTTAATTCAAATTTTACAAATCTGCGTCACACATTTTTGCAATTTGAGTATTCACTCATTTATTATGCAATATATATACACTGTATGTTTATGTATATATATGATTTTTTTTAATCAAATTGCAGTCAACAAACAAAAATTCTGAATAATCAGTCAGAAGTGGGCGTGCAGCGGTGTCGCTTAGTGTTGCTGCCTTCTCCATCCTCCTCCTCCTCCTCCTCCTCATCCTCCATCTCCTCCCTGCACCTCTTAAGGGAGATCCTGGACCTTTTGTTGGGTCCAGCTGTACACCAGGAGGGCCACACCTCTTCCTCCTCCTCCTCTTCCTCCCTGGTCCTCTTCCCACAGACTCTGGTCAGTCCAGGGGAGACGCTGCCGCTGCTGCTGACGCCGCTGCTGCTGGCTACAGCCATGGAACTGGGAGACTCCCATTTCCAAACAGGGGGAAATGGGTCCACATCAGCAATAGCCCTCAGCACTTCTTCCTCCTCACTGTCAGATATGACGATGATAGGTGGTGCTGGACGTCTCTCCACCATCTCGTTCTCCTCCTCCCTGGTCCTCTTTCCACAGACTTTGGTCAGTCCAGGGGAGACGCTGCCGCTGGCTCCAGCCGTGGAACTGGGAGACCCCCATCTCCAAAAAGGACGAGACGGGTCCACATCAGAGTCCAAATCAGACTCCAGAGGAGCGAGCTCCTCATCCTCATATTCATCATCAGCATCGCAGTTCTGGGAGGTGGCAGGGTGAAGACGTGACTGAGCAATAGCCGACACATCAGTCAGTCCAGAGGAGACGCTGCTGCTGGCTCCAGCCGTGGAACTGGGAGACTCCCATCTCCAAACAGGGCGAAATGGGTCCACATCAGACCTTTCCAGGGATGTGAGCCCCTCATCCTCGGCTTCATCATCAGCATTGTAGCGCTCTTCCTCCTCACTACTCTCATCTTCACTGTCAGATGTGATAGGTATCCTTACACTCGCTGACTCTGATGAGGAGCTTGATGACTGGCTGTCTTCATCACTCCACTCGGAAAGATCATCCTCACTCTCAGAGACTAACCAGGCCATTTCTGGTTGGACGGTCCTGGTATATATGAAGTATAAGTCTAAAAGAACAAAAAGAGAGTTAGTACAACACCAGTAAAGTCACAGGTAGAAGGATTTTTCAGGTAAATGTCTTGGCAGGCCACAGACACACACTTGTATTTTGATGTTTTGCCCCTTTCGGGTTAGTTTACTAAAATGTTATAAAACTCACCATCATCATTAACCAGTGACAGGTTGGGAGCCATGTCAACGGTCAAACAGAAGTGTTTCCAATCAAAGGTAGTTCAAATGTCGCTGTTTCAGGTTGTTGCTTGTTGTTTGCAGTTCATGTGATTTGGGTCTGAAGTCAGAAACTTTGTGACACTGGAGTAGAGTTCTATAGAATCCCACTGTGGAGTCATAATGTGACTTTCTCAGGCTGTCAACACTGGTGAATTTGATTTCTAAAGCCATGACCAGATTGTTATAATATTATTTTTATTATTTTTATATTATTTAATATGTGGTATGGGTATACATCTCCATTTGCATTCTATATTGATGCTACTTTTGGGCCAACAGTACACCTGAGACACTATAGAGCCCTCTATGCTGGCTCAGAGTTACAGTGTTACTGTTACTCTGATACTGATACTTCCAAGTGTGTTTTAAAATCCAACAGTTTCACATTTGATACTTGAATTGAAGTGTGTTTTAGATAATACATTATAGATAACAGTACTGAACCATGGGCTTCAGAAGAGAAGCCTTTTCATGTACATAAAAGCATGAGAAAGTGAAATAAAATCTATCCATCTGTAATCACTCCCCACTATCACAGTGAAAAACTTCATACATGAGTATTTTTTTGGTCGCACTACTGTATTACACTCCCAGGGTGCTGGATTTGATTATCGCGGGCTCTCCGCTTGAGGCAAACGCTGTGATTGATTACATAGGTGCCGCCGAGACAGCACCGTTTCAGCGCGCGTTTATGAAATTATGGATCGGGGGCCCGCGACAGGTTTTTTCCGAAGCTGGCGAATGTCGCTCGGCGGACCCGGGGATGGGCCGCGGCCAAACTCCCGGCTCGGCTGACACCAGCGATCATTAATTCAAGCGGACGGTTTTGACAGGAGCTTTTAGCGATTCAAAATAGGAGTCAGCGTAGAGGTGAGACAGATTAATTCATAAAACTTGCCCTTTTTTACCCTGCAATAAGCCAGCTACGGTTATATATTTAAAACTCTGACCTTGATATGATTCATGCAATTTACGGTTTGGCCCACAGTCTTCACAGTCCCTATCTAACTGTTAATTTTCAGCAAAACTGCTCTCCTGTATTCATATTGTGCGAGCCTCTTATGGTGGCTTCTTTTAAGATGATCAAGAGGAGACTACATGAAACTTTCCCCCTCATTACAAGAACACAGTGCAGTGCTCCACTTGATGAAGAGTGGTTATCAGCAGCATTTGTTTTGCTGTAATCTGGCAGATTCTGCGCCGCTCTTGTGATTGACTGTTTCATCTCTCATCAAGGCAACATTAGAACCTGTGGTTAGGCCTCTCTAAACCTCTATTCAGCCCAGCGGCAGCCGTTACTCCGGTTTCTTTACGCCCGTGGACAGCACCCAAGGCACCCCTATCTGATTGGCTCACGTTGAGAGGACCGCGGAGACAACAAGCTCTCTGATTGGACCCTGGGTGGGTTGGAGCGCGGCCGTTTCTGCGGTGGGCCAGGGTTGGAGTGGCCCTCATTCATGCAAGGCCATGGGGGAGAGGAGAGAGAGAGAGAGAGAGAAATAGAGGGCGAGCGGCGGTGGAGCTTCCATCATTTTCTGTCTTATCTCTGCACACGGTAGCCCTGAAACTATATTTTCCCAGCCAAAGTGGGGAACACACAAAGACAACCTGACAATGTTCCTTCTTCATTTTGCGCCTGAACTGAACTCCATTCTCCCTCCGTCTTTCTCTGTGGCAGCTGATTATGATGTCCATTCTCTCTTATCTGCTCGGCTCCGCTCGGCTTCTAATCAGCGGCCAGCACTCCACCAGCCACTCTCCCTGTTCCTGCTCCCCAGACCGCAGCAGAGCAGATCACCGCCTTTTTCTTTTTTTTTTTGCCCGAACAGCGGCCCACTTCCCCTTGTTTGTTGTTTGACTTCCTGCTGACTCCGGACAAACAAAGCCTGACCCGCCTCTTCTGTAGCGGGTCAGTCAGCGAAATCCACTTTCGCCTCACAACAAACGCCGGCTAGATGCGGGGAAATAACCACCGACTTTGCTCATTGTCGCCGACTTTCCCTTTAACAAAAGAGAAGCTGCTTTCTCATGCTGCGTTCAATTTTCAGACACTTGGCGCCGCAGATAGAAAGAAGTTAAAGTAATTTGCTTTAAGGCGATTCCTTCCCTTTATTTTTTTCTCATAGCAGTGATTGTGTCACCAGCGTTATCATTCCACTTTGTCAAACCATCTCATTATTTCTGTATCCTATTTGAGTCTAATTTGCATAGCGAGTTCAAAGGAAGCTCAAACCGGCTGATTGGGGAGTGTGATTACATTTGTAATTATATTGATACCTACAGCAAGTTAATGCGATTATTAACACTTTGAATTAACACCACGCAATTCGGACAATTATCTCTCTGATTGCATTATGCCGTTATGGGGCAAGTGTCAACACAAAAGATTGGCTATCGGAGCTTTGCATTTCTGCACAGGCAGCTGCAGCGAAGAGCCATTTAGACAATATTACACATGTAATTTTCTTTGTGTCTGCACTTTGATTAAATTCAGATACATTCTGCCCTCCGTCTGCACTTCAGAACAATAGAACGTGTTTTGATGAGGGGGGATTGAAAAGAAAAATCTATTCAAGGCGTCTGGATGAGAAAGCGAGAGAGCAAATACATTCTGTTTCATCCGCCGCGGCAACAATGCATATTGAAGAGGCAGGCTTTCAAAACTTCTAAGTGTGTTGACTTCAAAATGAGTGTCTGAGAGTACAGACGGATCGTCTCTCGCCCTCCTTCCCACCCCACCCCCCCCGCCTCCCTTGGGTGGATTAAACATTGACAAACATATGGAGACGGAGTCTGCTGGCTTTGTCCGTCCAGAATTTAATAGCACCGTCTGATAAACAGTGAGATTTATTCAGCGTGGAGAGGAAGGACTCGAGGTGAGCCGAGGTGTTGCTACCAGTTTGCACCGAGCCTCGCCTTCTCCCTGATCAAATTGTTAGTCAGGGTAATTACTTGATGTAACAGTAATGCTCTTAAGTTCATGCGTTGAAGTGAACCTCGCACAACAATATCAAGTTGCAGGTTCACTATTCAGACCTCCAACCGCAAGCTTTAAGCAACACAAACATTATCTCAAGTATCAAAATCAATGCTGTTTGAGAGATGAAGGATGACAGAAATAAGGATCTAAAACATAGAATAATGCAGTGTGGCTGACACTGATGATTTTGTTGAAGACACGGTCAGTCAGTGGATCAGGGGCTGAACTTTGCCCTGTAAGCCTCTGCATTAGACTGTCTAGACTGTCCGCTCGCCAGGAGGAAATGCCATTCCTTTGTACTGTTATGAAGAACGAGCGAGAAAACATCCTTGATAAGCGTCTGTGTCCTGACATCTAGCAAGAATCCCAACATTACATAAGGGATATATATGGTATAAATAAGGTATATCATGGGGTAGATTCTCAGAGAATTCGCTCCTAAGAAATACAGCATTAGGATAACGCGCAGAGACACAAACGAGCACAATCACTGACAGGATTTATCCTTTCATCCTGTCATCAATGTAATTAAAAGAAGACAAAAAAAGGATTTCGGCTCGATTGTTCCCCGTTTGAAATAAAACCTCCCTGGGCTGGTTGCAGTAAAGGCTGTATGTGCTCCTCTTATACGCAGTAGAGAGAAGGGCTGGTAATTGGGGCTGTACAGTAATAATGTGTTTAGTGTGGGCAGCACTTTCCCCCAATGTTAACATGCTGGGCCATTAATTGGCTAATGGAGTATATATGGTGTGGCGCGGGGGTGGTCTCAGGAGGAAAGGGGGAGGGGGGGGTTGCAGGTTGCGTAAGGAGGAGTGAGCAGGTATGGATGTGTGCTAATGAGCATCTCACAGAGCAGGAAAAAAAATCTAAATTCTTAGTATAGGCGTGCACGACAAGTGGACCGATAAGAGTCAACATTCAATCTGCAGAAGATATGCGCTCGGAATGTGGCGTTCAAATCCCAGCATGCTGCAGAGAGTCCCGTTGCCATTTGGCCGAGGATGAAAACTTCACGTCGGGCTGCTAGTCCGGCTTTTCTTTCTGACAGCCAGAGCCCAACAGGTTGGAATCGGCCCGTCACAGCAGATTAACAGACTGGCAGGTTTGGATCGTGGATATGTGTTTTTTTCCCCACAAACACGCAGACAGAGAGCTATTTTTGACTCATAAAAAGATACAAAGGCAATGAATTGAAAAGTGTATTCTGAAACTTTACAGTAGTTGATGAGCGTATACGTCAGGAATAGAGTTATGACACAGGATCGATCCGATGATAATGACCATAACGACAACGCCAGGAGTCTCATCTTCGGCATCTTTGTTCCTTAATGTCCGATTATTGAAATGCCCCTATTAGCTTTACCCATCTCGGACTCCTGAGGCCTGGAAGAGCAGTCTCTCTCTCTCTCTCTCTCTCTCTCTCTCTCTCTCTCTCTCTTTCTGCCTCATGTCGCCAGTCTAGCCAAGGCCATTATCTCGTTCCGAATGTCAATATTGCCGTTTTTATGAATCTGATTAGTCCATAAAACGCCAGAGGGCCTCGAGATCCCAGCGGACTTCCGTGAACCTGCGGTAACATCATTGCCTGGTCCTTCCTGGCAGAGATCTGACATCACTTTAGCCAGATGGCAGGTGAAAGGCCTTGTGGGAATTAGTGGGGGGTTTTTTTCTTTTTTTTTCATGTGATTCTAGTTTTCTATTTCCTGACACCGCGAGGTGAAGTGAGACCTACGCCGAGACAAGTGGAGTTGATATTCCCGTACCGTACCTGGTCCCAACGACAATGCAAAAAAAAAATACACCAAACCAGCTTAGAGGCTTTATAGATGACTGTGTATCAAGCGACATAGCATCAGGGCTCCATCAAAATCTCATTCCGTAGATAATGCTGAGAAAATGGGATTTTGGGCGGCTAAAAATAAACGAGGCAGTCTATGGATGGGATGCGGGAATTGGGTTAATCCGGCACTGAAAAATGGTCATTGTTTGAAATGTGATTACTGTTATTAAAATACACAGACATGGGAGAGAGCTCGGCTGTGGGGTGGGTTCTAGCTGTGTTCCAACCCGTGGCAACGCTGTCAATCATCCGCGAGGAGAGCGGCGGCGGGGGATCAGAGGTCAGTCATGACCCGAGGTAACGGGGAAGTGTAGCGCTGCTGGGAGGTAGTGTCGCTCGTGTGAATGCGGATGCGTGTGGAGGGATACCACATCTGGAACCAGTGAGCAGTCCGGTGGCTGCTGCCCAGGGTCACCGCAGTGGGAGGTCACCCCCCTCCTCCACCCTCCCCTCCGTCCACCAGCCCCCATTTCCCCACAATCCCAGCTCCCACGCAGCAGCACGCCTGCGCCTTGTTAGCCCCGCGGACAGACAGGCATTCAGACGGGGCCCACCCGACGAGGCAGGAAAGGCCCCGTGAAAGGCCCCGTTGTGTGGAAGCGGTCCCACGGAGAGGAACACCGCGGAGGGAAGGAGGGAAGAGGAGGTCTGGCTGACTCCCTCCCGCCTCCTCTTGTTAGGGGGACCTGGGGGAAAGGAGCGGTACACTCATCTCAGGAAGCCCCCCCCCCCTCCACACCGCCATGTCGCAGCTCAGGGGCAGCCGCGCATTCAAATAGCACCGCATGAAGTCTCTCCCGCTGCAGGAGAAGAGTTTCCCCCTTTTTCCGCTCCCTGTGTCTGCAGGAGAAGAAAGACGCTTAAGAAGTTGGAGGAGGAAAGGCCTTTTCTCGAGTTGGGACCGATCGATGTCTGAGATTGAGCTTAAAAGTTGGAATGTTGCTGTAAGCCTCTCTCCGACTCCCTGGATGGAATATTACATTAGATGTGTTTCAAAGGAATTTTTCTCTCTCTTCTTTCTGTCTCTCCTTTCTCTCTCTCCAAAAGTATCCCTTTCTAAGTTGCTCCTGATGGGTCTCGCATTTTCAACCCTCCCAAGTAAAATCATGCAAGAAGTGAGTTAGCATCTTCTTCATTAGCCCTTTCCATCCAGCTGTCAAGGGAATTTTATGCAAACTTTTGAAATGTCGCAAAAAAAAAAAAAAAAATGCAAATTAGATGCGTTTCCATCAGCTGGGTTCAAGTGAATAAATGGACTCCCTGAATGTCAAGAGAAACAAAATGAGACTGCATGAGAAAAATGGAATCTTTTGAGAACTATTAGTATTGGGCAAATCGTGATTGTTCTTTTGTGTCAGCTAATGCCGGCCATAATTCATGCTTTCATCCAAAGACAAAAACAAAGAAAAGCACTTGGCAATATTTTACAGACAACATTTCAGAACATCCACAGCCACTATTCAATTGCTTGGAAATTAAATTGTACTATTCCTCAAAGCGGATCATGCCGACCCTGTCATTTTTTACTTGTCAAATGTGTTCTTATGGGATAATATCCTTATCAACGAAAAACTTTCCACTTCAAGTGAGTCTAAAATCTTTTTTGCAGTGAGGAAATTATATAGAATTTTGCCATTTCTATTCAGCTTTCATCATAATTCCCCAAAAATACTTAAAAGGAAATACTGTCTCTCTTCAAGCTCTCTTCTTCTCTGTTTTTTTTTTTTACAGAATACAGGCCAAGACCAGGGAGCTTCGGGAGCGGCAGGCGAGGGAGCGGGAGTACGCCGAGATCCAAGATGTCGTCGGCCGCACCTTCAGCTCCGACGAGGAGCACACGTACGCCGGCATCGGATCCCTGAACTCGTCGGTGGACAGCGGCACCACGGAGTCCTTCAACAGCCACCACCACCACTACCACCTGCCCCAGAGCCCCCAGACGCCCCACCTCCCCCTGGGCCTCCAGGACAACGGCCAGCCGCTGGAGGCTCTGTACGCCCAGGTCAACAAGCCCCGCAACGGACGCCCTCCCGCCGCAGACAGGTAGGGGGCGCCCACTGGATACTCACAGTGCATGCATGGGACTGTGCTGCAGGGCTGTTGGCTCCACGCGCACACACACACACACACACACACACAATACACACTTTGGTGTACAGACAAATGCACAGTCCAGTCACACGCACACAAGCGCATTCACACTAGTGTACAGACACATGCACACAGCCAAGACACACATGCACGAACACACACACACACACACACACACACACACACACATCCACACACATACACTACTCAAGGCACAATGTTATGCTTTGCAACTATATAGTTCAAACTACACAAACTAGACCCACACACACTGGTGTACAGACAAATGCAAAGTCCAGTAACACGCACACACGCACACAAGCACACACACACTGATGTACGGACACATGCACACAGCCCAGACACACACACACACACACACACAGCCCAGACACACACACACGCACACACACTCACACACACACAGTACACGCAAGGCACAACGTTATGCTTTGCAACTATCTAGTTCATTCAAATTAGACCCCCACACACACACACACACACACACACACACGAACATACACACACCACACACACAGTACACTCAAGGTACAACATTATGGTTTCCAACTATCTAGTTCATTCAAACTAGACAAACTAGACCCCCCTCCACACACACACACACACACACATTACACTCAAGGCACAACGTTATGCTTTGTGACTATCTAGTTCATTCAAACTAGACAAACTAGACTCACACACGCACACACACACACACACACACACACACACATCCACTACACTCAAGGCGCAACATCTTGCAACAATCTAGTTCATTTAAACCTCATCTATAATGTATAGGCTGTGGTGTGACTGTATTTGTTCATTTTTATTTGACACGCGTGACACCTACCGTGCAAGAACAAATGAATTCCACAGCCCGGGTTTTATCGCCGCCTCGTCCCATAAGGCATTGCTCCTCACGAGCAGGCAGAATCCACAGGCAGGGTGAAACAACAACAAATACCTATCAGTAATTCAGTGTGTGTCAGAATCTAATATCAGATGCTTTCTGTTTTTTCGTTATCCCTGGATCACAGGTAATCCTCCCCGGCCCCTCGCACGCCTTTTTCAGAGTCGCGCTGCATCTCTGTCAGTTGAGCTTCTTTGTCCGCGGAGGGTTGTGTCGCTCATAACCTCTGTGTCAACAAGAATATTTGATGTGACGACAAATGCCATGCAGGGCTTTACTTCCATTTTACTGTGTTGATAAGTGTGAGATGCGGCCTCGGAAAAGCTGATGTCGTGTTATTGCTTTGTCACAAAGTATCCTTTGTTGTTTTTTCCATTGTTTTTTCAGCCCAAGTCAATAGAAAGTGTCCATGTATCTCTTTACATTAGGTTATGTGTTACATGTTGTGCCTCAACATACAAGAGAAAAGTAGCTTATTGCTAGGTACATGCTTGCCAACTGTGAGCAAATAAACAATGTGATAGCGATGCTGGCCTGCTCTAGCCACCCGTAGGCTTGTACACTGGTACAAGTTCATTTATAAAGCAATTCTTGGCATGCTCCCTTCCTATCTCTGTGTTTAGATCTCAAAGAAAAGGACTCAAGAAGTCAATACTTTTTGTGCTCTCAAGATGTTTTTAAGCTTTCGGGCCCAAATGTGCGTACAGAGCTTGGAAAAAGCGCTTTTATGTATTCTACACCTTCTGCCTAGAATACGCTCCTGAATGACTTAAAACTTAACAAGTTAATCTCACTAAATGCTTTTGAATCAAAAATGAAAGAATTGGACGCTGATTCGCTTTTTCAACTGTGGAACGGATTTTTCCTTTTAAAAATGTTTTGATAGTCTGTGCTTCTGTTCCTGTATTTGTTTTTTATTGTAGTATCGTAGTCTGTCTTGATCTACTTGTTTTTATCTGTGCTGCTGCCGATCTTGGCCAGGTCTCCCTTGAAAAAGAGGTTATTAATCTCAATGGGACTTCCTGGTTAAATAAAGGTTAAATAAAAAATAAAAAATCTATTTGATCAGGAAACCAGGGAACTTGAATCTTTTACTAGCTAGCAAAAGGTGTTCATAAGAAATTTGACATGTAGAGAAATATGGAATGGAAAAAGCAATACTCCAATGCAACTGCACTGAAAATTAGTGGCAGCAGTGCAAGTAACTAGCTAACTAAGCTTACAAAAGTGTATTTTAACCTTAATCATTATTGATTGCATTCAGCACACATTGGCGTCCAAAAACAAAGCTGAAAGAAGGTTGAAAGATCACAACCAAGAGTTTGATTCATTTGGCTTATACCTAACACTTGCCCCCCCGCTGTAACGGAGGTGTTACGGAGGCTATAGATTCCTAATGCGGGTCGTGTCCAGTGGTGACGAGTCAGGAGATCACTCCCCCCTCAGGCCTCCCAGCGCCTCCCGGGGTGTTATTAATGGGTCGGATAATACTCGCCTCCTGTGATTGACAGCTGTCACTTGGGGACTTGTGACCTTTCATCGCTAGGTTCAGGTGGGGCGGGGTGTGTGTGTGTGTGTGTGAGCGAGAGGGAGGTGAGAGAGTGCCTCTGTTTTTAAGAGGATCTCAGCAGGACTGCCGGAGAGAATCTTCATCCTGTAACCCCCCTGACAGCCACAGTAGATATGACAAGGTTATCTGGCCCCTCCGATAGCCCGCTAAATCCATGTGCCAATACATCCGGGGCTTAGTCAAGGCCACCGATCCATACGTCTATAGTGAAGGTTACCTCCAGCAGATGCAGCCATATGTTTCCTCAGGATAGCCTTGTTGTCTCCTAGCGCCTATCCAAACTGTCCCACTTCCGAAGCTGAAGTTGGCGATAAGCCTGACAGGTAGCTGGGAAAAAAAAGAAACACTTGACTGCTATTGTGCGTCTGTATATTCAGATCACACAGAAGACTGTAAGATGTTGGTCAGTGATAGACACGGCGCTATTGATTCTCAATGGGAATATCAATAAGCTGCGCCCAGTGATACAGTGTGAATGCCTTACAGTAGGACACTTCTGTAAGTGATTATTCTCTTTTCTCTCCTTCAGCGACAGAGGGAATATTAATAGCAATCTGCTTAGCAGGTTTCAGAGAGAAAACAAGGGTTATGCAAAGTTCCTCCCGCATGAGGGGACTAATAGTAAGCAGATGCTTTGTTATTTTGATATGTTCTCTGCAATGACTCTCCGCGCAGTCTTGGCTGCTTAGGATTATTCAGACTTTGCCAAATTTCACTTTGACCGTCTGGAAGCTCTCCCGTATTTCTCTGCAGCACCACAATGTTGTTTTCGTCTTACAAATTGGCATAATGTCTTTTTGGATGGCAATGCGAATACATTATACAATTTATTAGGCCGTCTCTGAAATTCATCAGTTTCTTTCAAAAGAAAAAAATAAAAGGGAACTGTCTTATCTTCTCCTTCCCGCTCTCTTGTTTTAGAGGTTTCATGGTAAATGTGAGTTCTCACCTTCACGGGGTTATTTCAGCATAAAAAGCTTAGTGTTGCATTTTAATTAGAAATGTGAGCTTATATTCAGTCTGGGGTCTGAGCCTGAAGTATTGATAACATACTATGGAATAATATTTGCGGGGACAGGATTAGCTGTTGTGAGTGTTGTGATTTGATGTGAAATATGCACTGCATGTTCAACACTGCATTTTTGTTTTGCACCTCTCGCTGCTTTGCATATCTTGTGTATGCCAGCCCGGCCGTACGCCTGTAATATTTGTCTTGGTGCCTTTGAGATTAATAATATGCACTGGTTCTTATTTAGCTCCGAGGCTCGCTGTTTGCGATTTGCGAAAGGAGCTTGAAACACATTCAGATTCGAGACCGCCGTCACTTGCCTGTCATAACAAACATAAACAGTAATTTGCATTTCTAAATTAAACTTAATGGAACTTTCATTGTCAAATATAAAACGCCAACACAACAGAATTTGCAATCATTTCTGACTGTTCCTCGTATTAAGAGAGCAAAATTGGACTTAGAACTTTTGTATTACTTTTTTTATAGGTGCAATTTGACTTAACAGGCTGAAATAGGATAGATGTCCTCTGTGTTTTCCTTTGCCCCCGCTGCATAACTTAATATTCTGGAGCTGGAGAGACAACAGGAACTTCCCGTTTGGAGGTCAGGACACGGGAAATAGACGAGGCTGGTCCAGGGAAGGCCGCTCATTCTTCGCTGTCAGTCGGTCTTCAGTGTGAAAGAGAAGATCGAGTAGCGTTTAACCCCGACCTGGATACTGTTACGGCCTTCTGAGGTGGCCTCTCTGGAAACACACTCTGATCAAAGGCGCAGATCGGGAATCCTATCTTCAGAGGCGGGAGAGGAAATGTTTGGAAATGAGAAAGGTTAGATGGGTAGAAGTTAGAGATTAAGACTGGACTGGCAGGCACACACACAAGCACACAAACACACACACACACACACAACAATAAAGGCCCTTATGAACACGTTGCCTGAGGCGTATTTGGCTTTCTGGACAGCAACACAGCGCTCTGTTGTTGCTGTGTTGGGTGCAATGCCCAGCCGCCACACTGAGGAAGCTCTATCTCCTGCAGCATAGTCAATAGCATTATATGGGAATATTACCATGGTGGAAGCCGTCTGCTGATTATCATATGACCTCGAGAAGCGATGCACCGCTGCACAAGTCTTACCTTGTAAAATGTGTTCTGTGGGTCTTCTGCAAGCAAAGTGAGTTGAAATTAGCTTATAGCCTTGCTTTATCTTTCCGTCTTCCCAGGGGAAAGTGCGCAGAATGTTTTTTTAATCTCCCAGTTGACGCAGTTGAGAGCAATCCAGAATGCATGGTAAATGTGACAGCTAAAAAAAGCAAGGGACGTGTTGCAGGATGGGCACACTTGAAATATATCAACCTGGTCAGATGTTAGCATAGCTGCAATGACATCAAACAATGTTGGTTCCTTTACATTTTTATACTCAGGAGTCTGCGTTCCCATTTGTTTGTTTACTGTACATCCCTTGGTGCTGTCATTACAACAGAGCTTTGTACTCAAAGAGAAGAGGGTCCTTTTACATCCAATCAACTAATTAGAGACACTTAGGGGCCCTCTGGTTGATGTGGGTATGTGCTCTTATTTAGAGGGAGTGGGGTCCACATGCCTGCAATTGCCAGTTACAGTTATGCCTTTGCATCTTGCACTCTTTGCGTGCTGCATGTGTGCTTATACACATGTGCATTCATTTTATGCCATAACAACGGCATGTTATGTGCTTTGCATTCACCCATGACTCACTGAGGCTTTCCGAACTGCGCTCTTGTTTATCCAATACAGTTTATAAGAAGAGGCTGCAGCTGGGTAAATAGCCCGGGTATACGCCTCTCTCTCTAATAGACTTTCGGTAATGGAGCCCTAATGGGAAGGTCACCAGGACTGTAAAGCTGGAATGAGTCAGGCCTGAGCCTATAAACCCTGGGAGATATGAGGACCCCTGGTCTCTATGGGCGTCCGGTGATGCTGCCCGTTCCGCCGTATCAGGTTTTACTGTTCCACCGCGGGATCACGGTACAACAAGAGCTCATTTGACAATTTATTACCAACCTCCACGTTATTGGAGCTGGCAGCGCCAGTGGTGTTTTGACAACGCTGTCAGACTCAGTAAAATTGAAGGGCACCAATAGAAATGAAGGTTTTATTCATGTTCAATTTTGTTAAGACCTTATATAAAGCAAGAGTAAATATCGTTTTTCACCCTAAAACCTGTCGCATGAATTCTGCTCTGTCTGTTCCCAAATTTTGACGAAGGTGCAGTAGATTTAAACACCTGAAGCGGTGTTTTCTTTCGTGATTGTTTTGTTTCACCTTCTTAAAAAAAAAGGTAGCGCAGACCTGGCAGGATGAAATGACCTCATTTTTCGACAGGCAGCTGACAAGTCAACCCCTCCATCTGCCGAGGACCCCCGGGGGTTTGGGTGACTGCCGCTGGATGCCGGGTTTCAGAGCGACAACCTGACAGGTGCCAGGCTCGACGGGATTTGCGGGAAGCGGGCGCGCGAAACAAAGCATCACCTTTGAAACCGCAATTTGATTGACTGCTGCTCCCATTACGCAGTCGAGTCTCCAAAAGCTCCTTAGAGCATGGGTGAGAAAGAGTCAGAGAGACACAGAGGGAGAGGCGGGGGAAGCGGGGAGGAAAAGATATGGAGCTCACGGAGCTCAGTGGTGCAAAGCCCTTGAAGTCCTCTGCAACTCAGCAGCTCCAGAGAGCCTGGCAGGCAGGCTTTCAGGCAGGCAGGCAGGCAGGCAGGCGGCAGAGAGAGAGAAAAAGAACCCAAAGATCCTCACCTAAAGAAACACTCAGTGTGATGTTTTTTTTCCTACCCCCTCACTCTCTCCACACTAAAACTCAGTCAAAACCTTCACTTTGCATGGTCTTGAAATTGGATTATGAGGTGGCTAATGCATTTCCCGCTGCTGATAAAAGGTCAGGCTTTTCATCTTGGAGAAAGTTTCTGACGATTTCTATTCCCCCCCCACCGCCACCACCGTCTCTCCTCTCTCCCCCTTCTGAGGCTTGAAGTCGTGACTTGTGAGGTGGGAAACGTTAATCTGCGGTGAGAGACATACTTCACACCTCAGATGAAGGGTCTTTTACAGCTGTCCGCCGCCGTTAAAAATCAGCCGCCCCGCTATGCGGAGCCGCAGACTGATAGTATGAGACTCGGCAGCGGCAGAGCTTTCATCTTCGCCGAGTTCGTCTTCACTTCACAAGTGTTGATGGTGCTATTGGTTCAGTCATCATCACCGTCAATATTATCATCCACAAGAACGATCCATGTTGTTTCTCATTTCCATACGTTGTGTCATTATTGACCATATCCCACTTTTGCGTGAGAAAGAAGTACAATGCCCCTTTATACCAACAGTGACAACATTGCTACCTTGGCCTCATACTGTGCTGTTTTGTCTGAATGGACCAGTGTGCGACTATATTAAAGTGATGCACATAGAGTGTGTGCTCCTTTATGTATTCACGGACAATGATGTTCTTCCTCAATCAGACGATCATTGAGCCAATCCAGTCTAATCGCTTTGTTATTGTTTGCTGTCGCTTATTTGGCTCCCGTAATTAACTCAGCAATCAACAATCAGTCTCTGTGATTTTTATAGTCTTTAAGTTTTCATTTACACGCAATCAAAGCGAGATTAACATCACTTTCTGACTGCAACATCTGTAGCTTTGATTAAATCGCATCTCTTAATAATTCATTGGTAAACAAATGAATCTTTTACGATCACTGCATCCGCGTAACTCTTTAATAACGCCTCGTAAGTCTTTAATAACGTTCCTTATAGTTCCCGAGGGAGTAAAATTGATATGTCTAGCATCAAGGAACAGGTCCCTTTAATGAGACACATACATTACATAGCGGTAACTAATTACGTTTTACGAACTCCTCGGTATCTGTGTTATTCCAGGATGCTGTGTGTAGTCTATCTCCTCTGGGTTCCTTCACCTCTTGTAGCCTGCCAAGCTCAACAAGACGTAAAGTCGAGGCTTAATGTGTCGCGTTTACTTCCCGGCGGCCGGGGCGGCGTGTTTTGGTGAGGCCTTTTGTTTGTGTCTGACATCTGCCGGCGTTTTCCATTACTCCTGCCAGTGTCCTTGCGTGGGTGTGAAATTAGAGTAGCGCCTTCCCCTGCTTTAAATGAGAATGAAAGGGACGCCTAGGTGATGGGGAGAGTTCATCTTGAACGTTACCCCCTAGTGGTGATGAGGACTAATGAATGGGCCGTTTGCGACTAGGTCCAGACATCCGCTGGACCCCGATCTAGACAATGTTTTCATTCCTCAAACAGCAGCGGAAAAGCCTTTGCACGGACACACAAGCCCTATAGGTAGGTAATAAAACCAGGGTGCAAGCAAACAAGTCCAACCCCTTGCGCACACATGTATGCACACCGACATTTGCCCTCTCCTCCCAGCCTGCTCTGCACTACGGTGATAGTGCAGAGGGGGGGCCTAATGCACCAAATGCACATCAGCCTTATCGCGGGGGCTCCTACACAGATAGCAACGTGTATCTCCCAGGCAAAGCAAGTGAATTATCTTCCCGGTCTGTTTTCATTTTTTACCCTCCGCTTCGGAGAGAGGGCCCCGTGGGATGGATGTGATGAGATGGAGCACGCGGAAGGCAATTTATCCTCCGTTTGTACCATTACGTTCATTTAAGAAAGCAAACAGCCTGAAAGCAGAACGAGAAAGAGAGAGAGAGAGAGAGGGAGAGGGAGAGCGAGAGAGAGATAGACCCACCTCTACTTCAAGTGGATCAAGCTGATTAAGGTTGCACGTACAGTATGTATTTTATCAACGTCCTTCAAATGAGAAGCCTGGGAGACATGCACACAGTACCTAATGAATTTTCAGCAGAAGATGAAAGGGAAAGGAGGGGAGCGTGTCATTTAGGGCAGGCGTGCCCCGGCAGACAAAATGGGAAGCGGAGAGGTGGTGGTGGGGAGGGGAGGTTTGAGTATGGCTGAGGGCTGAGGAGGGCTGCCGAGGCCCTCGTTTGTGATCGGTACCGGAGGGCTTCTCATTCCCGGCAATCAGCAGCTGCAAATAGACAGTTAATCCCCCCCTCAACACTCCTGAAGGCTGCCGCTGCCTGACACCGTAGCCGACTGCGCCGCGTCGAGGAGAGATTAACAAAATAGGCGGCGTTTGTTTAGCCTCTCGATTGTTCCTCCGCACTTTTCGATTTGAAGCGACGGCGACGATTTGCTTCTGAGACCCGCCGAGAGAAACCACACGAACTGCACGCTGCTAACAAATATGGAAAGTACTTTTTACTCGAATCCAATCGCTGGAAAATCAGTTTCGATTGAATAACGTACGGACACAAGTGGCCTGTTTCTCGACTCTGAGGCTGCTGTGTGAGAACCTCTGCGGTTTCCACATGATGGATAACCCAATTTCATAACCTAATCACGGGTCTTCTCCGCTAACATAGCGTCGCCGCCCATGTTACCCGCCGCTCTCACACGGCCGGGGCCAGAAATAGATCGGGTGATGAATGCGATTGAGAGGCAGGTGACAGAGGGAGCGTGGGGTCGCACTGCGAACCGTGTCAGCGAGCAGATGATTCTCGCTCCTTCTCATCCTCCTCCTCGCCTCTATCTCCTTCTCTGGCGACGCCGCCTGTACACACACACACACACTCCCTAGAGTATCAGGCGGGGATGCTAACCGCTGCATTTTTGCTACTGTGTGCTGACGCTTGCTGGCTGGTGAATTGAGGCCAGGGAAGCCGTTGTTTACTGGAAAGCGAATGCTAGTGGAGGCATCGGGGTTTGTCTAGGGCTTCCCCTCTCACTGCTCAACATAGCTTATGTAATATACCTTGTGCAGAACACAATGAAGGAGAACAGAGGAGAACAAAATAGGGCAAAAGCTGAACTCAACCTACCGCAACAGAACAAAACAGAGCGGTGCTGATCAACTAAACAGAACAGTGAAGATCAGCATAGAGCACAGCATAACAGAAAGGAAGATGATGTATCAGGTCGATATTGGCCTTTCATTAAATATTGGTTATCGACCAATCAGAGTTGTCCATTGCTGATATGATGCAGGCTCCTCACTGACTTCAGCTACATAAAAAACTCTGTCATGTCTGTATAACCACTTATGATAATATAATCACTTATTTTATTTGCATATATTATTTATACATTTAATTGTTCAGTAATGTTTTTTGTAAATTAATAAATTCTTCATTTAATATTGAATAGATGTGGTGGGTCACTCTGCCTTAAAGTCTCAATGGGGAGTTTTAGTGTCCCATAATGGTCTAAACATTGTTTCAGAGGCAGATGTCTTTCAGAGGCCTAAAAATTCTGTGAGAAACCCCAAATACTTGTAAGTTTTTTGGGCATGAAAGTGGTCAAACTTCAGCTTCAGTTCAAAAATATGAGTGTAGGTATTGGCCTTCAAAAACCCATTTCAGTCAAACCTTAAAGCTGAACACTGTTACACCTTACTCCCACTCCTTTAGTAATGATGCAACTCCACTCATATTTGCTGCAAGAGGGAGTCAAATCCGTCACAGTGCATGGACCATGACCATGATAGAATAGTGATGTAGGCCCGCAAACTGCTGTCTAAAAGTTTTATGCTGACCGGTGGCTGCATCAGTCGCTGTGTCCTGAACACTATTCTCTAAGTGGCCGTCGGGGTACAACCGGATCAAGAAGTTAGTTCATTCTAATCGAAAGCCAGCCAGTGTGTACAGGGCACATAATTAAATTTACCTTGCCCACATCCGAGCCGGCGAGCCTGTGCATTCAACAGAGAATGGCATTAGCTCGCTCTATTTTAAGAGCAGTATCCATATTCTTTTGTCAGACTCCGCCATTGTCGTCCCAATCCCCGTGCCTTGAACAAGCTCCCGGCGGCAAATCGGATCTCGGCGAGAGCCTTTGTAATTACAGGGAGCTGAATGGGTGAATACGTCCCAAATCCACAGGACCAGCCAGCGACACATTCCATCTGTCTTAAGCCTCATTCCAATATTTGAGATCGACTCACGAGGAAGTACTGAAATAGCGCTGCTTTTTTGCTGACGGATGTGTATGTGTTTGTGTAAGGGTTCTGGAAAGTTTTAAGAAAGTTTGGGTAAAAATTGGATCATTACCAGGTCTTGAAAAGTTTGGGTATCTCACAGAAATTCGGGAGAAACAGTTTAGGTCCACATATGACTATGTCTTTAATGTAGCTGTGGGCCCACTGTCATTTCACATGTTGTTAGATTTGTTGCAACACTCAGCTATAAAGCGTAGTGGTGCCGTTGAGAATCATACTGTCCAGACCAGGGTCAGAAAATAATGGGAGCTTGGGGCAAAAATGCCCTTGAAAGTACATAAAATGCCTGTGAAATTAAAAAATATGGGTGGTAAGGGGAGGGGGGGGGGGGGGTGCTTGGGAGAACTCTTTTCTGCATTTCACCCTGTTCACATTTCATTCGCTGAGTTCTCAGATATTCTCAGCAGCAAAAAACTAAAAAATCGAGGGGTGGAAGATGGACTGGTTGGGGACACAGAGGGGAAAATAGCACCGTCCTCTTCTGTAAGGCCTGCCTCCAGTTCCCAGCAGTTTGGGACATGTGGTTTATTATGATTCAAAATAAAACCATTTGTGGTTTAAATTGAGTGCTTGTTTGGCAATACGCAATGGGAATGCATTATTTTATAGTTCAATAAAGTTCCCAAAAAGGACAATATGCCCCTTAAAATCAGATCAAAGGGGGCAAAAAACATCCTCTGGAAAAAAAGATAATTTCTTACCCTGGTCCAGACACTATCAGTATACATCATACTGAACTCCAACCCCTACCTGCGTTCTTCAGTTTAAGTTCTGCTTGATAAGCGTGTCCCATAAATATAATCTTTCCATTAGTGTGTCTCTCTGTGTTGTAGTGTACTGTCTATTTGTGGACTACAATAAGTGCTCATATTACAGCCTATATCCTACAGCCTCAACCTTTTCTAACCTGTGTGTCAGATATCCATGTGTGTCAGTAGTGTGTAACCTGTGGTCATATAGAGGTTATACATGCAGCTCATTTCCTGACCATTACCCCCTTAGTGCTTTCCCCAGACAGACAGGTTGAATAGTATTATACCAGAATATACCAGGGAGGGCCTGGAGGCTTTTGGGTCTACGATGAGTGGTTTCCATGCAGTGGGGGCTCCGCCGGGGCCCGGGCCCAGCATTAGGGCCCCTCCAGAGGAATGGGACAAGTGCTTTGTTAGGCCACCTGAGCCAGACCTGTTGGAGCTCACTCACCGTGGGACCTAATAAAACCCTGTGGGGGGGGCGGCAGACTTTCCTAATGCCATCAACATGCCTGTAAAAATGCTATTAGCCCCTTGCGCCATGCAGCTCATGGTCTTATTGGTCTGCTGTAATGGCCCCATGATGTCATCGCGGGCGATCGTGGAGCCAAAGGTCTCGGAGTCTGGCCTGTTTTCAGAGAAAAGGAGTTCTAGGGAGTCACGTAAGTCTCTTTCAGTGTATAGTATAGCCACTGTGGTCGGTGGCGTCTGTTTGTGCCAGAAGAAATTACTGGGGAAGTTAATAACCAAAGGTATTTTAACCTGGTCAGCCTTATTGAATTGATTCACTGATTGGACCAAACGCCATTTAGGTCTCTGGTAATAAGCTCCGCTTTTCTTCTCCTCTTGCTCTCTCCTCTTTTCCCTCCCCCCTTTGATTTCCACAGCACCTATAAATATCCATCTTAACAATCATTTAATCTAGTATTTTTTTTTTTTTAAAACAAGTAAAGAAATCTGCCAATGGGGTGAGATAATTTCACTTGTTCCCAATGAATACCAATGAGGCCCACACTGAATCTTATTCATTATTCATTCTGCCTTGTTTCAAGATATTGACACTTTCTCGAAATGTCCTGAAACAAGTGAAAATGCATTAGAAAGTGGAATTATCTCACTGCATTTCAGATTTTAAGCGTGAATTTAAATGGGTGTGTGTGTGTGCATGTGTGTCAATGTCTGTGCGTGTGTGTGTGTGCACGTGTACCTGTCTGTGCATCCATCTCTTAGTGCCAGTGTATTACTGTTTATGTCTGCACACATACCTGTGCTTATGTGCATGTGTACCTGTGGGATCGCCGGCCCTTACCCCGTAAAAGCGCCTGAGTGACCGCCGCCTGTAAGTGTCCCGGGGAGAGACGGCATCCCAGAAACACTTCCCCCGCCGTGATTATACATAAAGGATCGCACCCGTCCCGTCGTTATATGGCCGTCATTAAAGACTCGCTGCGAGGCCGACCTGCATGGGCTTCACCCAGGATAATGACCGTGTTTTAGTGGTAGTCGGGGGCATCAATTAAAATCTGCATCGCTTTTACGGCCTTTTGTAGTAGGAAGTTGTGGTTTCTCCATCACATGGCGGCGGGCAGGCTAGGTGATAAAGTCTGTGTTTTCACTACGGTTTATGGTTTTGTGTTTATGGGTGAATATTGTGTCTGTGTGTCCATACTTGCTTGTGCATATGGGTGTGTGTTCATGTGTGTGTGCGAGCCCCTGTGCAAGTGTGTGTCAGTGCCTTCCATATATTAATAATGCATCAGAGTTTACTTTAATAGAGTCTGTAGTGGGGCTTGGTGCTCTGACTGGCAGCACAGTGGCTCTCAGATTATTGAAGCTGGTTATGGCAGGAATATGACTGGGGCTGGGAAGCGAGTATAGTCATATCCATAGGACTGGAACGGATAGAAAGGGTAGTTCCTGGTGTGTCATGGTAATGTCCCATGTGTAATTATGGTCTGTCTGTGGATAAAGTTCCATGTATAATTCTGTTTTTGTGTCCGTTTTTATGATATTCTATCCCTGAAGGAGAAAGTCATCTTTTTGCTTACATTAGTTTACATTAGAAGAAGACACACATGGCTAAACAGTTATATAAATCTCTAATATAATACTATGAATGGTATATAAGATCAGTTATTGACGATGTGAGTGTCTGTATTTCTCTCTCTCTCTGCCTCTTTCTCTGAATAATAAGATATTTTACTTTCTACTTTTGCTTTTATCTTTTTTGTTATTTACACCTTTGTAAAGCGCTTTACCTATAACTGTGTTTGGAAAAGTGCGAAACAAATAAAGATTATTGCTATTGTTATAAGACTTCAGTCTTGGGACCCCCAGGGTCCGCAGCAAAATGAGGAATAGTTTCATTTCACCATAATTTAATTCACACGAAAATGACCCCTATTAGAGAATGTATAACAATGACTATTCTTCTCATAGGCTTCACTCTCACCACTATTATCTTCCTGCATGTGTAGACAGTTCAGACAATTCAGTACTAACAACAAAATCTGCTCATATGGGCGTAGCTGGTACAAAATCTTATCAAATGGGGGTCTGTGATGTAATTTTGGTCTGTGCGGGGGTCCATGATGAGAAAATGTTTGAGAACTGCTGGTCAAGGAGGATGTAGAGAAAATAAGCTCTGTTTCAAAGCAGAGCCTGAGGCACGGCTATAGCCAAGGTGCTAAAATGTCAAAGCGTATATCACCAGGGACCGTGAGCTCATAAAGTGTGTGTCCGAGGTTAGCCATTTCGTCATGGTTCCCTATTCTGGGCGGTACCAAACTTCATCACGGTTTGAGAAAATCACTTTCCACAAATCAGGCTCGTTCTTTATTGAGCAGTATCGAATTCATAAAAAATGTAATGAAAGTTAGTTATATTATAGTGTAAATTTAATTTTTAGCTATGAAAGTTCACACCTCAGCTGCGACTTTTCACCTCCAACGAACCTCTTTGCATATTCAGGAAGAACTAAACCCCGAGAGTTATCACCAGGAATAGATAGAAAACAGTGGAGTTCAAACCCTGAAGCAAGACAAATAGATTTCGATAGCCATGCATTTTTCATATCAAAAACAAGCTTCAATAAGAAGAGACAGAAAATATGAATTTTATGGAGAGCCTTCTTTCCAGTCGTCCTTCCTTCCCCTCCGTCTCTCTCTATGCACCGTCGTGGGACTGCACAGACTGTACTTGTTCAGTGTTCATTTTCTTCTTCATCTTTGGTCTCCCTCTCATTTCTTTCTCTCTCTCTCTCTCTCCCCTTTCTCGCTGTCCTTCCGCCTCACCCCACCTCTCCGTCTCTATTCTTTCATCTTCATCTCCCTTTTGCTGTTCCTCTCTCTTTCACTTCCCCTTGCCATTGCCCATCTCTCTCTCTCTTTCTCTCTCTTCATCCCTCTCTCTCTCTCTCTCTCTCTCTCTCTTCATCTCTCTCTCTTTCTTCCCCATGTTCACAACCAATGCCAGGGATACTGAACAAGCCCCGGCTATCAAGCCATAATGAGCATGTTCACTAAAGCACTGATTCATCAGAACAAAGAGAGGCAGAGAGAGAGAGAGAGAGATGGAGAGGAGGGGAGAGAGAGAATAAGAGAGAGGGAGACGCTGGAGCGTACCCTTGAATGGCTTTGGACTGTAAACCCCTCCAGCTTTCTCCTCCTCTGGCTGTATTTTTCCTAATAGCCTCTTGGCTATTTCTGGGTCTCTTTTTAAATGGGAGGTGGGCGGGAGTGAATGTGGAGAAGGGTTGGGTAGAGGGAGGGAAGGGGGGGGGGGGGTATTTGGCCTCGCCGAGGCAGTGAATAAGCACTCCGGTTCGCAACGGGTGGGGGGTGGCAGGGGAGGGTGGGCGCTGTCTTCGTTGCCGATGGAGACGAGGGAACAGACTCAAACACACACACACACACAAGACTCGAATGTGGAGCCAGCCTCCAAAGCTGATTAGTCAAACTTGTGATTTCCAATTTCAAACCCACGACACAAATCCCGCACTTAATATTCATGCAGAAGCGGCCGCCCCCCCCCCCCCCCCCCCTTCGCTGCCCCGCGCCACCGTAGGGCTGTGGGTTGCGGGTGGGGGGGTGGCGGTGGAGGGTGTGTGGGGTGGGGGAGGGAGGGGGGGGTCTTTAATCAGCTTAGTTAGAAGGATGGAGATGAGGAAGGAGAGGAAGAAGAGGGCAGGGAGTGAGGAAAAAAAAGAGAAAAGGTAGTGTGTGTGTTTGCCCAGGTCAGGTTGTCCCAGTACACCAAGTACACTCCCCTACCCCTACACACACACACACACACACACACACACACTAACACACTGTCAACCCCTTATCTGGGGGTGCAGGATGACAGGATGTCCTCCCCTGTCTTGTCTCATTCAATCCGCTGGACTGGAGGTGGCCAACGCAAACAGACAGGAAAATGTCCTGTGTGTTGGTATTGTTTGCAGTGTGTCTTTCACATTGTCTGGTGTGTGTGTGTTTGTGTGCACATGGGTGCGTGTATGCGTGTGTACCAGTGTTCATTTGTGATTGTGAGCACTGTGTTGTGTGCAGTACATGTGCGTTTGTCCTTGCACTTGTGAATGCGTCTGTGTCTGTGTTTGTGCCTGTGTGTGTGTGTGTGTGTGTGTGTGTGTGTTTGTGCCTGCGTTTGTGCCTGCTCATGCTTTTGTCTGAGCGTGTACTCATCATAAATAGGATTACGGCTGCATCTGACAGACGTCGTTTCAATTTCGGCGAGGATGACATCAGCGGTCCCACTGCTTGTGTGACTCCTCCGCCTGTGTCTCTTAACCTTGTAATCAGGATGGCATGCTGTGTCATCCTGGCTCCCATGGGCAGGGCGAGCTGGGAGGGAGTGAGAGAAGAGGCAGAGAGAGGAGAGAGAGAGGAGAGAGAGAAATGGACAATAGATCAGGGATAAAGGAAGTGGAGGGTAAACCCACATAAAGAGAGATAGCTAATAGGGATGAGACGATATATCAAAATTCAATATATCGCGATACAAAAATGTGACAATACGTATTGTGGGGCAGAAAAATGAATATTAGCTCCATTTTATTTTTTTCTGCTGTAGTAATCACAAATGAGACGGCTTGCCCATCACAATCTCACAAGCTCTGCATCCAAATTAGATTATTTGCACTTTTTTAATGACATTTTAAAATGGTTGTTTACATTCTAGCAAGCCAATTCCTTTGCTAGAAAGATCTGTGGCTCAGAAGTAAACATAATTCTGCGCAGTCAGACTTTGCTGCCATTGAATATTTATTTATTAATAGCTAATGAATGGGGTAAAATATAAGGAAAACGACAAGGTAGGACCAGAAAGTGAGAAAACACAAAGTGGCAAAGGGAGAGAGACACAGTAAACCAGACAGAGAGAGAGAGAGGCAGAGAAAGAGACAGAAACAGGAGAATACGGGGATGCGAGCAGACCCTCACCTCCCAGAGAGAGAGAGAGAGAGAGAGTGATGGCAGTAAAGAGCGTTCGCCCTCCCACTCCTCCCTGTCGAGGCCACAGCTGCAGCCTCCCATCCCATCATTCATCTGTACATCGCAGGCCCGGTCGCGAGGGGTTTCCATTCCCCAGCGCGCCCCATAACTCAACCCCTCTTCTCTAGAGGGGGCTCCTTAAAGGTCCCCCCCTTCTCCACCTCCTTCCTCCCCTCCCCTCTCACCCCCATCGCTCCATCTTTAAAACAACCAGCGGAGAGGCGAGCACCGGCGCACCGTAACTCTCCGCCTATCTGCCGGCTCCGTCCCCGCAGGCCCTTCGGTTGGAGGAATGTGAACGGCGTCGCTCCTCGGGGGAAAGTTTAGGAAAAATGGTGGCGATAGGTTCCGCGAGGGGGCTATAATTCACCGGGCCGGCTCCGCGACGGCGTGACACGGTTATTAGCCATATAAACTAGAGCTGTCACCGCGTCATTATTGTTCACACTCACGCGAGACCGTCCGCTTTATTTATTTCGTTTTATCTTTAATTTGGCTGTTTGAGAAGAGACCACCTTTGGGCCCGGCTGCTGATAATAATTCTTGTTTTTTTATTGTGTGATTGATGCCTCTGGCCGAAGGATTCTTTTTTCTTTTTCTGTTGTAATTTTACTTTATTTTTCACTGTCTGCCTGAGAATAACAGCACAGGCTGGCACATTTACAGGACATAGATGTTAATTAGGTGGCGATGTGCCCGCGATGTGTTGACAGCAAGCAAGTACAGTAGAGGAGCTTTCATCTGTTGACTCCGCTGCCTACAGGTTCACTGAGTTCACTGCACAACCGCTCATTGCATTGCATCAGTTAAAAAAAACAATTAGCAGCTATTTTTTCATGGTGTTATACGTGTGTTTATTTATAATTTTAACTGCCAGTCAGAATGATGGAGGCGCTAAAGGTTAATGAATTTGCCTCTAATAATGTGAGACAACATATCAAAAATAGCCACTGTGTTTTTATTGTTTACTTGGTTTCGACTGTTTCTCATTAACACCATGCGGATAACTTTGAGAAGTAATTATAGCTTTGGCATTAGCAAGCAACTAAAAAGAATACCTTAAAGCTCACACTTTAGTGACCCCAAATGGCTGTTTGAATTATTTAACTTAGATACCCAGAAATCCTATAATGTGAGGTCAGTGAACTGCACACGGCACGCTCATGTTTACCAACCAGCCGGTCTGTGACGCCTCTTTCTAGACTCGCCGTTTTGCGCCGACGTTCAACAATCATACAGGGAGAAATCCATCACAGAAGAGACAGAGAGACCAATTTCTTTTTCCACCGACAGCAGCCTCAATAGACCAGAATGCAATGCAGCCACATGGGAAACCTCTCGCTCCACTATCGCTCTCTCTCCACCTACACGTAAAGTCCACAGCTGAACGCACACCTGTTCTCCGGGGGGGTGTCGGAAGTCATTCTGGGGAAACTGAAGCAAAAGTAGACGAGGCAGGTTGAGGGAAAGTGGGTACACGTCATCCCAGAATAACTCCTGCAATGCATTTAACATCACGGATTGATGATATCTAACAGTGTGGATATCCAAGGGTGCAAATTGGGTGAATCTACGATGTCTCAATTAGCGGGGATGGGACGCTCTTCTCTGTTGCAGCCCCAATTTGTGATTTTGGCTGATAAAACAGCCGTATTTTTATATAAAAATCTTGCCTAGTGCAGCTTTAATAAGCAGAGTCATGTTTTACTCTAAAATATTGCTTCGCCATGCACTGAGTGATGTCATGACAAGTATCTGAATACACCTCATCCGTCCGAAACCTCCATACAAATCTCCCAACCTCTATCCCAACAGGTTCGGGAGTCTTTTTTACGAGCGGCAGAGCGAGGTCAAGGTGTCACGGCTCTCCGGCTCGGGAGATGAATAGACTGTTAGCCGCTGTTTACACCTGGGTCAGACTGATGTATGTCCTCCCGGTCGAGAGAGACATAAAGAGCTCTTTCCCCCACTCGTCTTAGTCCGCCAGTCAAACATCTCAGCCCGGCCGTCCGCGGATAGGAGCGAGAGTTATGGGCTGCGGGTCTGATGCATGCTGAACAGAGAGGGGATACAGGAGAAGCATGGGGATTTACAAACGGACACAAGTGTGCTTTAAATCTCCGGTCCATGCTCGCCTATGATTATCTTTAATCTGCGCCATTTTCCAAAAAAACGTGTATCCTGCCTGGTTGCATATTATTTAGACAATGAACTCCAATGTGTTCAAATTTCTCGAATAAACAGTTTTTGCTAACTTCACACTTTCTACTCAAGTATGGAATGGAAGAAGGGAAGTTAATTAGAGTGAAGCACAGAACACATTTGAGCGACAGGAGAAGAATTCACTCATCTGACAGTATACATTTCTCCATTTATACCCACGTTCCGCTTAACATTTTCTCGAAAATGCGAAGGTGTTTTTTCAAGTAAAATATAACAAGGGCAAAAAAGAATGTATAAGTGCAAAGATGGAGAAGAAATAGCTTTCATTTGTATCTTTATGTCTGCAAAACATTTCAGCAACATTTTGGTATTCCGGCCAAGCAGTGCGACACAACAATATTTAGGCATTTATTGAAGAGCTATCTAGAGGTAGACTCCAGCTAGAGATACTTATGTATTGAGACACCCAGACAGGCAAGCACACACACACACACACACTCACACACACACACGCATCCGTGCACACACCAATATCAAATTACCAAGTCTGGTAAACACTTTCAGCCCAGACCATTCTGATGTTTGAACCCCGATTCTAATTTGGTCCTGCACTAAATTACACGCAATTACCATTCCAGAGCTGGTTTGGTACTTTTTCCCTTTTTATCGTCAGCAGCCCCATGTCACCTCATCTCTCTCTCTCTCTCACTCTATCTCGCTCCCTCTTTCGCTTCCCTCCTCTGTCAGTCTGTCTCTCTCCTTCACACACAAACACACAGGGCGGCCAAGGCGCCCCGAGGAGGAGCTGTCAATCACCCGTCAGGCTCCCAGGTCAATTTGCCAGGCTGCCAAATGTGTCGTATCAGTGTGCTCCCCGGTGTCAAGAGTCCTCATTATAGGCCAAAGGCTAAACCAAGGAAGTGGAGGAGGCTTTCCTCTTCATTATTTCCAGTCCCCGGTGACCCCCTAACCTCCTTGCACTCTCTCCTCACCTCAGTGCCCCCCCCCCACAACATACCTGGCTGTAGCGAGAGCGCAACTCATAACCGACCAAACTGGCAACCCTTCTCTCCCCCCGGGCGACGGCCCTGCTGCTGCCTCCGCCTGTGTATCCGCTCACACGAGTCACTCCTTCATTCTCAACTCTCGCTCTTTCTCCTCTGGCTCTCGTTCTCTCTCTCGCTGTAGTGTTCTACCCCCCTTCCTCGCCTCCTTCTCGGGTCCCTCTCCGAGAGCCCCGCGGAGCCGGTGAAAGGAAAAGTGCTTAACAAGGGGGCTTTGGAGGAGTGTTTTCCCACAATGCACTCCGCGTGGCGCCCTCTGCCTCCTGTCTTAAAGCGATGGCGTCGGAGAGATAGGGAACTGGTCTCGCTTTGGTGCTTTGTCAGATGCTGAAGGCTCGGCCGACTACAGTCAGTTTTCGTTCGTATGTTGCCAAGTGGTGAAATCTGCGCGATGGCAGCATCACCTGTAGTCACGGCAACGCTTGTTTTTGGGGAGTAATCAGTTATCAAGGTGTGAGACAAAGACAACAGCTCGACGTTTCATCTTCCGTCTCATCTTCGATCAGCAGACGCGCCCTGTAGCCTGTAAAGCATCTCATCTCTGGCCAGGTACCGTGACAGTGGGAAAATCGGCGGCGGAATTATTTTCCCCTCGATTATTAATTCACGAATCAATTAACCGCCATCGCAGCGTCTGTCTGATGAATCGCTCGTAATTAGCCTGTAGGTGTAACGGAGCCGTCCTCCGTTATCTGCCTCCCTGCCTGCGTGTTGGCCGGGCCGGCTGATGTGAGCTTAGATGGCTCTCCTGCACATTAGCCTAATGCAATTAAACTAATTATTGATTTTTGTTTCGCCTCCGCGCAATTCACGGCCCAGATAGCACTCTGTACAATAACAGCGTGATTGCTGAGCAGATAAAAAGGGAACGAGCGGTAGCTTTTGGCGAAGGGCAATGGTAACTTTAGAGCGCTGTTTATTTTCAGTTCTGAATCCCACAAGGCTGTTACACAGCGACAGAGTCTCATATTATATGGGACGTACATATAGAAGCGTAAACAAGGTTATCTGGAGACCTTGGTGGCTTCACCTCGCTAACACAATGGTTCCAGTGTTTGTTCTCCAGTCCATCTTATCAGAAAGCAAATGAATCACAAACCGCATCTGTGTGTGTTTAATATTGTCCTTGGTACAGGTTGAGTCACAAAGGTTACAGAAGCTGCGGTAAACACAACGCAGTACACATCGTTCACCTTGAATGAAGAAAACACTGGCAGTGTGTCCCTTGCACAGTCATGGAACTCATATTCATATCATTGTCTTAACATAATTACTATATTCTACACAACCAGTACTGATGAGTTCAGGTGGAAAGGTGCATTTTGGGCTGCTACAATGGTAAAGTTGAGTGGATCTATCATGGCATTAATGCTGCTGAGGTTAGGGGTTAAATTCCCACCTGTGCCAGATATGGAGCTTACTGTATGTTGCTCTAAGGCCAAAAAGCTGGCATATTAAAGGGTAACTTCGGTATTTTTCAACCTGGACCCTATTTCCCCATCTTTCTGTGTCTAAGTGACTAAAGGGGACAACAATTTTTGAAATTGGTCCAGTATTGAGCGAGATCGCTTCAGCCGGCAGCCACGAAATGGGCTGCAATGTAATCTGACGGGGCAAATCGCACCGTCAATGTACGTCCACTAAAAGTGCTTGTTTTTGCCACTGACAGGCTCAGATTGTTATTATAAGTGTCTGACAACATTATTATTAACATATTAACATTATTATTTCTTTACCTTTCGCTTGATCCGGTCTGTGTGTAACCAAGTTACACACAAATTCAAAAATTGTTGTCCCCATTAGTTACTTAGACACAAAAAGTTGGGAAAATAGGGTCCAGGTTGAAAAATACTGAAGTTACCCTTTAACTGTGAAGTAGCATAACCCGGGATGTAGTGGAGGGTAAACTCACCTAAACGCATTTTACCCAACTTTTTATTTGGGAATAGAGTTTGCATACCTTTTTAGGCTGACATTTGATCATTTTAAAACAAATTACATACAATATAACGTAATGCACCTGGTTGAAAAACAATCACGAATATATATGTCTTATACATTATAAACGAGTCATAAATTCTACATAAAACGAAAAACGCCACCAATAATCAAATAAACTAAGATGCCACTAAAATGGCTTTCAGTGAGGAACTTTATCCATCAGCCATTTTTTCACCATCTTTTTAAAATTACTACTAAAATTAGTAGTATCAAACTGATGTAAGTTATATGAAGATAGGGTCTTTGAAGGACAAAACAGAAGGAAAAACAAACAAAAAACCATAAAATAATGCTTTTCTTAATAGTTTACATTGTTGTTGCCTTATGATGATCACAGCCTAGAGGTCATAGTTCACCCACCTCTTTATTTACCACGACATCACTGAGCCCACCAGCACACTCTAAATATATTCACAATCTTATTGTATGAGGGGCAAGTGTGCCACTGTTGGCACCATTGCAAGCGCAGAGCATCCATACGCAGGCTACATGTTGACCACTTGGCCCCGTGTGTGTGAGAATGTCAAGTAGCTTAACCCGGCGCTCATTCATCCCCCCCCACCTCCCTCCGTTCCTCTCCACACATGCCAGCGTAGAGCTAAACGGCGCTGCGTGTACGGCCTGCCCCCCCCTCACGGTTTAAGCCTCATTCACACCGACATATGGTGCTTGACCATGATGGGGTGGGGGGGACAAAACGGGAAGTGTGGAGGGAAGAGAGTCAAAGAGTAGAGAGCATTCTTAATGCGGTTAGGAGGGACACTAATCCTTCCTCCCCTACCAGGTGCTGAGAGAGGAGATAACCTGGGAGACAATGGCAAACGCTCAGGCCTCTCCATATGGACCAGTGTGTGTGTGTGTGTGTGAAGGGGAGAGGCAGGCGGGTGGGCTGGATTGGAAAGGGAGAGGGTCTGGCAGTGAGAGGGATAACAAGAATGAGTGAGAGAGAGAGAGAAGGAGGGAGGGAGAGGCCTTTGTCTTTGTTTATGCAGGCCTAAACAGGGATTAGTGGCTCGCTGACGTTCTCTGTCATTGGCCCCCGGTGTGACGGCTTGCTCAGAGGGGCCGCGGCTCAATGAAAGTGACCGCGGTGAGAGTGACCCGCCCCGGCTTAACGCCCCGCTGACTGATCTGTGTCTTGAGTGCCACTGGACTGACCCCCCGCGGCTGCTGCATACACACACGCAGGGTCGGACCGATACGGGCTTTCGGAGGCCAATAACGACAGTGATATTTTTGTATCGATGCAGCTGGGAGGTTTTGTGCCAAAATTCAAATATCTTTAAATTTGACCCTTTTTCATGCCAAAAAACTAACAAGTATTCACTGTTTTTTTATTTAGATCATCATGGGACACTAAAACTCTCCACTGAAACCCAGCCTAATGAAATTATTTTAATGTTACAGCAGCAGCTCTTTAAGGCAGGGAGACCCACCGCTCCTATTCACTGGCAGGGGAAACACTACCTCTAAATGAAGAGTCAGTTTACAAAAAGTCTTATTGGAAAATGATATTAATAAATGTAAAGTGCAAAGAAAATAAAATTTAACGGCAGGTTTTACAGACTGTTTTTATGTAGCTGCGGTCAGAGAGGAGGCTCCATCATATTGGAGGTGCGCGACGTGACTGGCAGATATCCAATATTTAATAAAAGGACAATATTGCCTGATATAGAGGTCTAACCTTAACACACACACACGCACACACATTCACTGACATTCATATGGCATGCGTTACACAGAGAATTTCACATTTTACGAAAGAGCAAGATCAGATCGAGGGAAAGATTTACCTTGTGGTTAGATAAAATAATAAGAAAATATTAAAAAAATGACCTCCTCCCTCACTTTTCCCTTTGCAGAAAAACCAGCCTGGTGCGATCGAGGCCTTTTCCGGAGCCCCGTCACATTTCATCCGTTATAAAACCCTGATAAAAGTGCAGCGAGGCAAGTTTCCCCCGGTTACCTCGCCGCCCACACACACACGCACACACACGCACTCACATATCTGCCAGCCCCTATTGCGAATTCTCTCTGTTTCATCCCCGCGCTCTGTGAAAAACTTTCCGCCTGTCCCCAGAACCCCGGCGCTCCACTTTCATAAAAGCTCGAGTCTACCAGGTATAGACCAAAGAGAATGAGGCCTCTTTGTTGCTTTATTTTCATATTCATACCTGATTTGCCATCAACCGTGTCAGATCACAGCCAATCACTTTCTCACTTCAACCCGCAATTTTATGTAACGCTGTCTTTTTCTTTTCCGCCCGCCTTCTGTCTGTACACTGCACTTACCTGCGAAGGCTTTATCAATAGGCTGTCTCCAACTTGTGCAATGGAAAAGTTTTCACTGTTGATTCATCATTGCCGCAACTCTATTTGTGTGTGTGTGTGTGTGTGTGTGTGTGTGTGTGTGTGTGTAAATGAGCATGAGCATGCAGAAAGGGAAAATACAGGTGAGACTACAGAGAGGGAGGGGGATGAAAGGAGAGAGGGAAGAGAAGATAAAGCGAAACGGCAAGAGTTATTCCGAGAAGAGCGTTGTTTATCGTGCACCTCTCTCTTTCTGAGAGGGAGGGAGGGAGAGAGGGAGGGAGGTGAAGATATGGCGATAAAATGCCACGCCGAGCGAGATAGGACATGACACAAACTTGGCCCGCCGCTCGACAGCCTTTCCACTTTTCACCCTCGCGCTGGGTGTTGTTGTTTTTTCTTTTTTTCTTTTTTTTCTTTCCTTTCTGTTTTTCACCACGGAGCTCAAGCGGAGCGGAGATATGCGATGTTCTTTTTTTTTTTTTTTTTACAACAGCAAACTTAAATCAAGTCCCCCCGGCGATAAGATCAGGAATGTAGGAGTCCCTGATACCGCCTGGATGACATACAACCCCCACTTTTTTTTTTTTTTTTTTTCCCATATGTTTACAAATGATGTTCTGGCAAATGGAATGGTGGTACTTTATGAGCCGGCCTTACTTTTAGGTCAAGTGAACAATGTGCAGATGTGCGAATCTGTGAAAATGTGCCTGTCGCTGTGTCAGGTTTCCCAGCTCTGTCCTTCTTTTGGAAAATCATGTTCATATGTTTAACCCGCCGCGGGACCTTGAAACCCGGCACAAAAGCCGCCTCTGTGCTCGGCCTTCTGGGACGCCGCGATCATCCGACGACCTGGAGGCAGCGCGCTACAACATCTGACATCATCCGAGCGGGGCGACGCCATCTTCTCATCAAGGCCCGCTTTGTTCGGGTCGCGTTTAACGGCGGGACCCGAGGGGAGATCGTCCGATGGAGGTTTTCGGCGGCGCGGATGTCCTCCGGTCTGTCCCCGGCGCGCGATGACGACACGTAACAATGGCCCGTCTTGTCCGGGGCCGCTGCGGGAAGAACGGCCCGTAGGCTCTTTCCAGACAGATGCCCTCAAGACCGTCCCGGCACGCAGAAGCCGCAAATAAGATCTGAAAAGCATCACAGAGTAAACAAGTTTGTCAAGCATTAAGCCTTTGGAGAACCGGCTCCGGCTTGTTGATGCTCGGCTGAGAAATATCTCATAATGAGGCATGTGTTTACACGCAGTAACATAGAACGAAACACTGATGCAAACCGGTGAAAGGAGCAACACAACCTTCTTCTTCTTTTGGTATAAGAGAAAAAGAAAAAACGCCACTATCTTTTATCCCCATTTTGTTAAATGAGTCCCGTTTAATTTTCCCCTGAACGGAGCGTGCCCAGTTATTACCGTCCCGCTGTATATCGCCGCGTTGACAGTTTGAATGTTTTCGCTTTCATTACAGAGAGTAATTGGCATATTGACTTTTCACTTCATGGAGGATGGCGGTATTTCTTCCAGTCGGATTGCACTTTTCCATTCGAGACCCTTTTCGTTTTCGCCGGGTCTCCTTGTTACCAACCCAAGGACGTGCCCTTCATAAATATTGATGCTTAACTTCTTGCATCGCAACGTCTCAGTTCCACACCGATTGTTCTGGACTATTCTTAGGCGTCTAAATCCAGACTGCGGCTGGTTGTGCTGCAGATAGCAAGATGTTCTCTCAGAAATACTAGAGGTTTTTTTTTTTTTCTCACCACAAAAAAAAAAAAAAAAAGTGTCTGCTCCAGCTCCCCGTTCCACTAGCCTAGCACTCAGTCCCGCTTGTTTTGATCTTAGGTGACAAGTGAGGGCTTTTGCAGACGAGCGGAGAAGCAGGCAGCATGGCGCGGGGAGAAGGTGGCTTTGATAGTTAAAATTAATGAGCCTGGATATGTTTGGCTCCGCTCATTATGCCTACACATAGGCCCCAAACCCCGGGGGCCCGGAGCTCTGCTTGTCGTCTTTGTAGCATGATCTCTGTGTCTCCTGATTTAGAGCCTCCTCCACTCTTTTCTCCCTCTCTCTTTGCTACTTTTTCTGTCTCCGTCTCTCTCTCTCTCTCTCTCTCTCTCTCTCTATTTCCACCCACACCTCACCCCCCATCTCTCAAGCTCTCTCTCTCTCTCTCTCTCTCTCTGGTGTGTGGAGGAGAGAGATAATATAATCAGCCGTGCGTGGTGAGAACAATAAGTGTGCCGTGTCGTGTTGACACGAAGCAGACACCTCCTCAAAGCCACCTTAACATTCCACTTCAGCCCCGACTGCAGGCGGCTGCAGGAAGGTAGAGGGGTGGAGCGGCGGAAAGTGTTCCTTCTTTCTGTCGAACGGGGCTGCCAGGGCCTAGAGATGTGCAATTGTAAGGGGTGTGTGTGAGTGTGTGTGTGTGTGTGTGTGTGTGTGTGTGTGTGTGCACCCCTCTGTCTGCCCATTATGCATTAGCGTTTGTACGCATGCCTGAATGTGTGTTCATAATTGAAAGTAAGGAAATCAGTTTGTGCAAGACTTGATACCTTCCACAATGAGAATTAACAAACCCACCCAGACTCATAGCCCAACCAAGGTGTATGTGTGTGTGTGAGCGTGTGTTTGTGTGTGTGTGTGCGTGTGCGTTAAGGGGTTGATGGGCTTGAGGTTGGTCCTGAGATAAGAGGAACATCTGTTAGTCTGTCTTTATCTCTGGCAGAGCTCCTGGCACACCGTAGTAAGAAGCCCCATCTAATCAGAGCAGACACAGAGTCGGGTGGGGGGGGGGTGAGGAGGGGGGCGGGGGGGTATGGTGCACGGCTGCCAGCTCTGTGGCCCGTCCTGGCTTTGGCCCTGGCACCGGGATACAGACAGACACACACAAACATTGACAGACCCATGCACAAAGGGACACACAAAACAATTTAATTTCCAGTGTTGCCATCTTGCCCCTTTGTCACATTTCAGCAACATTCAAGCGTTCCACATTGCTTGTTTTTTGTTGGTGTGTTTTATTGTGTCTTACTTTTTTTTTTTTTTTTTTTTGCCTTTATTTATCCAAGGAAAGACTGAGCATGCATGTGCCCGGATTCACACTCATACAGTTTTATACATTCACACCTGGGAGATGCCCAGTGCAACCGCAGTCTTCTACTGTTGGACACTGAGCAGCTCCACTGGAGCAGCTTAAGGGGGTTTAGTGCCTTGCTCAATGGCATCTTGAAGGTAATTGTTAAGGGAATGGATGGTGTTATTCTTTCACTTTCATCGCCCAGATTTTCCCAGGCACTCTAACCTCTAGGCTACCAAACATCATCACGTTACGGAGGCTAACCCTCTAACCCTGGTTGAGCTTTTGCCTCGAGCAAACAAAACTACCTTTCCGCCATTATTGTCCCAGCGCTTTAGCGTTTCCCCCCTCAACCCTCAGCGGTCCTGACACTGTAAACTCCAGCGGACTTTCAGAAGTCAAACACAATACCTGTTGCTTTCACTCACTCTGACGTGAATTGTCGGATATTGACTGCTGGGTGGTCCCGCTGTGGATCAAGATCGATTTAGGTCCCCCTCTGCGTTTTCCCCATCCGGAGCACTTGTGTTGCTGTGTGTATGCGTGTGTGTATGTGTGTGTGTGTCAAGGTAACCAGCAGTGACACCAGCCTGCAGTGCTGTATGAATAAGGTCCTTGGGAGGCCTAATGAATCTAGGTGAGCCTTGTCACCGCGTGTCTCCACGCATCGCCCTCCCGATCATGAGAGCCGACAGGTTTACGCAGCTGCGGCGACTCCCCGGGGAGAGGGACGCAGCAGGGGCAGGCACCCAGGGGCGCACACACACACACTGTACACACACCTGCATGATCATGACTTATACACTTTTGCCACTCGCATAGTCAGACAGATGCGTACACACACAGATACACACACATGCACACACACACACACGCTGTACGTATGCATCTTCATGACTTGTGCCCTTTTGCCAGTTGCACAACCACACACACACACACACACACACACACACACACAGAGTTCCGGTCAAAGGGGCATTAATCACGCCCTTCATCATTGCTTACCAAGCAAATCAACATGCTTTCGAGGTACAGAACGGCCAGCAGACTTGGTGTCAGTTTACAGAAAAATCAAAAAATACTATCCAGCACAGACATTGGGGCAAGTTCAGTGTGTCAGTATAAGTCCATCTCATACATGACTGTGTATTCTTGAATTCGGACAAGGGGCAGACAGTCCTGACCCATGCGTTTTGTACACAAGGGCATGCTATCTCTCAAAGGTCCCTATCAGAATAGAGCTTTCGCCAGTTATTAATAACACTATTTCTATTTGTTTTCTGCATTGTTGTTTTCGACCGGGCCTCTTTGAAGACGATCAGCCGCAGCGACACACACACTGCGCGGCAAATACAGTTGTTTTGTATTCTCCGACAAGTCAGGCATTCATTTTCATTTTAATAACGGCAGGGAAATATATTGGCACCAGGAGATACCATCTTTCATTTGCTATAGCTGTGAGTCAAAGATTATTATTTTCCCTCTCATCTCCGTAATGAAAATTTATTCCGACTAGAGGGGCTTGTATTTATGGGAATTAATTCACATGTGAATGGGTCGTGATAGAAACAAAAGGCGACGTTTGAATTATCCTGCGTAGCGGAGCAGGGGGGGGGGGAGCGGGGAATCAAATGTCCAACTTTTAATGGGAAAGCGTGAACTGTGTTTGTTTGCTTTTTTGTTTTGACATGAATAAAAAGGTTTTCCGTTCCCAAGATCAACCTGACCGCAACTCAGACGCTGCATAGTAATTTTCTACTTGGGCTAAATTATGTCTGGAAAATGACTCCCTTTCCTCTCTCATTTGATCCCAGAAAATGACAAAACCAATGTAAGCACCAGAATGGCTCCCACCTGTAGAATGCTTTGTTACACCAGGACATTCCCAAACATGGGGCGCCGGTTCACTCTCCCCCCTTTTTCAAAAGTCAAAAGTCACAAGCCAATCCCCCATAATGACTTAATTAATGCAATTTTCCTTTTTAATCCTTACCATGTCAACTCGGCTCTCACAGAGGGAGACCTTTAACTCGTCAACCCCTCCCCTCCCTCCCTCCATACCTCCACTCCCTCCCTCCATACCTCCACTCCCTTTGTTATGCTGAGTCTTAACATGTGTCACTTTCGCTGCTGCGCCTGTTTCCCTGGCCTATTTAGATAAATGTCCATTTGAAGCCCTGCTTGTCAGGCAAAATTATGGCGTCACATCTCACGTTGGAGAAAAGCCAGAAGTCTCCTTGTTTACACACATGTCATTTAAAGCGGGTCTTTAAAAGACGGCCCCCCCCTCTTTCTCCTGAGCAAACACTCAAGGACTTAAGAGATTGAGGTGGACTGAGACTCTTCTCGTGACAGAGGGGGGAAAAAAAGATAAGAAAGCTGATTTTAAGAAAAGTTCATGGTAGCCTTGTCAAAGCTGGTGGGTATAGGAAAAAGTGCTGGTTCTCCATGTGTCTGTGTATTTGCATGTACGCCCATGTAACTATGTGTGATTGGCCCATTAGATGTGTCTCAAATGCATTTACGTGTGTCTTGGTCTAGGCGACTATTGGATTTTTTCCCATCTGTCTAAAAATTCTCAAAGATCCATTTCCTCCACCTGGTCCACCTTTATTTATTTTCTTCCCAGCACTACAAACAGTTTAGGGAAACTTGTATATAGTATGGAATGGTCCTGAAACTTCTATGCATTTAGTTAAAGACCTATGCATTGATTGGATGTTGAAAGGTGTCGTGGTCTGCAGATAGATCTACGTCTCTGTTGATCGTTAAGAAACTCCTTAAGCAGTACTTTTACATTTGGAAATTTGTTTTGGTCTTGAATAGCACTGGATTTGCTCTGGTCTCAGTGTTGACTTGGTCTCAAACCCCTTTGGAATCAAGCTCAATTGACTTGGACTCTACTAAGGTGATCTGGACTATAGCCCTGCTCTTGTTTATGTTTCGAGACAAATGACGTCTTTGATGGACCAACTTAAAGGAAGCCCTTCCACAGCTGACACATCTAGCTTCAGAAGCGCTCTCTCCCTCGGCTCCACCATACGGGTCTAGTGGAAACACAATAATGCGGCAGCCAGGGCCCAACCCCCGGCACTCTGAAACCTTCCCAGCTCATACCACAGGAGGTAGGCAGGCATGGAGGAGATAAGGCTAAGCCTCTACCTCTCCTTTTCCCATTTCCCCCTCTCTCTCTCTCTCTCTCTCCCTCTCTTTCTCCTTTACTTTTTTCCTCAGCGAAGCGCCGAGGCAGCGAGGGGGTTGAGATATCCACGGTTCAGGAGCCCTATTGTGAGGCTTTGATGTGCCTCGTCATAAAGTTACAGTGCGGAGATCTATCAGCCATTTCACTATGTCGTATGACTCTAACAACCTTGAAGCGGTTATTGCGCATCCAATAGACCTATACTGTATAGTTGTGCCATGCGGGGCTGCTGAACCTAGTCTAAACTGCTTTGAATGCTTCATCTAAGATCAATCCATGAAGCACAAATCCAGTTGGGTCTTATTATAGCCCATAAATGCTTTGAACGTCAGACTGAGATTCCATAATCATTGTTTTTTGGGTTTCTTTTGAGAAGAACAGATTCTAGAGAGATTTATGTGGTAGAGGAGAGGAGATTAAAGGAGAGGAGAGAAGTGCAAGGCATGGTTGTTTCAGACTGCGTTCTTCAGTACGAGCTGCCGTGTTCAATGTTGTTTCTATGGGAACCCGTGGCTTGTCGACGGATCAAGGTATTTTTGGTCTGCTGAGTGAAGTACTTGGCCTCTGGTAGCTATCAGCCGTGGCACAGGTGGTGGATTCTAGCCATCAGCTACTCCCGCTCTCAGCAGATTTGTACTTGTTTGTCGAGTCGGGTCCTTACATCTGTTTGTTTCCTCGATAGGACTGAAATAAGTCACTGAGCATTGTTCGTAGATGTTTTTTTCAGCTAGTATGCTCACACTATACGTGTCTTTACCTGTCGCTTTGCCTTTTACCACGCTGTAGCTCTGCCCTCCCCGAGCGCAGCAGCTGACATCACATGTCATCCTGCCTCGCCGGTGTTTGCGGAGCGTGCCAGCGTGATGCCGCACCTGGGGAAAGTGCTGTGTTTTCTCTGTTCGGCTGAGCGCGGCGGGGGGAAGCCGCGCGGCCCCAATATGTCAGCTCCTAGCAGGCCGCTAAGCACCGTGGCAGGGAGGTGACCACCCACCCGCCCCGTACCCTTCCCACCCAGAGCGCCCGCTTCCTATCCACAGCCAGCCCAATATAGCTCCCGGCTAGGGGGCGAAGCGGAGGGAGGGATGGCCTTTACGCGGCTTTGCGAGCTTCTTTCCGTCTTGGAGTGTTTGAGTACGCAGACAGCAGAAATAAGGCCGTCACGGAAGAACTGCAGGAGCTTTCACCTTAAAACCAAAACACTCAGCTTGAGTTACGTTTCTTCTTGGAACACTGAGTCAGCGTATTTATCACAACAAAATAAGGCAGAAGGAAAATGTGAAATCACCGTCACTCACCATTATGACTAACGGACTAATGATTGGCAGTTCATTCATGTGTCTCTAAGTTGTTTGTGGTTTTTATCATATGGCGTGTAGAATCATGAATTATAAAATTAAATATTAACTCTACAGCTGTTGTAGCCAGGTTTATTTTTTATCTGCTGTGCAGTGATTTTAAGCTGTACAGTCTCCCATCATATTTTGTGTAAATTATATTTATTTAAATTTACCAGTAACCTACACAAAACTGTCAGACTTGTCTTAATATAATTTAAGATTACTTACCAGTTAGGTTGTTATGTTCTCACTTTTGAGATAATGCTGGTTGGCTACTATCACTCAAAAACGGTATGCTAAAGTGTTAGCATGGAGCACAACAGTTAATGACTTACCAGGGACACACAGATGATTTTGGTGTCTATGTTCTCATCACTTAACTAGGCTTAACAGGCTAATCTCCCAAAAATGTGGTGTATTCCTTTAATTGTAGGGTAAGACACTAGAGTAAAAGTCATGTTGCCATTTCAAATTCCTCATTTGGATCCTACAGATTGACTTGCAAAAGGATCCACAGGTATTTCATTATGGTAAGAAGAGAGATGCACACAGATGAACACATGCACACATGAACAAGGTTACATACACAAGCAAACAAAAACATCCCCATGTTGTATAGAAACATACATTATGCATTGAATTGCTACTGTTGTAAACATATGCGTATTTACTGACTTTGTCCACTCTTTTATACAGACTGTGTACACACTGCATGGCATATAATAATGTGAAACAGGTGTACTATGCTTGCTACCATGACCTCAGCCGATTCACAAGGAGATGTACAAAAAACATTACCTACGCTTCATGTGCATCCGCACAATTTGTGTCCGCACAATTTGCACTTCAGTGGTTATGCGCCGCCGTACAATCTGTAACCACACAGTGTGCACTTCAGCGACGTGTGTGTGCATCCGTACAATTTTTATCCACACAATTTACGCTGCATGTCTGCGGGTTACAAGGTACAATACATCAACAGCAAAGCAACACCCCCCCCCCCCGACACACACACACACACACACCTTACGCGCCCCGTGGTAGGTGTAGGCTCTTTCCCAGTGAAGAGTGGCTTCATAGCCTGTGATTTTATGGTCATTTTGTCGGCTGCAATAGCATCCTTCCCCATCCCCTGGTGCCCAGTGGTGAAATAACAGGCTCTGGGCTCATCCACAAAACCCACAGGACCACACTTGAATCATTGCTACAATTTGAGCTATCAAATCATAATGGGAGGACGAGATTGCCTTTCTTTCCTCGGCGCGCGTGTGTCTGTGTGTGTGAATGCGCGCATGGTGGGTAGCTAAGCGAGTTTATATTCCCTGGGCCCGTAGGCTTGGGTTAATGTGTTTAGATAGCTCACATTTGTTCTCCTATTTCCTGACTGAGGAAAAGGTAGTTTTTCTTTGTTGTTGTGCTCGTTTGTCGCTTCAAAGCACCCCGCCTTAATTGGCAGAAACGGGGAACGGTAGGGCGGCGCGTTAGTTTGTTTTCCAAACTGTTTCTCCTTCTGTTTTTGTCCAGAAGAATGTTTGCTGTAACCGAGGCTTTGTCAATGAGAGGCAGATGCAAGAAAAAGCTATATGAACTCACTGCATTGTAGTACACAATTTTACTATTTGAGCAATTGTACCACTTACCTCAGTCAGTATATAGTACATCCTCTTTGTTTGGTCTGCATGGGAAACTGTTTTCATAAAAATGTCACATCCATTATGATATAATGAGTCATCTAATACTGTGTAATCACAACAGCAAGTGAATTTCTGATGACATCACATCGTGCAGACCACCATGAACATAATTGCAGCAAATTACCTTTAGATGGCCCGAGTAGTAATTATTGTTGAATAAGTCATGATAGTCTCTTATTACTCATACATCTGCCCATGTGTCTCTGTCTATCTCTCTCTCTGCCTTTCTTGTTTTCTCTTATTCCTACACTCACACTGCGACCCTAATGCCGGTCCGACTCCGCGCGCCGGCTTGACGTCGTCTCACTCTCGCGTGCGTGCGCGGCAAGCACTTCACCCTCGGCGGCGGCTGTTATTTTCCCTGGCTCGTGACGTCGCTTTCCTTTGATGCGCACCGAACGAGTGACAAGATATCAGTGGCAGAGAAAAAGACAGACAAAAGCGAAAAGGGCAGAAAGCGACGGATGATCGCCCTTGGTCCTGAGACACTGTTATTACATCGCCGCCTGTGCCACCGCGAGAGCAGCGAGGTCAATTTTGCCTCTGTGAAAGGAAAGTAATTTGCCGTCGGCTTTGCGAAAGGCGGGCCGGGGCCGCGGCGGAGAGCCCTCTCTGCTCCACTCGGGCTAATGATCGCCTCTGACAGAGGAATGGCCGCCGCGCTTTTCACCACAATCCCTTATTCCGCCCGCATTGATCCCCCCTGCCTATTTTCACACAGTAATGGATGGCATTGTCCCTCCCTCGCCACTGTTAGTACAAATAATTACGAATCAATATGCACTCAAGGTCCCGGATCAGAATATCATTTTAACACATGATTTATTCCCGCCAATGCCGCCGCGCTCTCTCTCCCACGCGCCGGAGTCAATGGCCGGGCCCGCTCCGCGACCCGCTCCCTCGCCGCCTCACGCGATCAATCGAAGCAATCAGCTAAAGACCCTCGATTATGCCGGCTGAATGGAAGACACGGCGTTCTTTGTGCAGATCCGGCGGACCGATAGGTGCAGGTCCCCTCAGCCGGGGTGACGTCCCCGACACCGAATCCACACGAAACAATGGATCCGTGTTCATTCATCGACGGGGAATGATTAAAGTCATTACCTGATGTCACCTTAGTGTGTGTGCGTTTTTGTCATGGTGAATACACGCAAACTTCTGTCCCATCACAGGATAGCCACCCATTTGAAAACTGCCACACCTCATAGGCTTACTAAGTTATTAGAGGTGTTGAAAGTAAAATTCATGGAGTTTTTAGCTTTTTTAAGATGTTGGGTTTTAAATAATTACATTTTTGTAGTTGCCTTACACAGTAAAAATCTTCGCTTTTGTTCAAAATGAAAATAGCAGTTTTGTTACCCTTGAAATATTAATGTAATACACTGCTTCCCTGATCTGTTGATAGTAAAGATAGAAAGATATCAAGGATTTTTGGCTGTGTCTCAAACTCTCCTCTCTGAACTTTACCCAGACAGAGAAAAGATTGTACACTTTATTATTTGGTGAAAGGGCTGCGCAAACCTTTGAACAGCTGCAATAAGGTCTAAAATTGCTGTCTAAAGCCCTCAAACCCAACTCCTAACACGACTTGGCAAGGAGCTCAAATCAAAATCATCCGCTTGCCCGACCTGGGCGCTCGGAGGCCGGCCCGCTAATCTCCTCGCTCTCTGGCCCCGTCAAGACCCGCCGGTGAAATGTCACTCAGACGATGTGTGTGTGTGTGTGTGTGTGTGTGTGTGTGTGTGTGCCGGGGCTTGTCGTTTGACATTTTGGCAGATAGAAAAAGCCGGGGGTCGCTTTGAATCAGACTCGGAGCGTTCCACCTGCCCGAGCCCTTCGGCTTCCAGCCCATCCATCCTGCGCCGCCGCCGCTGTCACATAGAAGTGTGAAAGGTCACTCAAACCATCGCTCTTCTCTTGACAGCCAATAAGGAGGTCAAGCAGTATTGGGCGGAGGAACAAAAAAAAACTAAAAAAAACTAACTTGGGCACAAGATCTGAGATCTTTACTCATTTTTTGTGCTGATATTCAAATCTTCTAAATCTGTCCGTTTTCATGCCAAAACTTTCAAGTATTCAATGTTTCCTCCCAGAATTTAAATATTGTCAAGGTGGAAAAGCCTCTGGAACAGCATTTAGACCATCATGGGACACTAAAGCTCTCCATTGAAACCCAGACTAATGGATTTGCAGCAGCTCTGTAAAGCAGGGCGACCCATCAAACCTTATTAAATGGGAAATCAAGTCTGGGATACATTAGGCCTTTAAATGAATACATTTACAAAAGAACTTTATTGAAACATTATTTTACAGACTGTTTTTTATGTAACTGTGATCAGGAAGGAACCTCCGTCATATCGGCATGACTGGCTGATATCAGAGCTAATATCGGCCCCATATATCATCTAACCTTAGTGCAAACATTCACATTTCCTGACTTAGGAATGGGACAGCGTTTGTGTTCAAATGCTTTTGTGGCGAGTCCGACTGACTGAAGCCTTCCTCTCCTGGGTGCCATCCAGCAGACACAATCAGGAAGAGGTGATGACAACAACACAGCTATATGAACTCCATATCAACCATATACATCCCCAGCAGGCAGGAACACACACACACACACACACACACAGAGACCAGTGAGTCTGTATGAGCTGTAGACAGACTGGGGCGCTGTCTGCTGGGGTGACTGCGGGGCCAGTGGGGCCTCTGTCAAAGGAAGAGGGAACGTATATGTGTGACTGTGTGTGTGTGTGTGTGTTAGAGTGTGAGCAGAAAGGAAGTGGGGCAGCCAGCTGGCGGGGGTCAGGTCAGGTTCTGGATGCTCTTCCTGTGTCAAACACACACAGTAACACACACACACACACAATAGCCAAGACAGTCTGATGCTGCCCAGTACAACAGCCTTCGATTACATGTAGATGAAACACATGCAAATATGGCACCAGCAGCGCCTGACAGAGGGAGCTGGATGCTCGGAGAACTATTTTTGGGCAGTGTATTATTTTAGACTGAGCATGCTCATGTGCGCATACACACACACACACACACACTCGTCGCTGAGCCTAAGCCAGTGTGAAGGGAGGGGTCTCATCAGAAGAGGGAGATGAGTGGCTTTGGGATTCGCTTTGATGGCTCTGTCCCCCTGCTGAGACACCAAGTCATCTCCTCTTTCTTTCTCTCTCTCTCTCCCTCTCTCTCTTTCTCTCTCTCTCTCTCACACACACACACACACACACAATCGCTCTCTCACAGTGTGGCTATCAGAAACACAGGGCCCATATTCATGTTTTCTGGGGGATGTAATGGCAGGGAGAAGGTCAGCGTTCCCATCGTCTCCCCCGGCGATGCTAGCCTCTCTTTCACTGGCACCGACACCCACATACACACACACACACACACACACATAATACACACACAGAGGGAAAAGATCACAGTCTTGGCAAGGCGAGAGGGACACAAGAAAGGCCCAGTGTACATTCGCTAAGGGTGGGAGTACATGAAAAGCTACAGGCTTAGACTCTTTGGACTCTTTAATGTTTTATGTGAAAAGTGATGGGAAAACAAGTGGATTTTTTTTTTTTCTTCTTGGAAATGTTTCCTGATAGCTTTCCCCATCACTATGGAAGGTTTTGTTGCTTCTTACTCTAAAATCGAAGTAAGTTGCGGTTCATGCAGCTGTTTTAGCCTCATTTCCATCAAGGTGACATTAAATCACAGCCATCACAAATCCTCTCCGGCCCTTGCTGTGAATGCCAGCTCTTCATTAATGAGTGGCCCCTCACAGAGATGGCCCCAATTAAAAGTGGACTCTGTCACCTTTCCCGGTCGGACGGGACCTCTGCTTTAGCGCCGCACCCTCCGACACGTGAAGACCCCGTCCCCCTGCTTCCCGTTCTCAAGCCGTTTTCCTCAACAATGGCGAGCTAATGAACGCCGCGGCGTAGCGGGGGAGTGGGGGGGTAGCTCCCTTTTTCTCCTTCTTTTTATTTCTCCGTTTTTTTTTTTTTATCCCGCTCTATTCGAATGAGTCAAGATGTACCTTCCCGGCGGTGGCTTTGTACCTTGACGAAGGGGGCAGATTTGAATAACTCAAAGCGCCTTCACTCAGACCTAATCCCCAACCCCGCTCTAATCAAACCCGCTGTTCCCTTATTCGCTTCTTAACATTTTCTATGCGATAGAGTGAAGCAAGGCCAGATAGAGGCATTTAAATGTAAGTGCTGGCAGGCTAATCTCTCCAAATCCGCCCTCCGCTACTTTCATTACTCCGCCGAGGTGTGCGTTGTTTTCTTTTCTCTCAGCCCGCTCGCCTCGCTATTACAAGTCAGAAAGTGATTTCTGGCAATGTGAAAGACTCCAATTTGCTCCAGCTTCGGCATTGAAATTGCTTGACCCTCCGTGAGGCACCTCAGGCCGTAAAGCATAGCATGTGGATATACCGCGTTATGTATCAAACGCGGGACAAGTTCCGACAGGCCAAAGTCGATAAGGACATGATATGTTCATCGGTCTACAGAGCTGTGTAATAATCTTCCCTCGCTTTTCCTTCAATCACGGCGTTTACCTCATTATTTATCTATCTGGCTGAAACGCTACCGAGATCCCGAGCAGATAAGTGAGATCATTTCTCCTGGCGTGGATATGATATTTTTTCTCTCTCTCTCTCCCCCCTCTCCCTTCGTTCTTTGGAGCTTGCGCCCCGAAGCGAAACGCCACAATAAAATACAGCTTTCTAAAGTGATTTGAGCGCCCAAAGCCCCCATGACATTCAGTAAGGATAAAAATCTTCGGGGAGGAATCAGCAACATCCCCAGCAGCGTCGCCGTCTCACCACAGGGAGAGAAAGCAATAAAAGCGCCGAGATAAGATGGGCTGATGGGGGAGACAGTTTTGGCACTAATGACGCCTTAAATGTTTTTGTCGTTTGTTTCGCCCACCATCCTCCGCAGCTTTTACTGTACTGTTTTGTTACAGAGCTGAAAACAGGCTAAGTTAATGTGGCCGCTTCATGTAGTTATGGTTGCATGTTTGCATAGATTTTGTATACTGTCACTAGATTATTGTTTGCAAAGGTTAGGGTATCATATTGTTTTTTCCATTGTTTATGTCAATCCTTCAAACACTTCACACAGCGCCTGCTATACATTGTTTTGCCCACTGAGGGCTCCTCATCCTATCTGTAGGACTTTATCTCGGGTCCCTCCTCCCACCTTCTGGCTCGGACTCCTGGAAGAGATTCCAGCCGGGTTGGGGGGCGGGGTGGGGGGGGGTTTGAGGGGGGGCTTCAGAGCATAAGACATCTTTCTCACAGGCCTTTTTTTTCCGCGTCCGGTGAACACGTCCATTATGTGCGAGCGCAAAATCCGCCGCCGTTTCCCGTCTTCCCGCCCGGGCTTTTGAAGCGCCGCTCTTGCTCCTTCTCGTCTGCCCATCCGTCTCCCGGCGTGTCCGACAGGGTTTTATGGCGCAGATGCTCCGGCGGTTGGAAAGCTGGAACATCTGTGGAGCGTTCAGAGCCTGGCCTCCAGTATGCACCAGGAACTGATTAAACGGGGAAGGTAGGAAGGTGAAAGTAGCAGCTTTTAAAGGCTGGTGCCAACTTTATAAGAGGCACCTTGAACTAGTGTCCCCGTGATAGTATTTCAGGACTTTACCTTTGAACGAGGTTTATTTATTGGCTTTCTATATGCAATCAACATGTCACAGTTCGCTCGACGCGCTGCACCCCTCCACAGTCAGAGCGTGTGCAGCTAAAGAAAAAACAGTGTGAAGAGAAGGTGAAAATAAAGGAAAAGACACGTGTAACACGAGACTTACCTTTGAATTTATATGCCAGCGTACTCTTGGCCGCTGGTGAAATACTGATGATCAGCAGGTGTGTGTGTGTATGTGTGTGTGTGTGTGTCCTTGTACTTGTATTCTTGCGAGGACCACTTTAGACCTATGGAGCGAGGACATTTTTACAAAGTGAGGTCATTTTGATCGGTCCTTATGTCTTCAAGGGGCGAGTTTGGGATTAGGCGTGTAGTGGTGAAGGTCTTCACAAGAATAGCGCTACAAGTGTGTGTGTGTGTGTGTGTGTGTGTGTGATCCTGTAGACTAGCATGGGAGAGAATGCAACCTTTTGAACACACACGATGCACATGTTCAAAATGTACAATATACTGAATGTGACTCAAATACTTGTCTGTAGCACAGTATTGAGTCATCATTAGGACTGATAGACCCACTATCAGCTCTCCATAGAGACAGACAAGCTAATATACAGTATCAGAGACCAACCTCTGAGCGGTCTCCTTTCTGTGCGGGACCTCCCTCCATTACCCCACCCCCCCCCACCCCCCATCTCCTCCCTCCTCCCTCCCGACACACAAAGAGAAGAAGCGAGTTGGCCTGGGTAATTGGGATAATAATTATTTCTGCATTTAGTGCCAGCTGGGTGCCTAAGAAGGTCAGGGAACAGCATGAGGACAGGCTTATCTCCGTGTTGGCGCTGGCTTCCATATGGCAGCGGACAATAGGAGAGGGCCTTGGCCCCGGACACAGCGGCACGGCAACAGGACAGCTCCCACAGACAAAAACACAACAACACACACTGAGGCAGCGGCAGCGGCGGCGGGGCCCGGCCCTGGCACACCGGCCGGCTGGCTGAAACGACTGGCAGTGGACTGAGAATAAAGGAAGGAGGAGAGAGAGAGAGAGAGAGGTGGAAGAGGGAAGGAGCGACAGAGAGGGAGGTGTGTGTGGGGGGGGGGGGAGTGGAAAGCGAGCAAAAGAGCACAAAAGAGAGAGATTTCCATAAAGTTAAAATCATGAACTTGTTGACGCCTCGGCCGCCTTTAAATCTCCGTCTCATTCAGGAGACGGATAGGTCTGTTTCGGGCCAGGATGGAAACAATGAGAAGGGCCCTCGTAATTTATGACGACGACTTTGACCTCCCCATTGAAACTCTACCTTTTTGCTTCAGCCGGGTAAAGGCTGGAGGGTTGATGAAAGGACGTGAACAGTGAGAGGTTAGAAGTCCCCTTTCTTTTCTCCCCGTTGCACTCCTCCCCATTCAGCCGCCCCTTCGACCTCACCGTTCACTGGGTTACCATGGCACCAAAACCCCCGTAGCAACCCGCTCTGAGCTTCATAAATCAGATTTTTACTGTGTAGCACTCCTTTTAATCTCCATCCACCGACGGCTTTATTTGATTCCCCCCTCTATGGAGGGCTTTCAGTGGTCAGTCCAGCCTGAAAAGAATGCCAGGGTCTGTGTGTGTGTGTGTGTGTGTGTGTATACGCGCAGACGTGAGAAAAGGCCTATAGGAGAACAATGTCGTCCCATGCTCCTTTGCATCGCCCCCTCCATGCAGCCCTTTCCAAGTGTCCCCTTCCCCGTTGGGTGACTTTGAGACGCAGCCTGAGCGAGAATCATCATCATTTTTAACGATGCGCTGTTAATCCCTTACCGGCGCCGCAATCATACCTCACTTTCACGTCCAAATGAGGAGGTGAGTCCATCTTTTCCCCCTCCCTCCTCTCACTCGTTTTTTTTCCGTCCGGCTTAATTTAATTAAAAGGGAACTTGGCAGTGTCCGGGCCGATGCATTACTTATTCATAAAGCGACTTTGTTTCCCCGCGACCTGTTAATCAGAGCGAGGCTGTAAAGAACACGAGCCAACAAAACCCCCCCCCCCCCCCCTCCTCCACCCTCCCGACGCTGCCATCAAACTTTAATACGACTCACTGGTCCGGGTCGTGGTCTTGTCTCCGAGTCCATCTCCCAAAACAAACAGCGGAGGTGAGAGAGGACGCCCCCCCCCCCCCCCGATAAAGACGGGAGACGGGCTCAGGTGAACGGGAGCGGAGTCGAACGTCCCGAACGCGCTCAACCCTGCGGTTAAAGCGTCCGGGCCGGCCGACACGCCGCACCGAGGGCCATTTCAGTAACTGTCCCATTGATCTGCGAGTAAATGGATGAGATGGCTCTGTAATAGCGGGGACCTCTGGCTCTCAACAGCAGCTGTCCATCTCTGACGGATAAGCCGTGATCGATGAGATGGCTCTGGTGGTTGTGTGTGTGTGTGAGATAGAGGGATTCGCTCGGTGTGTAAGGATGCGTGCATGCGTGATTGTGCTTTGGAGTTTGTACGTGTGTGTGTGTGTTTTTTAGTGTGTAAGAGGGGTTTCGCTCTGTGTGCAAGCATGCGCATACGTGGGTTTGTGTGTAAGTGTGTGTGTGTAGTGTGTGTGCAGGGATGAAAAGCTTTTTATTTGCGGAATAGAGTTTACCCACATTTGTAGGCTGCCATAAATCTTTGTGCGATAAATTCAGAGTATACATCATAGTAAATAATATCAAACAGATGGAAGTTATATAAGGATAGGGTGTCTACGGAGAAAAAAAAGCCTAAAATAATGCCTCTCTGAAAATAATTTGTGGTTATTTTCCTTATGATGGACTGGAGGTCACGGTTTACCTACCTTTTTATGTTACCACTACATCAGTGTGTGTGTGTGTGTGTGTGAGAGGGGGTTTCACTCTGTGGATAAGCATGCAAACATGGGTTTGTGTACATAAGTGTAAATGTTGAGTGTGTGTGCTTATGGTTGCGTCTGTATGAAGAGGTTTCACTCTGTGCGTACGCATGCACACACATATGTTTGTGCATGGGAGTCATGTACACTGTGTGTGTGTGTGTGTGTGTGGAAAGAGAGAGAGTGTGACTCTAGGGTGACTATGACCGTGATGGTGACAGAGCCCTCCAGTGCTCTCCCTCTCTCTTCTCTCTCTCCCTCTTTATTTCTCTGTCTGTCTGCAGTGGAGGGCTGCTGAGGAGCGGAGTAAAGGCCTCGACTTCATTATCACAGATTTTCCTCTTGAAGGGGCACAGCGACAGAGCATGTGGCGAGCTCTCATTACTCCCAAACGCTGTCACATAATCTTTCCCCACTTACATCCGAGACACACGGACCTGGCTCGTCTGGAGTGGGCCCCGTCTCGTGTATCTATTCCCATTCAACACAGGAAATTAATCTGAGAGTGCCTATAGAGAAAGCGCCATTTCAGGCCATTAGCACTTGTCTCGCAAAGCCGCCATTACCGAAATAACCCGGGCGGCGCAGAATACCGGACCGACTGGAGCAATGGCCGGTTCACGCTACATAAGCTTGGAAATCGCCCACTTGGGGAATCATGAAATGGCCTTTGCGCAAATATGGACATATGCAAAGGAAAAATATTACACCCTGCCAGAAATTAAATGACTAGGTTTCACTTCTCAGACAGCCAAGGGAAATATAACAATAAGCATAACAGTCCACCAAGTGCTGAAGGACTTCACTCCATCTGTCTCTCGTAAGGATAACAGAGGGAGGGCCACACACACACATACACACACAAAAACGTACACACATATGGAAGCTACAGAAGAAGACTGGAATAAATCCCATGTAATAGTTTTATGGCTCGTCGTTCTAGGGTATAATTTAATTTGAGGGATTTTCCAATTGATTCCTAAGCAAATGTAGACATTTGGCCTGCTATCAATACAGAGTTAAAGTCCAATGATGGTTGTCAGTTCTAAGTGTATGTGATGTAGGTTTTGGAGACCAAACAGCTGTTTTATTTGATTGGACAGATTTTATTATGGCTGACGTCCCCAGCCGATGCATTCTTGGTTACAGATAGAACATTCTGCGTTTCCCCTTTAAAATCTTCTGATCTGGGATCTAAAAGGAGGGAAAAGTAAACATGAAACGTGCCCAATCCCTCCTGTTAACCAAGTCAAGGCGACTTTTGGAAGTGCAATTAATTTTTCGGTTCCATTTCTGGCGCGGCCGCCACACCCCGCTTTTGGAGATCGGCATTCTCTGAGCGCGGGCCAATTGGCAACCGCTGTTTACTGCTACCAGCTGCTTTTGCTCATTGAAGTTGTTGCCCCTCTTTTACACATCAAATCTACTTTCTCTCTCTTCTCTCCCCTCTCATTAATCTTTACAAGATCCCCGAATATGGCATAAGTTAAGCTACGCCATATTAACCCGCCTGTGAGGCCTGTTAAAGCTATTCCAGGACCGCCTCGGTTTTGATCAAGCTATGACGAAAGCGTAGATATCACTCGGCGGGCTAATTTCATTCTTTCTTTCATTAGGTCTCCGCTGAGGGTGATGGATTGGATTTGGGGTGGGATGTGGGCTGAGCGCAGGCGGTCTCTTGGGACGTGAGGCAGTGTTGGTGGAAGACTGAAGTCCCTCCGCCTCTTGTCGTGTCGAAGACATTCAATTTGAGTCTTTCTCTCCCGGTTGACCCGGCGGTGCGCTTCAGACGCAGCCGTGCTGTCTGAAGTTTCAGAAGCCTCCTCTCTCCTCCTCCTCCTCCTCCTCCCTCCTCCTCCTCCTCCTCCCCATCTCCTTCAGAAGATCACCTTGCCTCTGCTTTGGGGAAAAAAAGGGGGGGGGGGGGTAGGGCTGTTTTAAGGTGATAATGGTCTTTAATCTGCACCAATGATGATTTATCAGCGCCTGGCCAGCCTCCCGTCCCCTCGCGCTGACTTTAAAGCATGAAATAGAAACTATTACCTCGGACGGCTCATCACTCACTTTGAATTTCTGAAGGTGGGGGGTGGGGGGTGGGGGGGGGGGAGAAAAAAGTGAGAGAGGAGAGAGAAAAGAGGAGGACACGCAAGAGGAGGAGGAGGAGGAGGGATTCATCACTTTCTGCAAAGCCACCAGAGCTCCAATCCAATTTGCCAGGCATGTGGAGTTATCCTTAAGCCTGTCAAACGCACTGACAGGGAAAGCTGTCACTTCTCATACGGTCATATGGTCACAATCAGCACTCGAGTTATTTATAGGCCTCATCCTTCACACATTCACTAGCTGCACCCACGTAACAAGGCACCTAGAGGCCATGAGCCAGCCAATACATACAATCATTTAGTATCACTTCTTGATTGCCCTTAAAGCTGCGACCAATAGAATTTCAAATCTGATGACCTGAGCGACTGCCTGAGTCCCTTAGTGGATAGTCGCAAAGTCGACTATCCATTCTGGTCTTACTCTGGGCTCTGCTACTCTCCCCTTTAGCTCTTTTTGCCTTTTTTCAAAGAGAATACAACTGTTGGGAGTGATGTTTTTTCTATGGTTCCACTGCCATTCTGACATTTTGAGTAGCTTCACACTGTTCATTCAAAGTCTTCCTTTGTCAATCCTGCACAATTCACGGGAAATCAAGCATAGAAAGCAACACACAGAATAAACCAATTTTCTCAGCGATAGTCCCATTTTTCCACAGCCATTATCCTATGCTATGAAAAATCATTTGAGAATAATACATTCAGGTAAATATTCTACACGTAGCAGCTTTAAATCAAACGCTAAATATGATGCTAAATAATGGGGTATTAGCTTGCACCGTTGCACCGGGGGGAAACTAATTAAATGTGCTTGAGACGTTTCCCGCTCCACTTGGACTAGCCACTCGGTTACCAACAGGGCTATTATTGTTTCATTTGCATAGCCTAGCCATTGGGTGTGTGTGTGTGTGTGTGTGTGTGTGTGTTTTGTCATACCTGGAGGATATCTGTTAACTCAGCAGGTTTAGCATTACCAAAGAGCTCTATTGTTCTCAGCTCTATGGAGAGTTCTCCAAACACTGGCCTATAATTAAAGGGCTCACTCCCACTTAATGCTTTTGTTCCCATGCTCCCCCCTATGTTGGGATGTTGGGAGGGGGGTTGGGGTTAATGAGCATATTGTGTGAGATTGTGTGAGTGTGTGTTTTCATGCACGTTTGTGTGTGTGTGTGTGAGTGTGTGTGTGAGCCTGCATATCCGTGGGCAGATGTGGTGACGGTATCTTAATTTAGTTCCGAGTCACTGGTGCATTCATTCACACACCGGCCGCCACAGTCGCCATCTGTGGGCGGACCCATGACCGCTTGGTCTCTTTTTATCAGCGCTACGGGTTAATCCTCTGTGGCTTGTCTGGGACACACACACACACACACACACACACACCGAGATAGAGCGGCGTCACTGCTCTCCTCGCCTGTCACCCGTTCCTTTAACCACCTGAAGGTGACAGTGTTTTGTCACCGGTGCCTCTCGGCTCTCCTCTGCTTTAAGTGCAGTCAAAAACCCCCGGCGCTGAAGTGAGCCACCTAACCAGGCCTGAATAATTCTCTCGGACAGTAAAAGGCACATTAGGAGCTCGGCTGAGTGTTTTGCTGTGTCACATTTAAAATGAGGGTCCATATAGGATTCTCGCCCGCGAAGACGTCGGCTGCTGTGCTGTGAGAGAGGGGAATATGAGTCGAGACAAAGAGTAGAGATAGATAGAGAGCGAACAATTTTAGGAGAATAGCTATCGCTCTTTTCATCTCCCTGTCAACGCAGCTGTTCCTCTCGTGAAGTTGCAGCTTCTTATCATGACTGCAGCAGAATTGCCGGACTAGAGTTCATCGCAGTGGCAGAGCTGAATCCAAGTGTATCAACTTAATTAGAGCGATTTCTGTGATTGAAGAACACAACTCTGTTTTCGCTCAGATTTCAGGTTGTTTCCCTTCTCTCTTTATCTTTCTTTTATTATTACCCTCCTCTCTCTCTCTCTCTCTCTCTCTCTCTCTCTCTCTCTCTCTCTGCCCCTATGTTTTTCCAGACTCAGAAGCAGTTTAGTTAGAGGATTAGAAGAGATTACACTGTGATCTGGTTTGTGATAACAGCTCATATTTGGGGAAGGCCTCAAACAGTCACCTGCAGAGAGAGAGAGAGAGAGAGAGAGAGAGAGACAGAAAACCCAACTTCTCCCCCCTGTGAAACGCTGACAGTTTGGCAGCTTATAGCTTCATGGCAGAATGTCATCCCTATTAGCTGTCTGCTGAAAGGCGTGGAGGAACATTATCAGATCTCTGTGTGCTCGGCGAGGCCCAGAGCCCATCTTAAGTTACGCCGCTTCAAATCCCTGCGGCTGAGCAGAAACAACAGGACGGGACAGGCCGGGGCCCGGTGTGTTGGCTTAAAGAAATGACCAGCGAGACCCGCTTTAGCTGCTGCCTCTCAGCCGCTAAGAGCACGGGGGAAACTGTGTGTGTTTGTGCATGCGTGTGTGTTTGTGCATAAGTGTGTGCAGCGGGAACGTTGCCATCTCCGCCGTCTTGCAGACTAAAAGCTTGTCTCGGAGCTGGCACCGCTGACCTCATAGCTTTCCGCTGGACAGTTATGGCCCTCTAAATCTCTGGGGAGGACAAAGACACTACGAGATGCTCTCCGGCCTCGCTGCAGAGTCACAGTACACAGGAGCAGCTTTTGCAGTACGTGCGCATATTCTTCAGTAAGAAAGAACTTAAAATCGGCTTCTGTTTGACTTTTTTGTGGTGTCTTTTTTCCTCCCCAATGCTCATTATATTCTCTTAGCTTATCAACCTTATTAATTTAAGCCAGTGAACATTAAAACATATAATTATGCCAGACCCCGGTTTGCACCCGATGGCCTTTTCCACGCCTGCCTTATTGACTGCCAATGCTCCTGATTAGCATGTCGGTCACAGGGAGAGCGGTGGCTCGCGGTCATGATGATAATTGAGATCATAATCACAGCGAACTAGATGAGTTTGTGTGTGTGTGTGTGTGAGGGGGTTGAGGGGTGGGGGGGGTGGGGGGTCGCCTAGCTGTCACAGGGGCTTTTGATTGATTGATGTCTGATGCGAGATGATGGATGCGTACTCACATTAGGCCGAGTGACGGCCGCGCCGAGGCCCGTCGCGGCTTCGGCTGTTTAAGGCGGCGTTACGGCTTCATTAAGGCGGAAAGCCACGGCGGCCATAGATCATGGCGGTGACAGGCCAACATTATGTCTCGCTGGGCTGATAATGATGTCATGAATGCCAGGGTCACGGGTTGAAGGGGCATTAACATATGTAAGGCTCCCGGAGGTCGATGGCAGATAGCGGTACTGGCGGGGGTTTCTTCTCCACTCATCTGATTTGGTGACTTTATGAACTGGTATGCATGCTGCACTGCTGCAGTAACACTGACAGACTGCTGGTTGGTTTGATGACTTATTGAATTATTGTGTACTAGTATAGATATAGTTTATTCAACACAGATTGTTGATGTCATATACAGATATCAGTCAAGGAGGCTTCATATAGAGGGATGGGAAACAAATCGTTCCAAGCATTGTCATGTGAACATTGATTATCGTCTTTTTCGCTCTGATTCCCTCGTTTCTTCCCTTTTATTCTCCCTCTTTTTTGTCCCCCCATCTGTCAGTATCTGCCAACCTCCTGACCCGCACATTGATTATTACACAACATTGATAACCTAATTGAAACGATGCCCCCGGCCTGGGCTTTTTTCCGCTCGTCCCTCTGCGTGGCCATTACCGAGGGTCGCGACCCCTGACCCCCCTCCCCCTTCCCTCTTCCCTCTTCCCTCTTCCCTCTCTCCGGCTCCCAGAAGAGGTTTCTCCGGGCCTTAATCCAGTAATGGAGGGGAGAGAGGAGAGCAGCCAGCGCGGGACACCAGGGGATGGTGGGGAGGGGGGGGTTGGGGAACGGGGCTCCTTCCATTCCCTTCCTCTATCTCTCCTTCCATCCACTCCCCAGCAGCCACCCCTCTCCCCCCCCCCTTCCCTCTCCTCACCACTTAGAGCTGGGACCAGCTGTGCCGAGAGCGTAAAAAAAAAAGAAAAAATCATCGGGATCCATCTTTTTAATTCTGCTTTATTACTCCCACTATCAATATTGTTATTGTTTAAAGTGGCCCCGGCTCTAGCCGGGCGCTGACTGACGGGCGTCCCGCCGTGCCTCTCTCGTTAATTATGTATGGAGGAAGTAGTGGCGGCGCGGGGGGTCGGGCAGAGAGAAGACTTAGGGGCTGCTTGTGCATGGGATGGCAAGGAGGGCTTGGGAGGGCTGGTGTGAATTATTTACCGTCGGCTCGTGGCTTGCCCGCTGAGCGTCAGACATTGACATTTGGAAAGGGAGCGATTGTCTGCATTCAGCACAGTGTGACGTCGCGCTGGGGTAAATGAGATACTTTACAGGTACTGTATAGGCCTTCCAGAAGGAGCCGGGGGGACCTGGCTTCCCTAACAGACGACAGGATATATCTGCTCAGCTTGTTAGCTGCTAATGGGGATAAAAAGAGAGAGTACATGTGACCAGAAATGCCGCAGTGGAGGACGAAACCTTCCAAACTAGCCGGTCCCACTGGAAATCATGCACCAGATGTCAAATGATACATTTCTGAATACATATGTAATGCATGGCAAATGCGCGGCCATTACATAGGCCCATTTGAAATCTAATATTAGCCTTTCATTCGGCTAGGTAGCCAGTGAGTGTGTCTCTCTGGCTTTGTGCTAGAATAGTAAACGAGTGAGAGAGGGTCAGCTGCATGCGCAATATCCGCAGCTGGAGTGGATTCATCTGTTCATTCACATGCTGATTCCTTTGCATACATTTGCATTAAGCAAACCATAATAGTACATTCTGTCTGATTATTGCATTTGGTGTCTTAGGGAGATAGTTTCTTTGATATGAACAGTACATCTAGTCGCCCAGACATGAGCTAGCGGGAGAAGGTAAATTTACCACCACTTGAAATATGAGATGTTTTGAATGGCACACTGGATGACAAGGAGCAGGGATAAAGGGACCGGCTGGGGTTTGATGGTAGCTGGCATCACCGACTCTTCTGTCTTCATGTGAATAATATTTCCATCCTTCCATCCTATTCTCTGTTTTTTAGCGGGAGCTCACCCCGAAAGCCTGTCTTTGAATTTGCCTCTCGCCAGCCTGTCTGTTTTCCCCGCTACTGTAGCGGAGTTGTGGCACGCTGTGCTCGAAAAACTCGCGCCTCTCTAATAAGCTGCCAGCGGGCATTCCAGCACGCGAGAGCAGCTGAAGGATGAGACGGTTTCAAAAAAATGCAAAGCGAAAAGCGAGTTGTGCCGGCAAGGTCATCGGCTAAGTGAGAGGGAGGGGTTTGGCAGGGGGTTGTGGGGTCGCACAGCTGTGTGTTGAGCTCAGTCGGACCTGGACAGGCAGGTTGGAGACCGTTTCCATGTGGAGTTTAACTGTGGCAATACACCAGGACGGAGAAACATGGAGAACGAGCAGGACATCCCCCCCCCCGTCTCTCTCTCCTCTTCCGCCTCTCCAAAACTTGAAAGCTTGCTAAATCCATTAGTCTGGTAGGTTTTTCTCCCTCTCTCTGTCATTTCCCTCCCCCTCGCGCTCTCAACAGTTTACTCACTCTCATCTAGCAGGTTGTTAAACTTCAGACTTGGCGTCCATTTTGCCCAAAGCGTTTAAGGCATCCACACTTGGCTGGAGGAGCCCGTCTCAAGATCCGCCCGGCTCCTCGTTGTCTAAGCGCTGACGATCGTCTAGCCGGCTCCTCGGGCAAATTCCTCATCCCCTCTCTGCCTTTCTGGAGTGACGCTCCGACAGAAAAACCTTTCGAAGGTGACTTGTCCACCATTCCGACCTCACTGGGCAACGTGGCCCGTTTCATTTGAGGTCGCTTAATACAAAATACAGCGACGAATTTCATATTTCATGGAGCCAAGCTATACTTAGACCAAATATTTTGGTGTCCACATCCATAAAAGAGTATATCGAAGGCCAGAGTCATATAGTATACCCCCATCTCGCTTCTCGCCTGGCCCTCTTAGTGTCAGGCTAGCTGATATCTCATAAAAGCTGTCTTTAAAGGCTGATGGCCTCATAAAAGCGGAGCCAACCTGTTTAGATGGATACTTTAGCTTATGGCCTTCACACCTTATTTAAGACTGACACTTCACTCTCCTTACCCAGAAGTGGAATGTTGACACGTCAGACGCCCCTATTGGGCAACATAAACAGCCATGAGACTATGCAGTACAGAGGTTATCACAAATTATTCCCCCATGTGACTTGACACATTCATACTGTTTTAATACTACATTGAAATAAAAATGAATGAATGCAATATTAAAAAACAAGAAGAAAATGACAATTTCGTTATTCAAACAACACATGATTTTATGGACTAAGTTCTCTACAGCATTATCCAGTAAGTGTGTTTGTAAGGGTGCAAGTGAATGTTTGTGTGTATGTGTTTGCTAGCATCTTTGTGCATGCGATTAGCTTTAATCATTAGCATGCAGCGGAGCTTTGTCTCATTACAGAGTGGCACTGCTCTGAACTTACTCTGGTTTGTGTACGTGCATATGTGTAGGCCTGTGTGTGTGTGTGTGTTTGTGTTTGCGCCCGTGTGTGAATACATTAGGCAGTCGCAGCCACACTCCGAGCCTCTCTCTCTCAGAGCGAGCGAGCGAGCGAGCGAGTGCCTCTGAATCAATGGGTTGGGATTACGGGCCTTAACATCAAAGTTCATCTCTTTCTTTATGGAGGTTGCAGCTGTCAGTCAAAAGCCGCCTCACTCCTTTCTTCCCAGAAAATAACTTATAGAAAAGTTGCCGGCATTTGCGCTTAAGAAAGTTCTCGGAGAGCTGGTCGCCCATATTAATTTTTCGGCTGCGACTTTATACAGTAGAACCGGCCGTGTTTATGTTGTCTTTTCTGCCCTTTGGGTAATGTTTTATGCGGTCTGAGGATATCTTAGCTTCTCTCAAAGAGCCATGGCATTCCTCTTTAGCCTGAAAAGATAGTCAGAGATATGGTTGCTGTTGCTGGATTTAAATTGGGTTACATAGGATTGGATTTGGCGTAACTCATGACAGGTAGCTAAATCAATCATGGGTAATGTTTTCTTAGAACGTACATGTAGGAGTTTAATCTCACTAGTCATCTGTATACTCTGCAGTTATCTCATGTGCTGCTCTGTGAATAGTTTACTGTGCTGTATACGCTCATACATCATTCGGATTTAATGACCGAGGGATGGCAGTATTTAGAAGTACAAATTCGGTCTTCCTTAATGAAACACACATGGAGCACCTGATCTCTGCTGTCAAACACAGCAAGGCTTTTTTTTCCGAAACAGAAACTTTGTGAACTCGGCCTCTGTGAGAGACCGACATTCGCTTCAAACGGACAGCCAGTACGACCTCCTGTCTGTCCTTCGCTCTGAGTTAGAGCAGCTGCCGTCCGCCTCACAGGATCAGCTGAATAATTGATAAATCTCCGGACTGCACCTGAGCGTCCGCTCCTGTGTTTTTTTTAACCTGGAATGTTCCGGCCGTCCGACTGTCTCTGCCAAAGCATTGCCCGGAGCCATGTAGCCGGCCTGTAGCGTCCCATCTCCGTTAAAGTCACAGGCCGTATGTTGGAAGTTGGGAGGTTTTCAAAACAACCCAAAGCACTTTTGGTTCCTCTTTTCTTTTTTTTTTCGGAGAGGTCGCACCTGTTTTCTTTCAAGGGGGGCGTGTTTTTGCCACTGCAATTTGCAGGGATTTGTCACCAGTCTTCACTTAAACTAGTCTACTGTGCATCTATATTGTGCAGAATATTGCATATATATTGAACATATTGCTGTTACATATATAAATATACAATGACATGATTTCTGTGTCATAGTTGTTAGTTATTGATGTATTACATCCTAATGAGCGTGTTTAATGCTTTGCTCATCAGAAAATGAATGCAAAGAAGTTAATGTATTAATTAATTTACTAAGGATAAACTTCCCATAAATGTCATATAGTATCTTTAAATCAAAACACACTGACGACATTATGCATTATGCGAAATAGTGCAAATTTTATTCAATGCTTGGGATTTTTCCGGGATGTTAACGGCTCTTCATGCAGCCGCAGTTGCCTTGTTCGTCCCGGCAGGCCCAGACTGAGGTGAAGCTGGGTGACGTCTTGGCCGCCTCTTCGCTGAAGGCCTCGCTCATCTTCTGTTTCCCTTTGCTTCTGCAGCGTCTCTGCAGGCCCAGACTGAGGGGAGGCTGGGTGATGTCTGGATGACGGCTGTTGTTTTGACAATATTGCCTGTCATACTTTTGATGTTCGGTTCCATCGTCATCGCTCTTTCTTTATCTGTGCTGATGTTTTCCTTCTGCTTCATCGCGTCAGCCTCTTTGTTGAAGGCCTCTCTCATCTTATGTATCCCCGCCTGTTCCTTAATGTAGGTCTTCCTCTTCATGCGCTGGGCTGTTGTTTCCTTTTGGAAGGCCTCTCTGTCTTTTTCCCAGTTGTCCTTCTCCAACTGGAAGGCCTTCCTCATCACGCTCATTTGGTCACCCTCTTTTTGAAGGGCCTCTCTTTCTCCAATAAGTCCTTTCTTTTCCAGCTCCAAGTCCCTCCTCAGCTTCTTGACCTCTTCCTCGTCGGTGTTTTCTCCCGTTCTTTCTCTGCAGTGTATTGCTCTTTTTCAGCCTGCATCTTGTCCTCCAGGTGTTCCCTCATCAGGGCGAGATGCTCCGTCCACCGCGCCAGGACCTTTTCCTCTCTTCTCATCTGGCTCCGGCGCGGAGACTGGCACTCTTTCTCCCTGGTCATTTTGAGATGGAGTTGATGCTGTTCTTTCACGTTCTAGAAAAAAAAAGAAATATTTCTGATGAATTATATAGTGGACAATCGGTTTGCTTCATCTTATTCATAAAGCGACACCTCAGCTAGCCACGTCCTCTCTCTGTCTATCTAGCCTCTCCCTCTTCTCTACCTCTTTATTCGTCTATTCGTTTATTCTCCCTCTCAAGCTGCTGGCCTTTTTGCTGCAGTCTCTCCATGTCTTTGTCCAGTGCCTGCTTTTGCAGAAGCATAGACGGTGCTTCTGCCTTCATCTGGAAGCACAAGAACACAATTACATTAAAGCCATAGATCTTTGATACACATTGTACGGCTGCACAGTATGTGTGATCTTTTTTTTTTTTTTTTTTTTATAGTACCTTAGTTACCTTGGGTAACTTAGTCACTTTATGAGTAGAATGAGAAGACAAAAAGTACCTACCTTTAAAGATGGATTGCACAGTTCTGTGGTAATTGCAGGTGCAATGATAATTTTGCTTGTAAAATTGCTTGTTTCGGCTGTATGTTATCGCTTAGTCGCGCTGTGTGATACCTAAAGTGGCTGTTCTGTGCACCAGATCTCCCCACAATGGCCTTCTAATTCCACAGCTCCTAACATGTGGGATGTATGCTAATTAGAATTTTTTTTAAAAATCTACATTATTCAGGCATACCACAATTAGTCATCCATATTATAATAAAGTATATTAGCCCAGCACACAATAAAAGTCTGTTTTTCAATCTACATCATGACCTTGTTTCTTTAACCCTCGTGTTGTCCTCGGGTCAAAAATGACCCGTTTCTGAGTTTAACAGCAGTGAAAACCTCCTAAATGTATTTTTTTCTGCGTGAAATTCAATGACTTCTTACAATTAGAAAACGTTTACCTTTTGTTATATTTTTATATATGAGGACATTAAGTTTATAGTTGTATCTTCCAGACCATTCATGATATCATGATAATTGCTGCTGTGCCTGTAAGAGCTCATCATGGGCTTTTAAATGATGTAACATGTTTGGGGGCGGGACCATGTGAACTTGTACTTCCTGGTTCTCCAAAATGGCTGCTATTCCAATAAAGACGTTTTATGGACCAAGGTTCTAATTTAAATGATTAAAGTTTAAATATTTAGATTGTTTCTTGTATGTAAACACCTGAGGAACAGTTTTAGTGAGTTTTCAGTAAAGTGTAACTTTTTTAAACATGAAATGAAAGCCTATTTATATAATGTCCTCTGTAGAGGACATCGGGTCTCACTTTCTATATTTTCCACCTTCTGCATACAATAGGACACAGTTATTTTCTTGTTTTCTATACATAATCTGTGCCTAATAACTGAACTGCCTAGACATTCTGACCCCCTATTCTAAAGTGAGTTTGTGGGTTTCTTTTAATCTATTAGTAGCTACCAAGGCATTTATTATGGGAAGTGGTTAGTACGTGCCTATTAATGGACACCTAATATAAAGTGTTACCGAAAATCTTTAAAGCAATAGAATAAATTAGACAAACCAAAAACATAGCCTACATATCATTATCAGTCATAATAGTGCACTTAGTAGTGTTGAAGTGATGAGCTAATATAACAATTTATATTAGGTGCATTGTATGATCGGATAATCATTTTATATGTACTGAGTCCTGGTGTCCTCTACAGAGGACATACTATAAAAGATAAATGAAAATATACAGTATATGGTTTTTATCTGTTGTAGCTTGTTTTTATTACTCCAAACACTTAAAATATATCAAGAAAATCAAAATTCAGAAACTTTTTTTCCCCTGGGTCTCAGGAGGATAAGCTGTACACTATCAGGGTACAAAGATTGTCTTCTGGTCATTTTTGAGTTATTAAATCAATTACAGACTAAATAAAATTTAAAAATATATATATAAATGATGTAGTAGCGATGAAGCACTCTTTTTCTCACAAGAAAAATAGTTTTCTCGCAAGAAATAGAGTCAGGGGTGCTTCAGTACTAGTCCACTTATGATGTATATTTTACAGTAAAACCGTACAGCACAGTGGTGTACACTGAATAAATACAGAATACCTGGACTGTGAGGTAGGAAAACACAGTTATTCCCCAAGTTGTTGATATGTGACAGGTTGTTTCTTCATGCAAAATAGATTTTGGGTTAAAAATTAAATGAAGAGGCTTTATACTCCAAGGGACAGTGAGAGCGGGTCATTTTTGACCTGAGGGCAAGGGGAGCATACAGAATATGAAGATATCACAAGGGTTAACCTTGTTTAAGTCCTACATCCAGAGAGCTGCAATCAGGAAAGAAAATACGCGCAAAGACAAAAGCGCCTTTGATCAGTTCCAGCGCATTCTCTTTTCGAACCGAAGCCGTAAAACACGCCAATGAAAAGGCAGGGCAGAAGGCATCGGTGGTGTTCCTCTCACTAGTAGACAGCTGCAAGGCTGTTTCCTCGCGTGCACCTGTATTTTGGCAATCCCCCAGACAGAAGAGAGCAAAGAGAACACATTTGACGGAGAGAGATAGAGTGCATGGGAGTGAGTACTGTTTTTGTGGCATGTGTCCCTGGGACAATAAAGCAACCCTTGTGTGGTTGAGGATGGCTTGTTAGGGGTGGAGTTGGGGCAGAGGAGGGGGGCAACAGGCTGAGCGTGTGCTACTGCAAATGGGGCTTTTGAGATACTGAGGGTCTCTAAAGGGACCGAGGGGTGAACGAAGAACCGCTTCCTTTCTTTCTTTCTCTCTCTCTCTCAGCTGCGTGTTCCTAGTCGAGGGCCCTCCGTGGGTCCCTTCAGGGCAGAGCTGTTTGTTAGCCTCTCACAATAGGGGAGCGGGAGATGAACGGTACACCGGGGGCCAGCCGTGCCGGACCGCCTGACTGAGGGACTACCGCTCTACAGGCGTCGCTTCTTTCCCCCCGCAAATCAGAGCTCCGCGCTCCCCGGTCACGCCACCACCACAGCCTGGGCAGGCACTTCAGATGATGGCCTCTTAGGACCCCATATGGGCTGCTCTGGAGTCTGAAAGGAACTGTGGAACCATGGATAGACGAACACACACACACGCACGCACGCACACACGCCTACGGTTTTTAGCTGGCGCGGCGCCACTGTCGGTGCATCAGTCACAGGGGGACATGGGTGAAGTCAGAGCCTGACAAATCCAGGGTATTATCAGGCCTTTGTCCAGCCTGCAGCTGTCACTTACCAGGCTAGTGGGAGAGGATGATGGGGGGGGGGACAGAGGGGAATTCATGACCTATCCCTGTAGCCACAGAGGAGGACTGAGGCATGGGGAGATAAAAATGCATGAGAAGACAAAGGAAGAAAGGAGAGAGATAAGACAAGAGAGAAGGAAAGGGAAGAGAAAAGATTAAAAAAAAAAAAGATTGAGGGTGGGGAAAGAAAAAGAAAGAGTAACAGAGAGAGAAACTTTGTGATGGGCTAAAGGGGAGAGAGAGAGAAACGCTGGAAGGAAGGGAGAGAGCTATATGCCGCAAATGCTTCCATTTGATTGCTGCAGAAATCATGGCAGATCGGCCGATATCTGTTGATTTCCTCTGAAGACTAAAAAAAAAAAAAAACTGTGTGTTTTATCTTTGTCCCTCTCCCCTTCAGAAATGACCAGCGGTAATGCAGATCTAATCTCTTTCTATCTTCTCGGTGGGTCCCAAAGGCTGTCCATCTCCCCACCAAAAAAAATACCTCATCTTTCTGCCTTTGAAATAAATGAAAGTCCACAGGGCCATGGAATAAAGATGAGCTAAAGCCTTTGACTTGATGCAAGATTGCCAAAGGGGGCTAACTTAAGAAGTCTGCCCCCCCTCATCTGCTGCACGGAGATATTGAGGCCAGAGCGAGAAACCAGATAATCTGATAGAATTTCAATCGACAGTGATCAGATAAGAAATAACCGCCTGTCTGATTTTAAAGTCACACGGAAGCCCCAACAGTTTGGCCTTCGCTTTAGTTGGAAATGAACAAATCTGGGACACTCTCCTATCACACAGACAACTCTCAGAACTCCTGTCAAACTTCATCCAGTGAAATTCGATCCTCGGGATTATAACGCTCTGTTGTTCTCGCTCTGATTGGCCAGGGCCGACCCGCTGACCTTTCGAATGGTCATATGACGCATGCTACACTCTCTCTGATTGGATTAGTCCTTTATTGGCCGATGGCGGTGTTTATGGGGCATGCTGGGACTCGGCAACTTGCGGCTTTGATCCACCAACAGCAGCAGCAGAGAGGGGGGGGGGAGACTGTGGCATAGTTTGCATCCTGGCCTAAGCCTTGTGGTGTGTGTGACATCTGCCAAATCCTCCTGGATCAAAGGATGACTATTACGCAGACGGGCGTCCGCACACCCCCATCGCGGCCTTAGAGAGCGCATGACCCCTGTCAGCAGGTCAGGTTGAAGAACACAGGTGGGACTGGGGCGCGCACACACACACACCTCGTCCTTTGTCTCTTTCCATGTTGCTCTCATGCTCATGCTCATTCCATGTGCTCCCATATAAATCATGGTATTGTAAGGTGCTATGGATAAGACCGTTCAGCATCGTTATTTGCTCACAAAGCTGCATTCATCACCAGTGTAATAACCTCTTGGCTTATTTTTTGTTGCTTCTTGGCGTTTTCTACTTAGTTCCCCTATTGCGGTACTGGTAACCTCTTTATTATGTGCATATTTTTCATAATGCACTCTTATTAAGGGGAAGGAGGAGATGGCAGAGGGGGAGGAGGGGGTGAGGGGAGGGGTTGTTGCTCAGATGGGCCCTCCTGTTGTTTGACCTGCCTCTGCATGCCTGTGAATTCACAGGTTCACCTCTCACAAATAAGCTTTCATGTGAGCTATAAATACGGCGGTAGTGTGACTTTACGGAGTACAGAGCAAGCGTTTGTACAGTATGCGAGGAGAAAGGGAGAGAGCGAGAGTGTGAGCCTGTCAGTGTCTCTGCGTCTGTTTCTTTGTCTGTGTGTCGGTGTGTGTCGTGTGTGTGTGTGTGTGTGTATATGTTTGCATGCATATGGGAGAACCGTGGCCAAGCTGAGAGGCCAAGCGCTGACATTTCAGCCTGGGAACACACAGATGAATATTGAGCAAATCTCATTATACAGGGCAGAATGATGCTGGCTGCGAAAATGCTGTGGCATATGGATACTTTATCTCCCCCATGCACTTTAATTACTCGGCGGCCGGCATCCCATTTTCCATTGACTCCCATTTCAAAGGAAGGACCTTCGGAAAAACTGCAGTGGGACCGCGCCGCGCGGTGCTCATGCGATCACGATGCAGACGGCCTCGCCGCACCCCTGAGCACGCTCACACAACCTGTGACCTTTTTCCCTTATGCACAAACACATGGCTCGTAGCAAACCCGATGCGCAGCGCTCATTCATATTCCCTCATACGCACCCGTCGCTGGGCCAGGTGAGACATTCATCCTAATTGCCGGGGCGGTCCGCTGACGTAAATTGCTACCAGCTTTTTCCCCCATTTTTTCTCCTCTGAGGTCTTGTTTTGCAGGCCCATTATGGACTTTGATGTATTCAGGAGGGTATTTATAAGCGGTGACACCTGATGCGTCGGCAACGGTCGCGCTGACTAATTGCGCATTGAGGTGCTTAAGCATTCAGGAGCTCTCGGGGCGAGCGGCTGAATCCATCTTCTTTATGTATGGAGATAGGGCCGCTGCGGTGCCTGGCTGCTGCAGGGATGCTGGGCAGCTCCTGATGCCTCCTAGTTGCTTGACTCTAGCTCCCCGCTCCCCGTGCATTTGAATATCTTTGTACTGGAGATTCCCACCGAGCGTCCTCAAAGAATCCCATCAACTTTGAACCGCCGTGGTGGGTGGGGGCCGGAGAGGAGAAGCCCCTGGAGATAATCTAGATAGTGCGCAGGCCTCCTTTGAACTACCATGACAAATTCACCCCTCGTTCGATTTCCCCCCCCCGTTCCTCCCGGCCGCTACTCGATGCAATTTCCATTTGTAGCGCTTTGAAAAATATATTGAAGTCCTGTGCTGCCATTTCTTTAATTTGCTGGAGATCTTGTCTTGGCTGATCTCCTCCCAGCTGCCCCGCACCCCACCACCACCACCACCGCACTGGTTCTCCAGTTACATTACCAAACCACCCCTCTCTCTCAGATTGATGCTTTAGTGGGTGAGAGAAGGGCAATAGGTCTTATTGTGTAGTGAGTGTATATGGAGTCACATAGGCTTGTTTATAGCCCGGGTTGTGGCCCTGTTTCTCGGGTCCCCAGCTGGCTCTCCCCCTCTGGTTCCTCTAGCCCAATGGTGCATGTTATAGGTGCTGATGGAAGCACTGACCCTCCCCGGAGGGTCAAAGAGAGAAATTTACGAGGCTGTTTGTTTGGACTGAACGACTTGGTCTTCTCTACGACCAGCCTAAGGGATTAAGCTAATTGCATGCACTGGAGTTCCCATATCCATCTTTGGGTCCTTTTCCACCCATTACAATCATGTCAAGCCTCTCTCCCGACAAGCACGGATGATAGCGAGCATGTCAACACGCGGCCCAATGTGTTTTAGCAGGTTTACACTCGGGGAGCTCCAGGAAAATTCGTTTAGCTTGTGTTGTCTTTCCTTACCAGTTTCATGCTCTGTAATGTACGACATGTGTTTCTGTGTGTGTGTGTGTGTGTGTGTGTGTCTACCTTGCAGCTGAGGCACTGTTGTTGCCCCCCCCCCACATCCCCATCCCCATCCCCATCCACTTGAGTGCTACATATCTGTAGGGAAACCTGAGGGAGTGCTGGTGTTTTTTGCATCAGCAAACAGTTAGATGAAACTCAACAGATGGACCTGCTGTGCATATGGAGCAGATAACGTTGGTATTTACACAGGACTCAGAACAACAAAACACACTCTTCCTGGAGCTGCAAACGTCTTGCATGGTTTTGTGTAACTCTTACAACGCCAGTGTTTTAGCTGAAATGAACACTGACTATAATTCTGTTAACTGATAACAGAATCACATCTTTAATGAGCCTTTCAGTGTCGTCATTATATTATTCAAAACGAAATTGAAGACACGAAGCAGATGGAGAATAGTGTCTGGTATATATGTGTTGTATATACATAATGTATGTTCTGTTGTTCATAGACTACAATTGAGTACTTTAATTTCTTTAACATTGCGTTTGCCATTCAAGCCACCTCATGCAAACAGAAATGGACCATTGATTTTGCAATGAACAGTAATAGCAGGATTGCACCATCACACCCCCTGCCTAAAAGCATAAGCCACCTCACACGCCAATGAGCCACTTAATTGCCCACATCCACATAAAAGGCCTAATGTATACTCCCTGCGCTCCCATACACATAACGCTATAGGAATCAAATGGGGTATAACTAATACAATTGATTTTGATCAGGCCGTACAAATAACAGGACGACCGCGTCTCACCAAGTGCTATTCAGGGGCATGCACCGAGCCCTGTGCATCCTTTATGAGGTGCTATTTAGTGTGCTTTTAATGAAGCTTGATTGGCAGCGCGTCCTAGTGCCCATTATCATCAGAAGGATGTGCTCACTCTAATCTGCAATTATCGGCGTAATTGCGCCCAGAATCCTCTGGGCCTAAATAAGCAATCACTTCCACCGCTGGCGTGCCACCTGTAAGTGCCACTCAGGAGGACACACACAATGACAGGGTGACAGGTAGCGGTGTCGAGCGTCCATTTTGAAAACGTTTTCTGCTTTCTTTCTTTTTTTTTTCGCTCCCCCCCTTTCGTCCGCTCGTACCTTTCTCCCCTCCGTCTTGCCGGTGTTGTCTTCTGTTATTTCCTCCTGACTTTCTTTGCTTTCTTTTTCACATGCACTTGCTTAACCTTTCCCTTGTTCGCCCAAGAATACCCCCCCCCCCCCTCCTCTTCTTTATCTATCCCTCCCTCCTCCCATCCATCCCACTCCCTACCCCTCCACCTTCCCACCGCGAATTCCCTCACCCGCCTAACCTTTCGTCTCCCTCCTCCCTGCGGTATGCATAAGCGCGGGCCTATTATCAAGCCGGTTGTCTCATCATAATTATGCGTTTTGTCATGTGCTGCCTCTGTTGCTGGTGATAAAAGGGGAGCCTGATTAAGCTGAGGGAAGGCTATTGATTCCTATTGACAGGCCCCTCAAAGCCCTTTAATGAAGGGGATGTAAATGAGGGTTTTCCACAGTGCAGTGTTTAATGACTGCATACCATAATGGGCCGATATTCTCCTCCAGTCTAAGAGGGACATGCATCACTCACAATGGTGCACGAGGGACACTTTCTGTTATAGGGATGTTCAGGAGGAGCGGCTGGAGGTGGGGAGGGTGGGGAGGGGAAAGCGCACAGGCATGTCAATCAGTTCCACAGAGGGGAAATCACGACCGACAGATCAACGGATCCGGAAGATCTTGGACGCAATTTGAAAGGGGTGTTAGGGTGGGCGAGTGAATTATTTACATATGAAGAAGCATCTGTAATTAGCCTGGTTCCAGACTCCTGAATCGCTTTTCGGATTTTGTCAAGCGATTTAGAGAGTCTGGTGTTGTTGTTCGACAATCGAGCCAATCAGAGCTTTTGTGGGCGGGACTAAAGTTTGAACCGTTCGTGCAACGGTTTTTCATTGGCATTTCGGCCTAATAATATTTGTTGAAATCATCCCCTTAATTCTTCACATTCTTGGTGAAGTTAGTAAATACGCCCAGCATCAGTGTCACTGAAAAAAACGCCGGATATGTCAGTCACTAGTGATTGGTTCAGGGAATATCAGGCTAATACGTGATAGGTTGCTAGGTCAAGTAATGTAACAGGTCTTCTTTTTGAACACCGCCTAGCTGGAAAATAATAATAATAATAATAATTAATAATAATTGATTACATTTATATAGCGCTTTTCAAGGCACTTTCAAGGCGCGAAAATAACACTTAATAACTCTCACGTTATCTCTCTCTCTCTCCCTCTCTTTATCTCCCAGCAGTCAAATGGCTCCCAGTAACCATGACCGGATACAGAGGCTGAGGCACGAGTTCCAGCAGGCCAAGCAGGAGGAGGACCCCGAGGAACGCCGGCACACCTACAGCTTCGACCAGCCCTGGGTGAGTGTCCGATAGGCGCCGCGCTCCGCTGGAGCAGCGCTGAGCTGCACGGACCCCTAAACACAAAACCCCCAAAATACCCTGCCTTCAGAGCTCCGAGAATAAATCCACACACACACACACACACCCTCCTCCAATACACCCCTGGACACTCAAATCATCTCCAAAGCCACCAGCCACTAAATGGATTCCCTCCACTTACCTCAGCTCCTTTCCTAATCCTGCTGAACCCGCTCCCACATTTACTTCTCTGCCTGTCTGTTTGGATGTGACCCAAACTAACCTCAACCAGAGTTGGGAAGTAACGCACTACTCTGTAACAGGTTACCATAATATCATTGCTTTTTCCAGCACTGTAACGAATCACTAATAATATTACAGTTACCAATGCAAAAATAACACCAACTATTGTTATCGTTATTGTTGTTATTCACCCGCTCTAAGCATCAGATTGAAGTTGAATTATCCAAAAACCATGATTATCCCCACTCCCCAGTTTATTTGATCTAGCCTAGATGAAAACATGACAGTAAAGTTTGTTTCCTCTGGCTGATTTGTCTGAGCCAAAGCATGACAAAAACACTATGCATGAACGCTATTTGTTTCCTCTGATCATTCCCAGGAGAGGTAATTTAGTTTTCCCAGTCTTTGAAGGTAAGAGAGGATGCAATTTGCAATTTTGGCGGCGTAACACAAAAGCATTAGAATAAGTAGGCTACTGTAATAAACCACTCCCAGGGACTGAGAAGTAAAGTAATGATATTACTTTTGAAATGAGTAAGAAGTAATTTACTGACCTCAACTTCTTGCATGAAGCGCCTCCTTCCTCTGATATTGTCATCCTTTCTGATACTAAACTCTGAATGCCTGCCAAACTGTCAAGACTCATGTCACTGAAACTTCTGCCAAATTTCTCCGGCTTATTTCTAATTTTCGGCTTCGACCTTTGACCTGGAACTAATTGCTAATTACTCATCTTTGTCTGTGCCATTTCTGCCTTCTGGAAATATGAGCCACTGTGGCTGGGAGGAGGAGAGGAGATGAAAAGAAGGGGGCCCATTTGATGACAAGTGACTATTCAGGATTTGGAGGCAAATAGGGGGAGAGAAATTGAAGACACTGCACCGCACTCTTCATTTTAATTTCCATTAGACTTGATTAAAGGGATTTTCAAAATTAAAAATTGAGCACAGGTTTTTTTTTTTTTTAACCGTTTTCTCCTCCTCCATGATTGATCTGTAACAGCAATGGGATTTACTCTTCATAATTGCAAAAATGTAATCAAGTTAATTCCTTTGTTAATTTATTCAAACGTGATTTATCTCATATTCCCCCACGCTGTGCATGAAAAGTTTAGCTGTGCCTAGAATGTAAGTAAAGTAGCTTGTCTGTACCACGCTGCCTTTCTGAGGAAAATATTTCCATATACCATATCATATGCATATTTATGTAATAGCTATCTCTACTGGTTTTGTTGTAATTCATATAACTCATTGGTTCATACTTTGTTTAAGGTCAGTCATCCTTTTATCTTCTTCTAGGAATGCTAGGAACACTAATGCAGCCAAATACATACGTCTAGCTGGCCAGGAAAAGGTCAAAGGTCAAATAATTGTGTGTCTTTGCGATGTAATGGCTTGAGACAGACATGGCTTTTTTTTGTCCTGTGACTTTCTGACCTGGGTGTGGAGGAGGGGGGGATGTGAAAATATTAGTGGCTAATTACGGCACTGAGTAGAACTATTTCCTAAATTGTGGGGTCAGAATGTCAGCCCTTGAAGTTGAAATATTTGGCATCCATGTTTTTTCCCCCCTCCATATATTCTCCCACTGGAGAATTATCAGTGTCCAGAGTCCAGTTTGACAATTAGATTGGTTTGGAATGGAGGTCTGACGTGGGAGGCATCTTTGGTTGTTTTTCCTCACTGTCTAAATGAGCGTGGGCTAGACATAACCTTGCCTGGAGGGTTTGCCTGGGATCAGCCATGACACCATACTTCCACACCACATTCCTATACAGCGGAAGGCTGCATGGCTGACTCTATTTGCCCTGGATTAGCTTCAGTGTTAGCCTTGCTGATGGTTGAAAATCGTTGAAAGCCACCAGCTTTCTCTAATGTCTCAACATCTTTGTCTCTCTCTCTCTCTCTCTCTCTCTCTCTCTCTCTCTCTGAAGAAAGGAGATGTTAACTGTTTGTTCAGCACAGAACAGTCTCAGGCTCTCTGTCTCTCTGAGCCTCTGAGCTCCTAATTGCTTGTGATTGTTGACATTGTTGAGCGTACCCCCGCTATTCCACTGGTAATAAGATATAGGGCCGTCCCTGGAGTATTGAAGTCTATTTTATTAGTCTTCTTTCATGTTATTTTAGTCTTGTGAACAAGGATTCACAGTGGCAGAGCTTGTTAGGGGAGATACACGAGTGCCCATGTTATGTGTTGACACTGATTAGAGGAACTCAAGTGAAATCCTGTCATAGTGTCATCTAAAAGCAAAATGGATATGGCTCTATTCAAGATGAACAGGGCAATCATCTAGACATGAGGTAATGTGAAAAGGAGAGGAGGAGGGGAAAAGTGAAATGTGACACATATGGCCACTGGAGATGCTGGTGAAAAGAAAACATTATTTTTGAAGGACTAAATAGACTGTAAAATCAAGCAAAGTAATCCAAATGAATCAGGGCTTTGGAGCTGCACAGGGAGAGGCAGGGCTGAGTGGTAAATATACACCCATTGGGCAAACACTCATTCTCCGCATGTAGTTTTCCATTCAAACGTCATATTTTGTTAGTGAAACGGAAACATCTCTTTTGTATTTTTCTGGCATCTTAGTCATGACACTAGGAATCTGGCTATAATATATTTGACTGTCTGCTGTCTACAGACTAAAATGTTAAAGGAAAAATTCCACCCTCAGTTCCCCTTCACTGTTATCATCAATCTGTGATGTTCAAAGCAAGTGTTGTAATTCACTTTTTTGGCATGCCCACTTTCCCTCAAAGTGCTTTGCCTACTTCTACTTCAGTTTGTGATTTCCTACATTTCCCAGAATGCCTTTCGACAGCCTCCAGAGAAGGGACGTGAACTTGTTGCGTTCATCTGCGGGATATACAGTGTGTTGGTGGAGAGAGAATTAGCGATAGCAGTAGCCAAGGGCGTAGGAACCAGGGGGGGACAGAGGGGACATGTCCCCTCCAATACTGAAGTGGACTTAACTGTCCCAAGCAACAAAAACCCCAAAATCAACTCAGACGCTGCTGATTCTTAATGGGACTTTTATTGTGAAATAGATTTCACCACCACAAAGCAAGAGCACTGCCTACTTCCTTTCACATGGGTCTCACATGCTAGCTGACTATGGTAGTACTGTTGAACGAGGCATAATGAGTGGCTTATGGCCAACACCGTGCACAAAATCTCTAAAAAACACTCTTTTTAGGGGAGTGCAGAAAACTGTAAGTGTAGTATGAAGCTAAATGTCAGCTATAAACACTGTTTACCAAATAGTGTAAGTAGGATTCAAGCAAGTTCCACTGCCCGACCTTCTGTATTGTCCATCTTTCTCCACACTTGATTTAAGCACGGACGTTACCTTGTGGCTCGTGGCATCACCCATATGCAGGAGAAACATGTCAGTAAACACACACACACACACACACACACACACACACCAGGCACGCGCTTACTTAAAAGGCAGCTCAAGAGAGAAGCCCTCTGTGATTCTGGGGGACTGACACCAAAGCCTGACGTTTAGCGTTGATGTTTTAATCAAGCATAGCAGCAGATTTCTCACGCAGTCTACCTTAAGTGCTGTAACCATCTCTAAAGAGTTCTGTGAGGTGTAGCATGTGAACGAGTATAATGCCCGTTCTGTTTGGCCAAGCCAGCATGGGGCCTAAGCGAGACCTCTGTGACCTCCACTTTCAAAACATTCAGTGAATCTAACTAGAAAACGGCAAGACGCTACAGTATGCAGTTAAATACGTACCACATCAAGGGCTGCAGGCCTGCGCTTTGATGCACGTCGTCCCTGAGCACTCAAGGTTGCGTAGCAATGGCTTCCGCACAGATCTACAGCCCATAATGGAAGTCAAATGAAATGGGTTGTCCTATTTATACTGTATACTTCATTTTGAGAAATATTCGGTGTCAACAGTCATCAGATTTGCTTGAGCGTGCGTCCATACGTTCGTATCTTCACAAGTATCCACGCAATAAATACCAGCAAAGGACAACAACAACAGCGCAGACAATTAGAAAAGGGATTAAAGTAGTGGTGGTTTTGGTTTTTATTTTGGCAACATCTTTGGTGCTCAGCGCTCATTCCTGTGGTGTTTTTGCACTGCAGTTCCCATAGATCACTTATCAGCCAAGCAGTGAGGCCAGTGCTGTGTTGCTGCATGAGGTGTGACTCAGAGAAACCCGCAGCAAGTACAAGTGTTCAGATGAGCTCCCTCCCCGTGGGTTTGATCCCTGCGGGTTGTGTCTCGGGTGTTGCGAGCTGAGGTGTGTCCGCTGCGAATGCCTGTAATGACAATGTTGAGGTCAGCCCTGGAACCCCGGCTCCTCCCTAATGGAATAATGATCAGAACACAAGGCCCCCCTGTCTATCACGCAGCCCCCAGCCAACTCACACAATTAGAGCCGGCATGTTTTCTCTCTCCCTCCCTCCCCGCTGCTCCGCGAGAGAGGGGATTTCCAGATGTTCATCATAAAGCGCTATGTATTTTCCAGAGAGTTGCCTTTTCTCTCACTCTCTTGTCTGCAGCAATAAAGTCAGTTTGCGCTGTCGGTTTGGAGGGCCAATGAGCCTGACCACACAGAAGAGCGTGAGCGCCATGCTGGTGTCTTGGATCAAATGCGCCAACGGCAGCTTGTAAAGCCCCCATTTATGGGAATTCCTCTTATTTTATTATCGCTCTATCTGCGCCTACCAGGATGCATGTGTACCCAAGCGTTTGTGCTTATCCTAGCTTGTGTTATGTGTGTGCATATGTTGCTCGCATGTCTGTGTGTGTGCGTTCGATTGCGTGCAGCTCACACTTTCCTATGCGATCATGTGAAGCGTAACCCACTTTAAACAGCGGTCACTTGACTTACCAGGCAAGACAGTATAGCTCTATAACTGTGTACCATAACAGTGTATGGGCCCCCGGCTGCAGCCACTCACACAACACATGGAGTGTGCCTTGATAACACACACGCAAGCATGTACACAGATGCACACATGCCTACACATCCAGGATGTTTATCACACGCTGCTTACGTAGACACCGAATTGTGTTGCTGTTCGCAGATAAGATAGAGAGAACAGAGGGAGGAGAGGAGAACAAAGGCAGCCAAGTGTATTAGTCTTTTCTCCGGTTTTGGGCACAGGAGCATTTTTCAGCACTGTTCCCTCACACATTTACAACACCGATAGGCTCACTGATACTGTTAGAGGAAGACAGAGGAATTTAGCTCTGGCTTTTGTGCCCTAGAGTACTTAAGTCTTAAGTGATATGGAGATAACCAAACCAACTTCCCCTTCATTGGTTTCCTGGAACCAGGAAGTGGCGGACCACACCGGTCGCTCTCAGACGGATCCTCCGCCCGGAGCCACACACCCCCAGTTACCGCAAAATGGACTGGGCCCGCTGTTAATAAATTGGCGGAATTGGGCCGGCGCGAGGACTTTCAAGAGTGAATCATTATCCAACTGGGCTTTTGTCAGGATGTGGTGTTTCACTCCCATTCTTCTCGTTCTCTCCCCGCATCGTTATGCCCATTAGCAGGTTAAATGTCTTCCACATGTCTGTTTGTGTACAGTGCGGCTCGCTCTCTTGAAGCTATTCCCCGTGCGGTGGGGTAAAAGACACAGCGTTGTAAGGAGTGTAGGGGAGTAAAGCCATATGTTCGGACTGACCCATCACAGCAACCTGCTTTGATATCTAGGGCTGCTCTGAACCAAGAAATATTAGGCCTCGGCTCGAATGTTTTGAAGGTCTAAAGCTCAACTCCTTCCCAGCTGCTTTCGTGGGTCCCGCTTTTTTTGATAGCTGCAAATAATTTTCATAATTATCCCCCCCCATCCCCCCCCCGGCTCAGCGTCTGCGAATGTTCTTATGTTTAAACAGGTGGAGAATCCTTTTTTTTTCTCCCTGCTTTGTCTGTGACACGACCGAGGACACGAAGGAGAGATAAAAGCGTGCCGTATTGACATCATTTTTCACATTATTGGATAAAAACGAACACGGACGTCGCTTTGATTCGATTTCAACAAATGTCATGTTTTATATGGCATTGTATTCCAGCCCTAACATGGAATAATCTGATTCTCCTTCCCTGGATAATGCCATTACGCTGACTGATTTTCTCTCCTGGCTATTTCTCATGCATTTCTCTTGGCATGGCGTCATCCGACTCAAGCCGTCGGTCTTAAACGGAAGCGGCGAGGAACCTCCGGATTCCTCGCCGCTTCCTTTCGGAATCGCATTCAGAAAAGTTTTGGTGTGCGTGACTAATTATTTTCTCACCGCCGCGTTTGGCCCCAATAAAATAATTCCCCCCCCCCCCCCCCCCCCCCCCCCCCTCGCCCCTCGCCAGTTCATCTGATATTGGTTTATGCGCTCAACATTTGCTGAACCGGAGAGACGTGTTGTTGCAGCGAAACCCGAAACATATGAGCCCAATTCATTTGACACACGTGTAATAGTATTATGTTTTTCGGTGCTCGGAGGGTTCGGGAAGGGACTTGGCGCGGACGCCGAGCGAAATGTAATTGCGGTGTTATTACAGCTGTCCGAGTGAGAGGGAAAGCAGCCATTTCGAGAACACAAGATGTTCCCGAGTTGACATTTTTACTGACAGCCTTTACACCCACCATCGTCCCCCCCTCCCCCCGAACCAATCCAACCACTCTCGCACATACACCTTGAACACACACACACACACACACACACACACACACATAGAGAAACATTAGCCAACCAGCCACATTCTGGACAATCTGTCTCCACACTACCAACCACTTTAGCAGATTGTTTGGAGATCTTGTTCTGTTCTAAAAATGTAGTTGGCTGGCGAAAACGGTGAAAAAAGACTGGTTAATTTTCAAGTTTTTCGACAAAAATTTCCCCCTACTCTCACTCTCACCCACACACACACACACACACACAAGCCATCCACCCCACCCCCCACCCCCCACCCCCCACCTGCCTGCCACGTCCCCATCCGAGGCTTATGAAAACTGACACTCGGTCCAGCCACTCTTGCGACACCTCCTCAGCTCTCCTCTGTCTAATTGGCTTGTCATGTTCTTTAATCAGCCAGCTCGTTAGCAGCACACTGGTGCTGAGGGAGATGATGTCTCCATGTCAACCCCTCTGACGATTGCAGGCAACAAACACACACACATACACACGCACACGCACACACACACAGGCGCATGTGTAGTCAAGGTCGCACACCATTCACCGACTGAATGGAGATTGGTAATGGTGATCGTTGGTGTTCATTTATATCTGCAGCGTGCTAGCGGTGCTTACTTGGGTCCAAGGACGCTGAGTTAAAGACGTCATCTGTGACATTTTCATGTTAATGAATGTCTTTTTTTGCTATTCCCATGGAAGCTTGTACATTTGCTGTTATGAACACCCAGTGTCAGGTTTTACATTTCAGGCAGCAGCAACAGCAGTTTGTTTGGGAGGAATAGAAGAAGAACTGGGCAGTTAGCATGAGCAGTGATAGCCACCATGGCTGAACAGACAAAGAACAGAGAAACTCAAACTGCATCAACAGAAAATCCAAGGAGAAAGATGTCACAGTCCCGCCCACAGTTTGATTGACAGCTGATCTCTGGGAAGTGCAGTGCAGAAACAAGCAACTTGTGGATTATCACTTTAACGACAACAATGACTCTTCATCCATGGGTGCAGGTGCATTGTTCAGTGCCATTATTATAATGGAATCACACCCACTAACTACCTCCTCCCTGAGGATAGCCCACACTCACAGGAGGCATCACACTGTTGTGCCACCTGCTGCGCTCAGGGAGTCTATGTGTGTGTGTGTGTTTTCTCTCTGTTGTGCACGCATGCTTGGGTTCGCAGGTAACCTACGTCTCTAATCGGAAATAAAGAGGTGTATCTTGTAATCAAATTTTCCGTCTTGGGTATATGTCCTCTCTGTGGCGGTGTGTGTGTATTGGTGTGTATCTTGACAGCGTGTGTGTGTGTGTGTGTTACAGGCCAACAACGGGACGGATACGCCGAGCGGACGCCATTCGGTAACGGTGGAGACTCAGGCCCAGAAACAGCAGCAGGAGGACAGAGAGGGCTTCCAGCAGGCACAGAGACAGTACAGCTCGCTGCCGCGGTGAGACACACAACTCGCCCTCCTTCCCTGTTTCCTTTCTATATTCTGTCTATCTCTCTCTCTCCCTCCCTCCCTCCTTCGCTCCCTCCCCTCTCTCGCCGTGACTTATCACGTTCTCCCTGCCCTTTCTCAACCTCTTCATTTGACTTTTTCCGATTTCCATCTATTTTTTTCTCCCGCTTTGTGCCTTTTACTGTCTTCTTTTTCTTTTTTTTGTTACGCTTTCTTCTGCGTATCTCTTTGGCTACCCTCAAAGCCAATCACCACAAAGCCACTTTTAACTGATCTCCAGACATTTCAAATGATTCTTGGCCAAAAAAAAAAAAAAAAAAAAACTCTTTGAATCCAATCATTTAATGCGATCGCTCGGAATTATTTAAACTGATATTCGACTTCATTAAGTCAATGTTGACCCTGAGGAAGTGGTGACTTTGTCTCCCCCGCCCCAGTACCTCCCTCAGAGTCCCTAATAATGAATAACAGCGCCAGCACCGTGTTTATAAAAGGAAATTTCTCTTGGCGATCTCCCGTCTTTTCCGTCGCTCGAGTGGAGTTCAGAGCGTGCTGCTGCTCTTCATCTTCCTCATCTTCCTGCTTCCATTCTTTTGCATATTTGTCAGAGAGATGCCAATAAAGCTTACCGTATCTTCCATCTAGAGGCCTGAGGGGCGGCGGAGTTCGGTATCAGTATTTGCATTTCCTGCCGTCTCGCTGTGAAGTGTCTTTACCAATCCTCTCTGAACCTCGCTAATCGCTCTTCAGTCGATGCAAATCGGGGAGCCGACCACTGCCGGTGGAAGGCTTCCGCACTTTAAGCTTTACATACTTAAACAGAAAGTCAATCTTCACCAAAGGCACTAATACTATACTTTGACTGACTGACGCAGCGAATCAAAGTTACTAATAATAAACTTTATTTCCTCTCCCTGTTAAATATTTCCACGCTGGAAACGAGCCAGTGTGAGTTTGTGAAATATGTTTTAATATGTTGGATGTTAAGAGTGAAGTCTGATTTATTGAAGTTTTTGCAGGATCATATTGTGTTCGTTAGGCGGTGTTGCTACGCTGCCAGGTTAAACAATGACAGAACACTTAGCTTGTGTGTGTGTGTGCGTGTGTGTGTGCGTGTGGTCTCCTGATTTTGTTGGCCGGAGAAACTCTCCTCTCCTGCGATTTCAATCTCTCCCCGCACAAAACAGCACTCATTTCTTCTGAACAGTCGCAGCCGGGTCGATTAAAGCATGTTCCTGTCCATGGCTATGGATTTGCGGTCCACATGGACGCATAATCAATATGCACCGTATAACCCAGACCGATCTATACATTCCCTTCATAGGTGTTGTCTGCTGGCATCTTATGTGACGTGACAGTTGCCTCCCACTCCCCCCCCGCTTTCTCATTTATTCGCTTCTCTTGGGAAAGTTCATCCGTCCAGCCAAAAAAAACAGGCGAGGCCCGGCCTTGGATATGCATTCCTCCCATAATCTCATAGCGTCTTTTGGCAAGGGGTCGCATGAGCTCCGGCTTGACCTTTGACCCCTGTTAAAGCTCGGGTTTGGACGCGGCTCCTCATTAAAGAACTAAAAGTCTTATATCCCCAGATTAATAACCCCAACCGCCTCTTTTTTCCAACCCCATCCTTCCCTTCCAAAACGGGAAGCCGGAGCAGTCGACCATACAACCGAAACGGGACATTCCACCCCCCCCCCCCCCCGAAAAAACTCCCCAGAAGAAGCCACGGTAGCTGGTTATCTGATGACGGCCGGGCTTAGCTCGCTGTCTGGGATGCGAGGATCGGAGGAGCGCTAATGAAGGCTTGTTGTCGGAGCGGGATTAGCAGTGACAGGCTGTGGAGGGCAGAGAGGTTTGAGAGGGGTGGGAGCACTGATTAGCCTGTAAGAGAGACACACACACACACAAGTATTTACACACACACACATACACAAATGCAGTCAGGATAAAGTTCTTAACAGCGGCCTGAGTGGACTGGCAGTAGCTCTCCCAAACTCTCATGCGTTCCTCACCCAAAACAAGCCAGTTCCACGCGAACAAAGAAAACATTATTCCAACTTTTTAGACAATTTATTTATGCAATATAGAAATGAGCATTTCATAGCCTGGTGCATGCATTTGTTGTTTTTGCCATTTCATTGTGTGTGTGTGTGTGTGTGTGTGTGTGCGCTCTCTCCTCCTTTTCATAAACTCTGATTCTTCCCAGCTGTTTTACAGAAACACGCCGCGGCCACAAATTTCTCCTCCGAGCCAACTTCCTGGCTTTGTTTGTTATGTTCTGTCATTCTAAATTTACCCCGCTCTCTGGCATGATGTATTTTCCCATCCCCTCCCCTCCCGTAAACGCAACTAATCTACTTTGTGACATATTCTGGCGCAGGAGTAGAGGTGATAAGAGAACCGGCTCACTCCCCCCCCCCCCCCCCCCCCCCCGACGCATCAATCACGATTACATTCCTGTGGAACAATGCCATCTCTGCTCTCTTCTCATCATCGCCGTATACTCCCCCACCCCCCACCCCCCAACTAAATCTCCCCTCTCCTCTTATCTGCTTTATGAGCTAAAAGGGCATTCTGGAAACGCGGATCGTTGCCTTTCGCGAAATCGGGGCGTCTCCGGTTTCTAAACAAGCGCGCTCCCACATGAGCGGCGCTGGGTGCCGGCTCCGGCTCCGTCGGCCAAGTCCGGGGTGTAAATGCATGGCGGCTCTCCCAGACAGCGAAGCCCAGACCTGGAGCATGTGGTGGGGCTCTCTCTGCAGTCTGTCCCTACATCTGCCCCGCCGCCCAATTACCCCTCACACACACATACTGTACATGCAAACACACACACACAACATAGAGGAACAAACAGGCACGCGTGTAGGAACAAAAAAACACGTTTTGCATCGCACGTGTACACACATTTTGTCCGTGCATGCATAAGTGTAGCCTCACAAACACACACACACACACACACACTCACACAACAGTACCATGTGTTCCAACTCTTCCCCCTCCCCACCACAAGGGCTTCCATTAGTAATGCTGGAGATGTGGGATTCTCATTAGAAATGGAGCAGACACACTGCGTTAAGACTCCCAGAAATTATGAATAGAGATAGTGTTAGAAAAATACTGGGTTGACGAGGAAAGGAGAGAGAGAGAGAGAGAGAGAGAGAGAGAGAGAGAGAGAGAGAGAGAGAGAGAGAGAGAGAGAGAGAGAGGAATGGCTCGGGTAGAGGAGAAAAAACAGTGATTTACATTTTGTTCATTAATGCAGATGCACGACTTTACATGGGGAAATCCCGTAGAGAGTTAATGTTTTTGACATTTGGCTTGGGCAAAAGTAACGTCTAATTGCATTTTTTCCCCTTTAAAGCAACAGTAGAATACATACGAAAAAAAAGAGAAATTTACCTCGTTTTAAGGCCTCATTTTGAGATGGAAGAAAATAGTTTGTCAGAGATACAAACGCTTTGAACAATGACTCGCCTCTTCTGTCCTTTGTTCCTGTCAGCCTCTCTGGAATGACAGTCGGCGAGATAAGAAACGCATTTTGGCCCTAAAAGCATGCCGGGGCCCCTCGTCTGCCCCTGCAGCCTCCGTGCGCTCGGGAACTCAAAAGCCTTTTAAGCGCAGCGGCGGGTCAGCGAGGTGTGAATGGGATTTCTCTTTGCACCCTGACGTAAAAGACACTGTCGCGGGCGGGTCTTCCATCGCACGCCGGCCTTAATGGATCCTAATAATGGAGGAGCAGACTTAACACGTTAGCCAAAGACCCGGCAGTTCCCAATGATGGCTTTCCAGGCCGGATTTCAGGGGAGGGGGGCTGTTAGGGCGTGTGCGGCGGAGGGCATGCCTGTGTGTGTGTATGTGTATGTCTTGTGTGTATCTCGGGCCGTCCTGTCAGCACGGGGGCTGGCGGGCGGACGGAAGACGGGTGGAAGGCAGATAACGCCGCGAGGCCTGCCATTACCGTGTCTGCGCTGTAAGTGCGCCCGTCTGCCTCTTTCCGAAAAGGAGTTAAATGGATGAAAGCCGCCGTTTTTCTCGGGGAGGTTTTAACATTTGTGTTTGTTTACCGTGTGGAACTAATACTGCTGTGGGCGTTCCGGGCTCCCTCCGTTTTTTGTTTCCCGTCTCTTTCATGTCGTGGCCTTTATGTCGCCGGATTCGGTGTAATCACGCGCCGGGCTATAACGTATCCCCCTTCGCTCCACTCCACCGCTGCTTTTAGTATTCTCGCTCGCCACCGCCACCGCCACCGCCACCCTCCCCTTTACATCTCACCAAATGTCAAAACGGTCACATTCTCGGCTGAAGCGCAGTTTTCTTTTGAATTTCCCTGCAATCGCGCTGATCCATGAGCCGCTGCGGGAGAAAAAAAGCAGCTATCATTTCTGAGCTAAATGGTATCCTCTTCTTTTTTTTCCTGTCTCTTTCAGTGCGATTGACCTCTTTTACCTGTCTCTTTGTGTTCAGGCAGCCTCGCAAGAACCCCAGCACGGTGTCCCAGGACTCCTGGGACAAGGCGTACCCGCCGGGAGAGGGCTTCCAGACGGCCAAGGAGAACCCGCGCTACTCCAGCTACCAGGGCTCGCGCAACGGCTACCTGGGAGCGACGGGCTTCAACGCCCGCGTCCTGCTGGAGACCCAGGAGCTGCTGAGGCAGGAGCAGCGGCGGCGGGAGCAGGAGGCCAGCAAGGCCAGGCTGCCTCCCACGCAGGAGGCGCCCGCCGGCAACGCCTACGACCCCCACAGGGACCGCGCTCAGGCCCCGGGCCCCGCCCCGGGACAGGCCCCGCCGCTTCCGTCCAAGGGGCCGTACCGGCAGGACGTGCCCCCGTCCCCCTCGCAGCTGGCCCGGCTCAGCAGGCTTCACGGTTCGGAGAAAGGGAGGCCGTTTTACTCCTGAAACGACGGATGGCGACGGAGGGACTGGAGGAAGAGCGGAAAGCGACCGATCTCGAGGAGCAATAACGGAGGGAACAAAAAAGAACGACGGAAATGAGTGGAGATACAAAGATTTTTATGGGACTGTTGATACGAAATGTCGATATTTTTTAAAAACAAAGATTTTTTTTTATGTTATGAATCGTGATCCTGCTCGGTTGTTTTATCCAAAAGAAATGAGATGCTTGACTGTCTCGCATTGTGATCATGTAACTTTCCGTATAAGTGCCTTCTGGTCCATTGGTTGTTCTGCGTTTTTAGACATGAACCCCCTCCTCCCTCCTGCCTCCTCCCACCTTTTCCATGACTCATAAACTGCAGCTTCCATCCATCCGTCTGACACACACGGTGCAGCGGGCGCCGCAGGAGCGGGCGTTTGGCTTCCAGGTGCATCGCTGCATCGCCGCATCTCGACAGTATTCTGACCTAGACATCGTAACCCCGAGGCCCGGACTTGTTTTCACACTAGCGGGGGGATCTCAGGCAATATGCTTGTGTGAACGTGGTTTTATTTTTGATGTTTTTTTTGCAGCTCGTGCGGAGTTTGTCAAGCGTTTGGATGTCTCTTATGTGTGTGTGTGTGTGTGTGTGTGTGTGTGTGTGTGTGTGTTTGGCTGGAATCAGCATGTACTGACACAGTGTGGAGGGTTAAGCAGCTTGTCTGAACTGTGGAGTGAGAGCTCGGTTTGGGCATGACACCCCCCCTCCTCCTCCTCCTCCTCCTCCTCCTCCTCCTCCTCCTCCTCCTCCTCCTCCTCAGTTCACGGCTGACCACAGAGAAATAGCCCTTTTGGCTTCAGACGCACCACTCGCTCATATTCCCATAGTCTGTATCCTCTTTCCACCCCTCCCCTCCCTCCTCCCTCCCTCCTTTTCTCATGCAGCATTCACCATGATAATCCCAAATTCTCTCTTCCTCTCTGCCGGCTGCGTTATCTCTGCCTTTTTTTCCATTTTGTCGCCTCCTTTCTCCTCCCTCCCTCATGCTCCCACTCCCTATAGAAGGCAAAACAAAAAAAAAAACCTTTAGATCTCCTTTCATTCCTAACCTGTCCCGCCCACCCAGGGAATTCACATGTATAAATGGGGTCAGGTCTGGGTTATTAATTAATGTACCTCATGAAAAATGGATGTATGCCTTTGTGTGTGTGTGTGTGTGTGTACTGGAGGAAGAGGCCGACAGCAGCCTTTGCCGCCGCGTCCCCTCGCCCTCTAGGATGACTCGGCTGTAACCGAAGCCCGCCGGCCCCCTCGGCATCTGGGCTGCTCCTCGCTGAATATTTCATCAGCGCGGTTACATGGGAAAAAACCGCATAGGCCGTGTGTGTGGTGGGTGGCCCCAGCGTGGGACCGCCTGTCCGCAGCCCCGATACAATAGAGCTGATTTTGTTTTTATTCCGTGATTATGCCTATTGATGGGAAACCACTCGGGAGCTTTTTTCCCCTCTTTCAATCAATAATTAGTGGTGTATTTTTGTATGTGTGTGGCTGTGTGTGGGTGTGTTCTTGGACTCCTATCCTTGTGAGAACCAGTGTTTTAGATCTTCAAAGTTTTTAGGGACATTTTGGAAATTTTATTAGTAATTTTGAACTATGAAGTAATACATTTTCATTGCATACTGGCAAAGGAACACTCAATCTGCACCACTAAGTTTCGTTTTTTATTTTAAATCATAATACACCACACGTCCCACGCATCTTTCCCACTGCTGGAAAACTGGAGGCAGGCCTCGCAAAGGAGGACGGGGTCATTTTCCCCTTTCTGTCCCCAACCAGTCCGTCTTCTGCCCCTTGACTGTTGAGATTTTTACCATATTGGTTACTGTATTTCATGTTGACGCAGCGGTTTGTGTGGGATCGGCCTTTTCTTCTACTGCTGGCTGCGTGTTGCCACATTTTCCACTGCTCCAGGCTGCGTACTCGATCGGTTTCTGATCAAAAGCTGCTTCGTTTTTTTTCTTGCCTGGAAAAAAATCGCCTGATCATAGGCTCGCATGAATCACCTACGGTGGCCCATGTGGCACAGCAGTCACATTCACGCATTATCCTAATTATCGGGGGCTTTTTTCGCCCCCCTCATTTTTCATTTCACAGACATATTAGGAACTTTCAAGGGAATTTTTGCCCTGACTCTCTGACCCTGGTTAGGCATGTAGTGGGTGAGAGGGGTTAGGGAACGAATGTAGTTAATGGAAAGTCCTCACAAGTATAGTAAAACAAACGTGTGAGCGTGCATATGCATGTTTTTATGTGCTTCCTACATGCATACGTAGGGGTGAAAATATGTTCGTTCATCTACGTCTGATATTCCAGTGTGTGTGTGTGTGTGTGTGTAGGTGGACATGTGTTTTAGCGTCTGCGAACAGTGCCAGTAACTGGATGCTCCAATATGTCTTTGAATATGTCTTGGCAGCCATATGAACCACTTGGCTGCGTCGAGTGGGAGAAGAGAAGAGGAGTGGGAGGGAGAGAAGATGGGAGGCCTGACCCTGCAGATGATTCAGTCAATGGAGTAATCGCAACTATTCCCTTCCGAGTCCGCGGTACAAACGCGAGGTTACCGCGTTCGTCTCTGCTCTCTCTCCTCTCTTCCCTTCCTTCTCGTCTTTCATCTATCTGTCCGTTTCACCCGTTCATTTGGCTGGGGCAGAATTGCAAATGAGTCCGGTTTGCTGTGGGTGAACGGGTATGTGTGTGTGTGTGTGTGTGTGTGTGCGACAGCTCCGACACAGCAGCTGTTTTCACTGCTTGATGTTTCCACGTTTAATGTGTCTCATACTGAACTGGGGAGGGGTTTAAGTGCCTGCAATATCTAGCGAGGGTTGTTGTTGTTTTTTGTTTCCTCATATGCAAATTTGATAATATCTCATAATGCACATGTTTATTATTTGTGTTGTGTAATTAATGTTTGTGCGCCACCTCTGTGACACATCAAATCTTCCCATAAAGCTATTGTTTTTTTTTGTGTTTTTTTTTATCCTGGGAGAAATGAGAATTATATTGTTATTGTTTCATTGTATTTTTATGACCATCCCTCATTGTGTTTTATTATCCACAATATGGTACTACGGTGGTAAAAAATGACTAATATGTAAGCACAGTGCAATTTTCCCTTTTACATCAGTGTATCATTAAGAACTGTCTCTGCCCACCTCTGTACATACAATATAAACTTTTACAATGAATAAATTGAGGGTAGTTTCCAGCCTTTTAACAATACATTCCCTTGTCTCTGGTGCTTTGACATTCACAAATGGTTCTTCTGCTTGATAACACGCCAGCGAGATGAGATGCATAATTTGAAGACAAGTAATGACTATCTCACAGCCTCCTGCTCCTGTATTGTAGATTTAAAGCGGACGTTTTTTCTCCACCGCTTTTAAAGATGCGGTTTCACTGATATGAAAGTTCGAAATGAAACACAGTTTGTTTAACTTTTCTGTATTCATCATCATAAAAGTGGCTACTGCAGCCTATTCTTTTTCAAAGGTGGCAAAACTGGAGCTGAATCAGCATATCGTAACACAAAACTTGTGTCTCTTAGTCAGCCGGTTGCCAGATCATTCCTTTTGTGAGCTGAAAACAAAACAAAATCTGGATTTTCTAAATAGTTCCTCTCATGGATGGAGGAATAGTGAAGCAGCAGTGCTGCAAGTATATTGAACCTCTACGTCTGTACATTGTCACTCGCTCAAAATGTGGCTGCCACATTTGTAGGAGTGGCAGTGAGAAAAGGAAGACGAAGACACATCCTCCCTTGTCTCTCCATCTCTTTAATCTCCGTCCATGATAAGTCACTGTAAACGGCTGGCTGGGAGCTTTAGCCCGGAGCTGGCTCCACTTCTAATAGCATCCTGTAACGACTCCGCCGGCGATAAAGACAATAGTCAAATTTATGAAGTTCAACTCCGGGGGGAAAGGCAGGTTTTACAGAGGGCCGGCGCTGGCCCCGCTTCACACGACTCCCTGCAAGTCTTTCCTCGAGCTGAGGAAGGGAGAGGCTTTTGAAAGAATCCATCTGGTCCGAGAGGAAATACGTTAGAAAGTGTGTGGATCGGGGATAAAGATATATACCCGCCTATATATCACTTCTGGGTAAAATTAGGGTGAAGATGAAGAGGAGACCAAACAGTGGAAATTTACCCAGACTGTCAGAGGTGGAAAAAAAAAAGTGAGAGGCTTTAGCCCTGAGTAATACCTCGGGGGGAGTTTATCTGTGAGGGAACTCGACTCTCAACATCACCAGCGAGCCACAGCCCATTTCCCTCAATATTACCTCTGATTGAGTGGCAATAGAGCAAATGGAGAGAAATGGTCCGCTGTTTGGTCCAGTCAGCACTCTCACCCACCTCCGTTTCAGTTTTCACCCTGGCTCTTACATAGCAAGTCGGGCCGGTAATGATCACACATAATGAGCTTTTACTGCTGATTGTGTATATAATCATTAAAATTCATTCTATTATATCTCCATTGTGGCAAGGTAGAGAGAGGAGCATTCCCATCTCCGATAACATCATCATCGCAGAACTGACATCACGGCCATAAATCCAGCCGACTCATCTGTAGACATAACATAAAGCCATCAAAACGCGATTCGGGCTCTAAATTTCCACGTGTGCGCGCTACACAATGCGGTGTGTGTGTTAACCTAGCGGGGGTATCCCGTCGTATCGGCTTGCACCCTTAACACGTCGAGGCCTGGGGGGAACAGTAAAGCTGTCCGTGGCCCCCGCTCCGTACGACCGTTACTCACGCCGAAAGAGCTCCGCTGAGTCTTTAATGTCCCCCTTTTGCATCCCCCCCCCCGTCATAATACTCCGTAATAAAAACCTCGCGGCGATTTCCAGTGATCGACGGCGCTGAGGCCGGTTTGATTTCATTACGTTTGCGGGCGGCCTCTTGACCAGCGGACCCCTGTTGATATGAGAAGCAGATGGGTTTCGTGTGAACCGCCGCTAGATAAAAAAAAAAAGCGCTAATGTCCCGGGATTTGGGAGGGAGACGATCCCCGTTTCATCCCGACTGGCCTGTTTTTGGGTTGAGCAACCTGCTTCTCCCTCTGATCCTCGACCCCGCCGCCCCCGCCGGGAATTCAAGGGAGGAAGCCGACGCTGTTGTAGGAAAAAACTGCGGGTCGTAAATCTGAGTGCATGTGCGACAGCAGCAAATTCTGGGAGGTTGACACATACACACACACACACACACACACACATACCTGGGGCTTCTTCCCCAAAGCTTTGGGCAACATCTGGTGAGTGCGTGTGTATCTGAGAAGAGGCTGGTCTCTGTAATGTGTGGGTAAAGGAGGGGGGTGGGAGGAGGGTTAATGTCTTTCACTCTCTGGACCATGGAAAGTGGAGTGTGTGTGTGTGCGTGTGTGTGTGTGTGTGTGTGTGTGTGTGTGTTAAAGACGGAGAGAGAGAGTCACAGATGGGCCGACTTACTGAAAAGATGTATCAGGGAAACAGATGAGGAGCTGAGAGAGGACACCTTGTGTTTACCGGAGTGACCTCGCCTCCCTCTTTGCCTCAGAAATTAGACTTTCCCACTGCCAGATTACCCATGATCCTCCAGGGAAATGTGTATTTGGCTCATCCTGGTCGACCGCTAATCGCAGCCTGGGACGTAGTGGAGGGTAGACACACCTAAACTCACTTTTCCTAGCTTTTTATGTGCGAAACAGAGTGTACCCGCCTTTTTATGCCGGACATAAATCTTTATGACACAAATTCCTAGTAAAAGAGTTTATTCTTTTCATTTTCCCTTTTCTCCCCATAAATTTATAGTGTACATCATGGGAAGTAGCATCAAATTGAGGCAAGTTGGATGAAGGTAGAGACTTTAAAGGCGGAAAAAACATAAATGAATGTTGTTTTTATGGCGTTTCTGCTTTATTAGATAGTTTACAGTAGAGAGGAGGAGGATGACAAAGGTCTCAGGCCAGATTCAAACCTAAGATGCAATGCACACCGTGAAATTAGGTCTCCTTGGGGCAAATAGGTCCCAAATGGGCTACAGTGGTCCCCCGATAGGCCTGGCCTTCCTGTGCCAATTTAGCCCTGGGTCCTTTCCCACCCTGCCACCCACGGAGGGTCACACACACACACACACACACACACACTGCTCGGGACCAGCTACGCCCCTAAAGGCGGTATAGCAGGACTTCCCCGCAATTGAGGAGATGCGATCGCGATAACAAGCCCGCACATGTACCAGGAGTCACCCCTTCGGCTTGATGTTTTACTTCAGCAGTTCATTTACGCTGCGACGGGGTTTGAGGTCGGCGTGAAACCCGTAAAAAGAAGTACATGAAAAAGTCTCCGGGTTTATCTGCGCGGGTTACGAGGCGACTTCGGTTACAGAAAAACGGTTTCATTAAACTCAGGGTTCTCTCTCCTCGTAAGCCTTGGAACTGTGAAGATGATAGCTGTTTCGGGGTAATTTAGGCCTGTAAAAAAGCGGTGGTGTGTAGTGTGTGTGTGTGTGTGTGTGTGTATGACATACCATCAAGGCCACTGTACAGCGCCGGGATACACACTTAGACCAACATCAGGCTGCCATTAGCCGTATTATCGTGGAAACAGAAGCTAGTGGGCAACCGTGGCCCGTTCCCTGGTGGGCCACAGTGAAGGTAATGGGACCTGTCATATTCAAAGCCCCCCCTCCCCCCCCCCCCGTCCCACCAGACTACAGGGACTCCTTCATTCAGGACCCCTTTACTTTTCAAGTAGCCCGTCAAAGAGCCGGATTGGAAACAGAGGGTGTTCTAAGGGCCGTTTGATTGGCGACACATGTTGAAGGAACTGTTTGAATTCACAGAAATTTCTTCTCTGCAGAGGCGGGCTTTGATTCTTCAAAAAGTGTCTTTGAGGCATCTGTCCTGCATGAGGCATTCGCTCACACACACACACACACACACACACACACACACACACACACACTGAGAGCGATGTTATTTACCAGTGTGATTTTATGCAAGTCATGGGAGAGTCAGCAGAAGTTCACCGCATAGATAAGTTGACGGGTTTATAGCTGCACTCTCCTCTCTCGGCTAGCCCAAAAAAAAAACAACCAAACGCAATTTTATCTTGTTTTCATGTGTGGACAAGGAATTACACATACTTGACCGGCTTTGAAATGGTAATGCATTGTTTGAAGTATTCTGGTAAACAAAGTAGCACAACAAATGCAAATATGCGCCGCGGTTTTGATCTTGTAATAATCTCTTCCCCCAAATTCAGGCTGTTTCTCTGTTTTCGACATCAAATAAATGAATTATTCCACTGAATATCTGGCGCCCGCGATAGCATCTATAATTAGTATTTCCGTCCCTCTCGCTGGCTCCTGCTTTACCCACCTTTAACGTGAGCAAAAACTACAGAGCTGATTATGCTTTTGTGAGACGGTTTCTGCCTTCTGACACCAAACAAAGGCTCGTTTTTATGCGGCACAAACAATGGCTTGTGTAGGTACAAATTTGCAGCTGGCATCGGTAATGATATAATCTGATTCCCATGCACTAAGTATATACTGTGCTGTCATTTGTGTTGACATTCGATTTGTTTGCCTTGACACACACATTTGATCCGCGCGTACTTGCTCTGCCTCACTGTCTCGGGGAATAAAAGACATGGCGCTCTGGCATTGCTCAGTATTTATGTATTTATGGATTTATACAGAACATCCCAAGCCGCACGTTCTGCTGAAGGGAACAGAATGGCTCCAGCAAAGCGTCTCCGCTGAAAATCTACATGGGAATAAATCCTATAATCTCTCCCCAGTTTGCACACTAGACTGGCTGAGAGCAATTACTCTGACAAAGAAAGTGTTTTTTTTTCTTTCTCCCCTCCTTCTTCTTCTCCTTCTTCTTCCTCCTCCTCTCTCCCTTCTCTCATCCTCGCCTGCTACCATTCCTCTCTGCCTTGCGCCGAATTAATCCTCTGAACTTTCCTAAAGATCTTCCGCCGTTTTCCCTTTTTCTTCCTGAGAGTGCATTCTCTCTCTTTCTCTCTCCCTCTCTCTCTTTTCCCTTTTTTCCCTCTTTTTCAGATATGGCACCGGGGGAGAGAGGAGATTGCCTTCCCGAATGGAACAGCTGTCAAGAATTCCCAATGTCTCCGTGCGCTTTCTCCCTCTTTGTTCTACCTGACCCACCCTCCCCCCACACCCCACCCCACACCTCCCTCCCTCCCTCCCTCCTTCCTAACACACAACCCCACTCCACAGAGAGGAGAGAGAGAGAGAGAGAGAGAGAGAGAGAGAGAGAGAGAGAGCTGTACAAGCCTTATCTTCCCTCGGTGGGATCCACACAGGTGCTGAGAGAGAGAGGGGGGGTGGAATCGGGTGGGGGTGGGGGGTCGCCGCCGAGAGAAAGAGGGAAGCGTCGGGAAAGAGGCCATGGTGGGGGGGGGGTGGGTGGGATGGGTAAGAGGAGATTATAGAGAGGAAGACGGCGTTCCTCTTTGACAAGGAGAGGAGGAGGAGGAAGGGGGGGGCAGGGCCGCCACCGCCGCTGATTATTTAACGATGGAGGAGGGTGGAGGAGGAGGAGGAGTGTGTGTGTGAGGGGGGGTAAGACCCTACCACCTGTGGGGGAGTACCCAGGGAGGGGTGGGGAGTCTGGGAGGAGGAGGAGGAGGGGGGGACCCATCTGTTGCAGTCACAGGCGGCGGAGACGAGAGGCACCGGGAGCCTTCAACCCAGTCCAAAAATGTTAATGCTGTGCCGCCGATGCATATCAAACACACACGTTCACATCTGCGCAGTGGGGGGGGTGGGGGAGGGGGTCGCTCTGCCCCGCACTGTAAATACATGATTCATGGCGGCTACCGACGTTCGCAGCGTATTGCCCATTAACATTATCACCCCACCTTGTTTTATTTGCTGCTCCGTGTGACGCCGAAGTTTCATTATTGTTTCATTATTGTATCATTGATTCGTGCTTTAATTGACCTGGTAGCATAAATGCCCCCAAACCAAACAATCCATACTCTAAGTGACTCTAATTTGATTTTTGTTTTGTTTTTGTTTTAAACGTTAATCTGAATTTGATTGTGAATGCAGCGGGGCGAGGATGATGAATGGTTTGTTTCACTGTCGCTGCCATGCGGCAAGGTTAAAAGACTTACCTTCCAACACAGCAGTAGGCCAACACACTGCACTGAGAGGCCTCTTTACTCTGGAGAAAGGCTGTTTGATGAATATGACATTTGCATGTCTATGGCATCATGGCTTCACTTCAGCTGCATCATCAGGAACATTTCCCACAAGCACAGAATAGAAGAAGAATGGAGAACTGCTGGAGAAGTAACGTTGCATTCCTGGGTCCATTTTGTTGTTGGGTGGTGTATTTTTCTTATTCCTGTGGATAACTGGCCAAACATAGACAACATGACGTCACACTGAGATATTTCCAGTGCAGCTACAATGGAGTTTGGTGGCAGAGATTTCCCATTTCTTCACCAGCAATAGCTTCAATAGTCCATAATGCAATGCAGCTATTGCTCTTTCCACCTACACCTATAACCCACAGCTGAATGCAACAAGTTCATGTCTGTTCTCTGGAGTCTGTCGAAGGGCATTCTGGGAAATGTAGGAAATCACTTACTGATGTAGAAGTAGACGACCAAAAAAGTAAATTACATCACTTGATCACAAAGTAACTTCTAGAATGCATTGAACATCATGAATATCCAAGGGCAGATTTTTCCTTTTACTATGTTTTGGATACATAATAGAAATTCTCTATCTGCATAAGGATAACAGATAGTCAACTAAATCCCATTATTTTAACGACATTGTGCTTTGATGCCATAGGCGGCTGCATTACAACCCCTCCCGCTCCAATAACGACCTCTGCCTGCCTCCTCCCACAGTGACAGTGTGTATCTTTAATGGTGACAGTGTTTTGTTTTGCCGTCTCCGGGGATAGATAATGGGGAGCGCTCCCCCTCGGAGCCGAGCGGGCCGGCAGAGGCTCTGTAAACATGGGGGAATGAAGATTAATCACACACTAGAGATGGTGTTCCCACTTTAATAATCAGTATTGATTACTGTCACCTTACATCTGCACCAACAGCTGCTGCGAGGGGGGGCCCGTCGCCGAAGGCTGGTCCGCCTCACACTGGTCCGCCTCACACTTCCCTCGTTAAATCATTGTTGTATTCAGCGGAGAATAGCGCGGTTAATATGGAATAAAGTTTCTTTATTGTTTATCGAACACAAAAACAATCCATGCTTTCCTGGGTTGTAGCCCTCCCACCACTCCATCCTCACCCCCCTAAACCGCGATGTTTATTTTATAGGATATTCATGTTAAATCCCATTCAATCTGAAGTCTCCTTTGCCCAAATGAATAGAATCTATTATATTGTTCCAATAGTAAGAGACTCAATTCAATCCCCTTTCAAAGGATTGATACAATAGTGACAATGGCAATGTAATTTCAGTACGTTTTTTTGTAACTGTTGCTCCGGATTACTATTCGGAAAGAGTGTGTGTTCATTTTTGCAAAACATGCTTTTAAAGTAAGTTACCTTTAATTTATGTGAGTATTTATTCTAACTAAATCAACACAGTTAGTCATAGCAGTCAGGCAAAATAACATTATCAGTGGGAAATAGCTAACAAGCGTTGTTGCTCCATTCGGGGCATGCTACAGTTTATTAACCAAACATTAGCAATGTATGGTATCCAGTGAGGTTTGATGAGAGTTTGCAGGGTTTCCAAGCTGATTTCACTTGAGAGTAATTAGGGCTCTCTGTAAACGTAGCACTCTATTTAAATTGAATGTCATTTCGTTTTATTTATCTGGGATTATCCTGCAAGGGCAAACATGATCAGCCAGTGATCACTATTAAGAAGAATAAAAAATAAGGCAGATTAAGATAAATCATAACATAAAAGTCAGTCTATAAAAATTTTAGTTCCTTGTGTGTGCATTGTTTCACCATCTAAGGGAATACAGCAGAGACAGGAGTATGAGGGTTTTTAACAGCATCATAAACAAATTATCTGTTACAGTTTGCCTGTTAGCAGTACTGTATAATAAACTCTGTTAGGCCATGTTTTCATCAATAGTGGTTAACCAGGGCCTATCAACCAAGGCATTGTGTACCATCCAGACAGTATGTAAGACCCCGTTATCATTTCAGGCCAGCAGCATGGCAGACAACAAACACAGCAACTTGCAAACGTCCGAACAGCAGCTTATGGGAATTTGGATATACCGTACACCAATTTAACAATAAATGCCAAACTGTTACTTGGTGATACTTCATGGTTGTACCATGAAATTCCAACCAATAATACCATCAATCCCTCACCCCACCACCCCCCGCCCACCCCTCCCATCACATAAAACCTGCAACTTCACAACTTTCAAAGTGAGGGAGTGGCAACATAATGGTGGTGAAAACTGGCTGAATTTATTCATTTTGAAGAATCTGAAATCTGAAACATTTTTGAACAGTCTCTTCCCGTGTTGTCCTGTTACAAAACAAACATCCCGTTACAACTGTAAATACGATGAATTACCATTGAAATGGTGAAAATCGGTGGTCCAGGACGTCCAGGCCTGTCTCCTGCATGCACAGTTAGTAATCCAGGCATGGGCATGCTGAGGACTGAGAATAATTGTAAGCTGTTGTTTAAATGGCGGTATTGTCTGGGTCTGGTGGATGTGTGCTGTAATTGCTTATCCTGTTGAGTGTGATGAGCTTTCGTTTTTCTAATAATTGTGGTTGGTGTCATATGGCTCAAAGCAGCTTTGTCTTGAATCTATTTGCTTCGTTGTATTGGGATATGTAGTATAGCAGAATCAGTATGTGATTTAAATCCATAGTCATAAAAGATGTTTCCATGCTTGTAATGTACTGATGTTAATTGATAGTGAATATGGCAGCAGGCTTTTATTTTCCCTGCAGACATTTGGGTGGTTTGAGAAGCCTATTCATCCCCTTCTGTGGATGTTGTTGGCATCAATCCCTCCTCCTGCACAAGTTTTTTGTTTTCTGAACAAATAATACTAGCTTTTCAGCCAGTCATGTGACACGAGAACGGTTTCCAGTTTCCAGGCAGATGGGCAAACAAATCAGAAATGTATGAAGTCCCGCTGATGCTTATGCGTGTGAGAGAAGGATTTACCACAGCCTCGTGTGTGAAATGAACCGCACTGAACATCAGACGCAGGACGGAGTTCACACCAAAACAACATTGCCCACTGCTGCCACGACAGTGATACGAGCGTGCGGAAATAACATTTTTTTTTTTAAAATCCTTCAATAATACCTGACCTCTGACCTGAGAGTGAGGCGTGTTGTTGTGCAGGGGGGGTCGGCACAGACACGGGGCTCATGGGTAATGAGAAAAGAACAGTGCCGGGTTTCCTCTGAATGAGAACACGGAGCGCCGTGACCCCGGGACGGCCTTTCTCCATCTCCGGAGCCCGGGGCAGGCGGGCTGGGAGACGGAGCGCCAGTGGGGAGCGTTTGATTGGCATGTGCGCCGCGCCGATCCGAGCTCACGTGGGAAGACTGATGCGGAATGTTGCGCCGGACCATGTGAAAACGCCTAACGCGGGAGTTGTAAATGGAATTACATTATATCGCAGACAACCCAAATGAAGCTGTAAGTAAAGAGGGAATCGATTGGAAATTCATCAGCTGAAATTTTACAAATGAACTCAACGATTGCTACATGAGAACACTTGGCAACGAGGGGAGAACGGCGCTTTGTCTCCGACTTATTGTGCTGGAATAATTACACAATCATGTTGTCATCTGTAAGTACAAGCCTGCGCTCTCGGCCAAGGTCCATTAAAACTATTCAAAGAGATACACCTCTCAGATAATTATGTGGCAAAACAACAGATCAATAAAACCATTTATTCGGAATGGCTTGCGAAAGTGGACTTCATTCATCGCTCATGCATTTTTATAAACATCAGAGGGACGGCGAGCAAAAGAGTAAGATGTGATGATTGCTGCTGGGTGGTGATGATGATGGTGATGATGATGATGATGATGAACTCTCAGTCAGTTGCAGACACACTCACTCAACATACCCTCGGCGGCATCGTCCGTGTGCTCGGAGAACTACACACACGCATTCACTGCTGTGTCATTCTGACAATTTATTTGCTAAGGGAAAAAAAAGGCATGAATTGCAGCTATACCCTTCCTGCTGGGTGCATTGATTAAATTATCAAAACTCGCTGTGAGTTATCAAAGTTATTGCTCGGAAGCACGAGGAAGTGATATCTTTATGGAAACAAATAAAAGGAAAAAAGAGTGCCGCCACACAGTTTTACAACAATGGATTATACCGCTTTGGTCTGACGAGGAGTTCTGTTTGATGGAGTTTCAAGCTGAATGGGCACAAGGCAAAGCAACTCTGACGTTACACAGATTCTGTATTTATTGACGAACACTGGGACATCACAGGGAATGATGGCGATAACTGAAAACTTAATAGCGCTGGTAATTTCCTGTCTTGTCCTCACAAAAGAACATGCTTTGTTCTAAGGCGTTCAATGGATAACTGCCTTTTAGATCCCGTTGTTTGATAAATTAGAAGAAAACAAGCGGAGGTGTTGTCACCGTTATAGCTGTTGCTCCCTTCTGCATCCTATTTACTGGCGGAGGGAGCGAAATAATGATGGGTTACGTCGCCAGAAATGTGACTCAACCGGTTATTATTCATATTGGAAATGTATCTCTGATTTCAGGTCAGTGCCTCTGACAGCGTTGGCTTGTCTGCTGGGGTTTTGAGGTGTGAAATGCTAGATGATTGCCTTCAAAACTGGGACGTGAGAGAGAGAGGGGGGGGAGGGGGAGAGAGAGAGGAAATGAGAGAGTAATTGTGTGTCATTTCACTCTGCTTATCTCTGTTAATAATCATCCCCGTCCGGATCTATGAAAATGCACTTCTCGAGTGTCAGAAACATCTATCAGCATGTCTAATGGAGCTCCCGGTCAATGAAATATGCATCTCTTGATTCAGATGTGAGGGCCGAAAAAAACATAAACGTACATACTTAGAATTATTTATGATGTTGGGTTTTTGAAAACGTTGAAGCAACTGGTAAATCTTACTTTTGGAATGACCCATCTCACAAGTGATAGAGAGAAACCTTAATTGAAAGAGGAAAGGCCTTACTGAACTACAGTGATAGCTAAAAAGAAAAAAAAAAAAAGGCAGATCATAATCATGGCCGTGGGCTGACATGAAGTCCAACCACTGACACATTAGTGAGCGATTCGGTTTTGATGAGGCACATAAATTAAACAGGCGAATTACACCCTTCGACCTGGGATCTTTAAGAATAATAATCAAACCCAGCAGCCCCCATCATGATAAAAAGTCCCAGTGTCCTCTAGCCACTTCAAGAACAAGCCAACCCGCGATGAGTTATACCTTTTTAAAGAGAGATGAGGATTAGCACTTGCACAAAGGCTCTGTAAAGTAATCCAATGATAAGTGAGAGTAATCAGATTGCATCGCCAAGGCGGAGTAATCCAGCTCACACGTTCCTTGTAATAATTTCAGGCAGGTAATCAGCAATTTGCAATGGATTATGCTTTGAAAGTAACCTCGCCAACCCCGTTAATCTATTACAATTCACCCTCGTGTAATTCCGTATTAAACTGGGTGACAATTCATTAGGTGGGTGCCGCGGCTCCGGAGTGCTCAACGTGCCGCAATTACAGCCCATAGTGGAGGGCCTTGACCCCGGAATGGGCCTGCAGTCGGAGCGACCGGTAACGCTAATGGAAGCGGAGGACCGAGGGGACAAGATGGCCGTCGTACTCTCAGCAAAAAGGGCCTGACCGCTTGAGTTGCCTGATGACAGGTGAGGACGGGCCTCTTGTAATTATTTAGCGAGGACAAGGGCCGGAAGATTAGGAATGACCAGAGGGAATGGAGATCAGATGGAAAATGAGATGGGCGCAGGAACACTGCCTATGAGTGAATTAGTGGTGTGAGGAATGTGGCTCGAAAAGGCGTAGCTTTCTCATGCTAGAGGGCTTTATTAATGGCCAGGCTTGTCCTTTTTGCTCAGGGGCAGAGCATGTGAAAACAGAGTGATATTTAAAAGGACTCTCAGCATGATAGCCTCAGGCCTTCCAAGCCAAGATGAGTGATGCAATTACATGTTTTCTACTCCAATGAGATTATGGCATTACACCACCCTATGTGTGATGATTTATGTTTAACTATAGTATTATTCCATGAAGTCAATATGTCAGCGCTTTCAGTGTGGATCACCGCCTTTATTTTCAACAGCTTAAAATGTTCATGTCGGTTCCCCCCCCCCCCCCCCCCCTTTGTTTTCTTAGCTGCATGGCTTCACGCCGCTGCATTTCACGCCAGAAAATTAAATGACATCACTGTTTGGAAGACAGAATCCGAGGTTTTCGGTGATGAATGGCATTCTCGCCCGTTAAGTGGGAGACATATTGAAATCAATAAACATAGGAATGTTGATTCGGGGGATTAGAGCCACCGCGGCGTGAGAGTCTGGCCCCGTTCTCGCTGGTTTGACTGTGTGTTATTATCATGATAATGCGGTTTGATTTATTGATAGGGTTAGAAATCCCCTGAGATGGGAGATCTATGCACCCCGCAGATAGGCAAGGACACACACACACACACACACACACACACACACACACACAGCCATTTTCTCGCAGGATCAAGCCCTCTTTTTACATGGTGGGGGAATGTGATGCTGCATCGTCTACCAGTCAGAACAGCTATACCGAGTCCGTTGGCGTTTCCAATGGTGTGTCTCATGAGTGGAATATAGATGACATCCTTGGCATCCTTATTCCAAAGAGATTACGGAGTCAGTCGTAAGGAACCCCGCTGAGGTGGAAGATGGCAACAGAAATGGCTCTCTGCTCGCCATGCAGGTCGTTCATCATCCCATCTTAATACATCTGGGTACAATTCAACCAAAATAAACACCGCAAATAGACCTAATTAATTATCAGTTTATTTGAATGTGATCTCAGCTCTCTGGCTCCCTAGCTGATCAGCTGCCTTCATCTCTTCCATGGAGAATAGAGTAACGTTAGGCTAATTGGCTTGCTCGCTAACGTTAGCTAGCAAACTAGCTAACTGTTAGCAAACATAGCTTTTTAGCCACTGTTTATAGAAGGTGTTTTACTCTAAAATGCGAGAGTAGCCTATGTTTTCTCACCATAAAAATATTTAGCTGTGTATGTCGCTATATACATTAGGCTACATAGCATTCCATGAAAAGTAACAGACGAAGAACCCAAAAGTAAGCTAGTTTTCTCATTGCATGACATCAACTCATTTGCATACAAAGAGGATTTGGCTATATGAAATGAAAATTGCAGGTAAGGTGCGAAGATTTATAATTAAAGTTACATTTTCACAATAACATAACCTGAAGTGTCTACTCACCAAATAAGTTGTTAACACACACCGGAGAAAACGACATGTGAGACCATCAAGGGAACAGCGAGAGAGCGAACATCAAGGCGGCCGACTTCAGTCATATCGCTGAAGCCAGCAGTTACTGACACAAGTTTAGTTTCCACCAAAGTTTAATTATACTCGAGCAGGCACCCGTCGGGAGAGACGTGTCACACCACCTCAGGGGGTGTCGAATCTCACAGGTTAAACATAGAGCGAGAAGCGTGGGCCGTCACTCCACCTGCTATTCTCCATTACACTCAGCACACTGTATCAGACAGAGACAGACAGAGACACAAAACAGACACAGACACAAGCAGGCGGCGAGCAAGTGGACATGTACGCAAACACACGTACACCGACAGGCGAAGACACACACTCGCACACAAACACACACACACACAGGCAGAGGAAAGATTTGCCTGGAAACCGTCGGAGAGCCGCCTCTCTCCACCTTCATTTCGCTCCGGGATTCTCGGGGATTAGCGTTCGGTGATGGGATGGGAGGGAAGTAATGTGTCAGACGCCACAGGCACCTGAAGGCTGTGATGACCACAGCATCTAGCATAAGATGAGAGGGGGAGAGAGAGGGAGAGAGAGAGAGAGAATGGAGGGATAGGGAGGCAATGTGACAGAATAAGATGCACAGTAGCTATGTCAAGCAAATTCTACGTAAACTTCTGAAAAGTGCAAAAACGCATCAACGTGAAAATTAAAAGTCTTATAAGAACTGAGTACTGGGCAAGTTGTTATCGTTCTTTGCTGTCAGTTAATGTTGGGCATATTTCATGTTTTCATTCAAAGACGAAAGCAAAGATAAGCACACCAGATACACTTTTGTAACTGTTATGCAATCAAAGTGAACCAATTGTGCCATGCCTACGTCCTACAAAAGTGTTTCCATCGCAATTTATCAGATAATTTATTTATCGACAGAACACTTTCCCACTTCATGTGAATGTGAAAACCTTTTCTGTGATTTTTTTTTTATTATCAAATTTTGGCATTCCCATTCAGCTTTTCTAATTCAATACTGTACAGCATTTGCAAAACAATACTTGGATGGAAACCATGAGACCAATAGAGGCAAAAGGCTCTGAAGCAGGTGAGAATAATGCCATTCAAACTCAGGTCACCCCAAATACCTGCAGTGAGATGTGTGAAAATGTGAGTCTCTCAATCCTCTTCCAAGAGAACATGTGGTGCGGTTCGTTAGGAGTGAGAACAGAAATTTGAACCAACTGCAGGAAAAGACCCCAAAATGCAAGGTTTTATGGGTATAAGGAGACATCTGATAGCTACTTCTGAGTCCATGCGACTTTTGCTTACAAGCCCTGGTTCGCTTGTAACTGGACAGTGTGAATATAAACAAACCAAATACAAAAATGGAAGAACGTAAAACCTTTCCACTCTGGTTCAGACCAAAGAAAACAAACTGTAGGTGTGATCGCACCCTCAGAGACATGGTGAGACCACGGCTCCAAGAGAGACAGACAGAGAGGTAAACTGAGGTAAGACAGACAATAGGTAGGTGAAACCACACAGTCACGTGACCGAGACTGAGAGACACTGTGGGAGCAGGTGGAACTTCTCTGCCAGTGATGCTGAGCCCCACTTTGTCCAGACTAGGAGGCGTGCGGAGGGCTTAAGGCTAGCTGCTGCCACTAAGCTTCTGCCACTGTTGATCTGTCTAAGCACAGCAAGACAGCCACACGGAGACGGAGAGAGAGAGGGAGAGAGAGGCTGAGGGAGAGGGAGAGAGCCAGAGGTGGGCGGGGGGTGACGAAGGATTAGGGAGATGGATTTGGATGCTGCTGAAGGGTGGCCAAACGGTGAGAATTAAGGGAAAACAGTAAGCAGTAAGGCTTATCAAGGCAAGTGAGATTTATCAAGGCCTGAAAATGGTCTTCTACTGGCAGTAAAGCCTGGCTGGAGCTGCCTCTGAGGCCCAGTGTGCCTGACCAGGTGGAAGAGCAGCATCCAGCCTCCCACCTAAATCAATATTCCCCATAACTGTAATGGTCCCTTTTTTAGGTTGCATTTCTATGTTTATTTTCCTCTCATTTTTTGGGTAAATCTGCCTAAATTAAAGCCTTGATTGGTTGACTGAGCAACTGGAGCCATAGGAAGAATGTTTACCTCCTTAGACTTGCGTTTGCTTTTACAAGGAAAAAAAATCGTGAATGGCTTTCCCTTCCCTGCAGCTATGCGTTATGAAAGTACAGGCTAAGCATATACACACTCCCAGGGTGGCTGGCGTCCGTGTTAAAACCTGCCTCAAGTGCAGTCTCACTCAGTTTGGCTCGCTCTCCCTGCAGTGCCCCAAGGGTTCAAGTGAGGAGAAAATAATAGAACTAGGATTAAATAATCACATCTGCCTACAGAGCGCATCCAGGGGTTCATCTTGGAATGTGGAGCTACAGTATATGAGTTGCAGTTAGAAGTCTGCTTACAGAAGAAAACTCAGGATGAGAGAGTGGCAGTTTGACAGGTTTATTCAATCTGCAGGTTGGCAGCCAAGGAACTCAAAATCAGGATGATTACACAGAGTTTTATAGTGTTGAATATTCATAATTATGTTAATACAGATAAAATATAATAAAGCTATTGGTCAGAAAGTATAAGGTCATATGAACAAGTCTGAACAACCAATGATAATTATAGTTATAGCACTTTAAGGAGATGTGTAATAAGAGGTGAGCACCATCTTCTAGAAGACATCAAGTTATTATTTTGTCAAGGCCACTTGGTCAATGTTATCTATGAGATTTGGGCATTGGAACATTCCAGGCTCACAGTTCTGTGAGAGACACACAAGATGTTACTTTAGAGTTTAATCGTATAATGGTGAAGCAGATTCAGTATCCTTGAGTTTTAGGCACTTAAGGTGTAAATATGGGTCAAAGGTTACATATTAAGTGAGCATATAGGAGTGCTGCTTAGTAGGTTCATTTCTTCCTCAACACAACAAACTAGCATTAAAAAAACATGTTTCTGAATCAGCGCTTAAACACTCACATACACTCACAAGATGCAAACACACACACACATTTAATTGCCGGGTTCTGTAATTTGTTCTCAAATTGACAGCACCCTCGGACACTTCAAAAGCAGAGATTTTTCAGTTCAGAATTTCCAGACATCGCTGTCAACCGCTGGGTATTAGTGTCAGGACGGCACGATGCGGAACACTGACCCATCCCCTGTCTTTGACATAGCAGAACAGCAGTGTGAGGATGTGTTTCAGTTTAATATTTAGCACATTTCCCTGCCTCCTTGACTGCTGATGCCAAAAAAATGAACACACTCCATAATTCAACTTACTGTATCGGTTCAATTACCCGTGACGGTTTCTTGTTTGCCAATCACTTTATGACACCGCCAAGTCAAGATGGAGTGCACAGATTTTCTGGTGGTGCAGGTGAGAGGATTCATGGTTATGTATAAGTATGCAGTGAAATGCAGTAAAAAAATCTGCTGCAGCGATCTACTGACTCAACTGACTCCTGTGTAAAGTTCATTCCTATTTTACTGTACATGCCCCTATCATGTTTCTCTCACACAACAAGTTAAGAATGAGGAGGACATTGCTTACTGACACATATTTTATATTAGTTGATCACCAAAACAATGAGCAGAAAGTAAAGTTAGGTAAATTAGAATGTATTTGAATATTTACCTTATTAAGGCAAGCAGCTAACTTACATCAACATCAAACCGAGTTGTTTCATGCAAACTAACACGTCTTTTCGGAAGCGCTTTTATTTTCACCTCGGCTCTTTACCAAATAAAGAGTGTTAATACCTAGAGGCACGCGGCAGAATAATTTGCGCTGGTAAGATGAAAAAAAGGTGTCGGGGAATTAATTACAGCATTAAAGGTGCAGATAGCGACAGTCTCAATGCCTCTGAGAGGGGAAACCGAAAAGAGAGACAGAGACGGAGAAAGAGCGAAAGAGAGATCGGTGTGTCGAAAGTTATCTCTCGCTTGCAGCGTAATGGGAATGTTAAACACCACTAAACACTTCAAAGTGCGATTTGGTACAGGCAGAGGCGCTCGGTGGAACGACCTCTACTTCTCGTCTGGTTGTTAGTGCGGTAATAGATCACCTCCCTCTCTCTCTCCCTCCCTTCTCTCTCTCTTTTAGTTCCACCTTCACCAGATGTTGCACAGTTAATCCTATTTTTTTTTAGCGACACGTGAAGGTACACAGGAAGCCGCCGTCCTTTCATCTCCAGCTGATTGCTGGGACGTCATTACTTTGACTGAGGGTGACAGTAGCTGTCACGGCTGTCAGACTGCTCGGCCTGCAGCATATCAAACCGCGGGTTACGGAGTGACTGGTGACGTGCTCAATCAGCCATTAAAGAGAAATCACTGTCAGAGGGGCATGGCTGACAATCACTCATCAGACAGAGGGGACGCTCAGGTCCAATTGGACTCAAGGTGATTGCAGGGAATGCTTGTGGTAGGGTTAGACCGATATCGGTTTATCGATATGCCATTTGTTATGTGTATCATGTGTTCCACCTCTGATATGGTGGAGGTTCCTCCAAGAACACAAACAGTCTGTACAACTTTTGCAAATGTTATTTCTTCATTTATTTGTTCAATAATGCTTTTTGGAAATTGATTCTTCATTTAAAGGTAGTAATCTATCCAAAATTCTCTGTCATTGAGTAGGTGAGGTGGGTCTCCCTGCCTTAAAGAGCTGCTAACCCTAGAAGAATTTCATCAGTCTGGGTTTCAGTGGAGAGTTTTAGTGTCTCATGATGGTCTAAATGCTGATTCAGAGGCTTTTCCACCCTGACAATAATAAAATTCTGAGGGAAACACTGAATACATCAGAGCTTCAACACAAAAAAGTTGGTATCAGACTTCAAAAACCCATCTTGGTCGAACCCTAGCTTGTTGACATGTTCTCACAAACAAGCATTGGGTAAAGTCTAATATCTTTTCTCTCCAGAATTACTGCAATGCTCTGTTTGAGAACAATAAACTTTTTCCATAACCACTCCATAAAAGCTCTACACTGAATGAGAAGTGAACAATTTGGGGTCGCACACCAGCCGCACAACGCTGATGTAAGCGATGGAAACAGCCCAGAGAGAGAAATACCTTCAAGAGCCAAGATCTGTAGCCGGAGAGATTGAGTCCAGGTCTGTCCACGGTAGAATATTATAGTTATCCTATAACACTCCTCACACAGGGCAACGCTCCCTATAAAACATCAAGTGATGCTCTCCGCACAACCCCTGACTTCCCTGATAGGTCAAGTGTAAACCTGCCGAGAGGGGCGCTTTGAAACTAGGGGGTTTGCTGTTTCAATTTAGGCCGGCCGTGGCGGAATCTTTTCCAACATGAAAGGAGCTCGGGGGGGAGGAGGCAAGCAGGTGGAGTGTCACATAAGTTGTTGCCGGTCAGACACAGTGAAGACAAGCCGTAATGAGGGAAAACAAAAGGCTGGAAATAGAGTGCGAACCCTGAGGGCCGAGGGAAGGGAGGAAGGGAGCGAGGAGAAACACAATGAGGAGTTTTCTATCAAACCCTCTCAAAACCTCATTCCAGAGGGGGGAACAGCTGGCTGGGGTGACAGAGGAAGGAAGGATGAGGATGAGGTACAGGTGGAAGAGAGAGGGGGAAAAAGCGACCAACCTTAATCCCGTAAACTTTCTCCTGAAGGAAGCACTTTTTTAATTCCAGACTCATCCTTCCCTGGGGAGGGACCGTTATCGGCTGATTCTTTCTTCCTTCCCCTGCCCCTGTTTTTCTCTCCCCTCCCCGCGATGCATCTGCCAGGCGTGATAAGGCAGACAAACGTTACCTTTACAGGGCTATTAAAACCATTTCCCCCCGCAGTTTTGAAATGATTATCGCCTTAGGCCCGCGGTTACAGGTTAGCTGATAGCTCACCTCCATCTGCCCGTATCTGGGTGACTCTTTGAGGCTTAGGGCCGGCTGGGTGGTTGAAGATTATGTGCGTTGCTTAAACCGCTTGAATACCGGGGGGGGAAAGCGGCACAAGGTGGGAGGGATGGAGAAGAAAAAAGAGAGAGGGAAGAAATGAAAAGAGCAGGAGTCCTGACATCCACAATGCTGTGGCGGATGATAAGGGATACGGTGACAGCTCTTCCTCCCTCTGTCTGGGGCTCCGGCTGACTTTATGTGGGCCACATTGTCAGGTAAAGGGCAGTCGCAGTCTGTCTTGATGAAGGCGGGTGATCTTTGAGGCTTTCAAGACTCTTCTGCGCTTTGGGATAGCTCCTTTATTTGTCATAAGCTGGCTTACGATGCGGTATTTCCGATTGAAAACAGAAGTTATCAATCTTGATTCTAAACACCCGAGGCAGGCGGATGAATAGGTTCCCTATGCAAAATAGACTCCTCGGAAAGACTCAATGCCAGCATTTAAGGAGGCGTCTCATTTACAAACACTCAGAAACTGCTTACTGTACACATTTGTTAGCCGCTGAGGCAGCTACAGTATCTCTCCTCCAGAGTGGCTGATTCCTCCCAGCCTCTCTCCAAATCCTCTCAAGCATCACGTCTGCTTCATAGAGATATCACCGCTGACGCCGGCCGCCGTTTGGCTCCCTCCCATTACCTGCTCTTCACTTATCTGTCTGCGGCCGAGTGATGGTCTCTCCTTCGTTTCCGCCCCGCCTCCCGCCGCCCGTTACACCGTTTCATCCGTCTTGGCGCTTTGTTGCTCAACAAATGTTAGGATATCACCCTTTTCTGTTGTCCTATTTAAAATAATATACCGCTATTTCATAAACACAGAGTGTGAGAGAAAGACAATGGCAATTCAGATGTAAAAGGGAACAATAATTCTGCAATGAGCTATCAAGAGAAAGTGCTTTAAGTTCTTGAAACGGAGCTGAAGTGTTAATTAACACTATAAAGGTGGAAACGGCTCTTCTAGCCACTCTGAAACCTCCCTAACAGAATAATCTGACAGTTGAAGCACTTAATTCAGGTAGCAATGAATATATAACAACATTAATTTAATTGCACTCAGAGAATTTTCTCTCCAATTGACCTTAGCCTCTTTACAGCATAATTACTAAGGAAGTTACTTTTGCCCACAGCAGCCAGACACATCCTGTAAGGTCACTGACCTGGCAATCTGCATAAAGAATTAAACAGGTGATAAAGCAGGGGCTTACAAGCGCCTAATGACGAATTATCAGCCGGTAGAACTTGCAAATTCATTTTTAATGTAAACCCCGATAACAAGTCATGTGGGAGCCAGTAAGTATGTGGTTAATAAGACCAACTGGGAGGCATAAAGGTTACAGAAATAAAAACCAGCTGTCTTTTTATCTCGGTGCGTTCGCTCACACACATTGTGCCAAATGCGAACCGAAGCCGACATGAGTTAGGGAAAGATGTTTTTATGGTCAATGCTAAATGCCAGAATCACTTGTTACTTTGGCATTTGAGACAAGAGTAATCGCTCCTTTGGTAGCAGGTAATTTACCTTTACAGAGGCATTTAAGAGATCTAAACATAGGCTTGCTGTATGGCTCAATTGTAATGATAAAATAAAAGATACGATTAAAAAACACCCAGCAATCCAGTGCCACTGAACTAAACACAGATCAAGACAAAGGCTGCTTTCTCAGCCCTCTGAAGAGAATTATTTGTCACTGGAGATGTCCAGCGCTGTTTCCCTTGACCTTGCGGCAGGCACTAACTTGTTATTCTATACAATAACGGCTCCTCAAAATAACAAAGCACCTTTGACTGGAGTAGCTCCTTTAACCGGAGCCTCGACCCAGCGGTTCACCGGAGGTGATTGGAACTGCTCAGCCATGCAGTCGAGAGCCTGCAGAGAGCTTTTCACCCCGGCGTTTAATGAGCTATGTTCAGGTCCACTCCACATCCATCTCAGTCCATTATTGGCTCCAAAAAGCTTTCAAAATGCCGTTTGAGCAGTCAGTCTACTTAACCAATAGCCTATTCATGAGAGTGCCAACGGTCCTTCTCAAAGAGGGCCGTTTGAATTGTGCATTCAGATTAAAACAATGGGGAAAAAAAGATGACTTGGCCGGGAAACTTGGCAGGATGACTTGATTTATTACCGAAATCTTAAGAAATCACCGGCCACCATCATTGAATATCTGTGTTGGTGTTCCCATCACACGCCAAAATACATCCCAAATCCCTATATATTATTTTCCCCGAACCCCCTCATGAACCCGAGGTAGGAAAATGACCTATGAAGCCAATAATATGCGGCTGTTATTATGTGTTCCCGTCGTCATTCTCGGCGCCCCAGTTTTCACTCCGACGCTTTTTTTTATTGAGGGAACACAAACTGAATCAGTAACATGCTCTCAGGATTAATTGGAGGCCTCATAGGTGTTTTAAAGCATCCGTTCTCCTGCATCGCAGCCCCCGGGGGTGTTGTTTTCTCTGCCATGGTGTTATGAGGAAATTTCTGGTAATGAAAAAAACAACAATGTGAGCCTAGCCTGCAGTAGTGCGCCGGCTCCCTACGGAGACGGGAACATCTTATGAGTGAGGCCTTTCAATAATGGAGTTCACTATTAATCATCTCCCTTACATGTCCGCTTTGTGTTGTCTTTCTCTTTCATTGAGTTGCCATTCTTGTCAGCCAGAACAAACCTCTGCCGCTACCATTCGAGTAATTCTCTTCCTTCCTCCCTCATAATAAGAGATTATTGGCAAATGTATCTCTGCCTTGACTGTGAATGCCTTGAATACATGGAGTCCATCAACAATTAAACGCCAACACGGCACAGAACGGTTCCGCAGCCGAGCGCTGATGCTTGCCTTGATACAATAATTTCATTTCGAGGAACAGCTGCAATTAGATTTGGAAGACAGTTTTAATGAAAATGGGAAGAATCAATGGCCTTGCCAAATGTTGTCTCTGAATCAGTCAGCGTATTTCCCACAGTCCAATTACATGCATCTTCATAGACATGACACTAAACCTCATGTTTTCAAAGAACACCGCATCAAAGAGAATTAAGTGAAGTGATGATTGTTAAGTGATGCTTCACACAAAATAATTGTAGGCTACATAAGAAGGGGATCACAAGGATGAAATACATGTAAAATAACTAATAACACTCTGGACCCCAAAATAATTAACACTGCCATAGTGTACAGGGATTTTGCCAGGAATTATTTTTTCTCACGTTTATATAATGTATATAATACAAAATAATTCAATAATTTAAAAAAAACATTAATAATAACTGATAATTGACACATTTATAGGCTATATAGACATAGAATATAACTTAACTAATAATACATGTAAATTATCTAAATCACATGAGTTACCAATATTTAACATTAGGCTACTCCATAAATAATGTAAAACCAACAGTGCAATCAAACTGTATTTCATTGATTTTCTGCACTTAATTCGCCTTTGATTTTTTAAGACTGGGCTGTATGAACTGACGGCTAAACCAATCAGATGGTGCCATATGTGACTGGACGTAAAATACATGTGACTTGTTTACATTGGAGTGAGGCTGTGAGTTACCACGTCAGGAATTGCAGCCTATACAGATTAACCGGTAAATCTGTGGCCCACTGACTGTTCCACATAACATATATATAAATGTGTCAGTTACCAATTGTATTATTTTTAAGTAGAAAGTAGAAACTATACATCTAGTCTAACATCTAGTCTAACCAAATTTGTAAATATATGTAAAGACTCCCAGTAACGTAAAGCCATTGTTTGGATTATAAAGACACATAGGTATATAGCTGATACACAACAAATAGACCCACTTGTTGGTGTCAATGACAACAAAAAGTAATCATTAGCAGATTCCAGTTTTTATTTCAAACTATCAAGCTAGCTATTCAGTCAGATACATTTATTGGATGTGCAAAACCCAACCTGGCAACTCTTGAGTGACAGCTTTATAGCTAGCTGGCATCCAACTTTACTGTCCAAACAATATCAGAGGAAATATCCCACCTTGTTTGTTTAGATATGAAAAATAATCCACCCGAAGATAGGACACATTCATGCTCATTTTTAGCCATGTTTAACATGGATTTTGGTTAATATTTGCACATCTGCAGTGTGTTTAGCTAGCTTGCTAAAAGATTGAATCTAACCTTGCTAGCTTGCAGTGAAGGTTGTCTTTTTTGTTGTTGAAAAAATCATTTGAGGATTGGAATAGCATAATAAAAGGCAGGATTTTCTTGTCTGAAACTCATATTCTTCTCAGTAATGCTTGCTCTAACAAGAGCAAGCATTACTTTTCATTTAGCTAAACTCATATTTTTTTAAATGCCAACAAGTTGTTATAACAGTAGGCTACACTCCTGTCATCTAGAATCTCATGTTGAAGAAAATGCTTGAGCAAATGTGTCTATTACAGTAGAATACACACCACTATGGGGTCTCAAGGGTGAAACATATACCTTAATAGTTTAAATACATACAGAAAAAGATATGTAAAATACATAAAACTTCACATTGCCACATTAGAATTATTATGTGATTGTGTGAGTCCCCATTACAGATGCCCAGGCCAAGGGTTGTGCTGGATGTGTGCAGTTGCAGGTTGTGTGAGGGTGTGCCAGTGAGTCTTGGTCATCATCATTTATTCACATTGTTTACTCTGGATGTTCCCCGGAGAGGTCAGGCCATAGTCAGATCATGGCATCTACTATTACCTCATGTATGCCTTGTTACCTTCTACAAGCAGTAAGACGCAGAGGGAACAGCTCATGTCTCTATTACAGTGCAAGCAAGACTGCATCTGGATTGCATATGAATTCTGTAAAACACAATGCAAATCTGATTCAGTATGGGACTACTACAGTGGGAATTAGTGTGTTTTTGTAAAAGGCAATATCATAATCATGCATTTCTTTCCAAAGCATATTGTGCCTTTGGAAACTCAAACTCAGTTGTTGGGTTGCCAAATCGAAGTGAAACCTATCTGGATAAGCCAACAGCGTACTTTCACTGCCAAAAACCGAATGTTGTGCTATCACATTTAGGAGGTTACCACCATAGATACAGCAGTTTCGCATATGTTCTTTATGTGTACAGTGTGTGCCAACAGTTAATCGCGCTATTTCCTGTAATTCCAATCCACTGGTGAGCAGATGACAGATGCCCAAACAGCAGACTTTCTAAAGAGCAAAGAGAAGGAACGTACAATACTGCACTGATGAAGAGCACATTTTCATAAAGATTGATCTCGGGGAGAGGACCCGACATCAAAGGCACGCCTTAATATTTTAAGAATGAGGAGTTATGAATCTGAGGATTTCATAGTCCTTCATGTCGTATGAATAAGCTTATCTGGTCGATGTCCAAAGAACTGGATTTCATCAGAAGTGATGGAGGTCATTTTGGATAATTTTGTCTGTCTCTTCAAAAGGGCTTGACAGCTTCCCTTGGGATGAGAGTTTGAGCTGATGCCCTCTCTTCATAGGACCTCAACTTAAGAGTAACAGAACCAGGGACTCATGCATCCCCTCTGCAATTAGATTCCTTAATTTGCACATGAAATGATGTAGTCTCTGTATTTTGCACCAGTGAGCAATTTCATTTGGTTTTATCAGCTGATGTTGGTCTACACTGGTATCTGTTGTGGTGATTTGTTATGTGTTTAAGTATGCTTTTATATTAAGTGTTTTTATTATGTTTTTATTGTGTGTTTTTATTGTGAACCCAGTCTGCGAGGCAAATTTTCTTTACGGGAAAGTTTGAACTGCATTGGCTTTCAGAGACCAGTGTTGGAGCTGGTCTCTAAATGTTTGTTACTCAATGGATGATTCTTAAGGAGGCAACTTGAACAGACCTATCCAGGCTAAGGTCTATTCAGCTCATATTTCCTAATTACCCCGACATACTCCAGACTACACGGTGCTAATCAGCAGTCGAGAGTGTTCAGGGCATGAAAGGGGAGGGAAAAGAGCACGGCGGATAATGCTCACCTTCTCCACCAAAGGTTTATTCTCAGCCGTCGTTGCCTTGGTGAGCCAGCCCCCGCTGCGAGCGAAAGCATGCTACATTATCAGTTCACCGGGCTTTGAGAAGCAGCAAGATCACACAGAGCTCAATGGGCTCGCTTCTTAGCATACAGATGGCTGTGGCAAGGCCCCAGTGGAAATAACAGTAAATAAAATTCACTGAAATTCTCTCTCAGGATGTGACAAAAGAAAGCGGGGCTACCTTGCCACCTGCAACGTCTGGCACCTCTCTCTGCTCTCTGCCAATTAAAAGGCCGGAAAAAAATAGCCAAGCCTCCAGGCTTAGTTTTGCATAATAACATTAGCATAAAATGAGACCATCTGTTTTGAAACCTTTAATTTTTAGACTGTGACTTTAATGTGTTAATGCTGTGAGCTCTGATTTGCTATGCCATTGATTTCCTTTTGGGCAAGGCTACTGAGCAAAAAATGAAAGAGGTCTGGTTCCCTATTAAATACAATACAGCCAAAGCCACAGCTCTCTTTGCAACAGCATGACAGCATGGCACATAATCTTGATAAGACAGTGACCTCATTACTTTAATTATGCAAATTATGTGTCAATATTGTCTCTGACAAACTGACATACAAGTTAAGATAATATATTTCCAAATTGGCCTCCTGTGTTTGAATCTAAAGTATGATTGACTATAATAATGTGCAGCAGCATTCACAGTGAAGTGCAAGCCGCGTAGCCAGTTTATTAACTACAATATTACATCGCTACATTGCCACTTTCCAAACAGTGACTCTGCTTTGGCACCGGTCTCAGTGTACATTGTGTCTGTGCTGACTGTATTTGTTGCCTCTGGCTTGGAGCAGATCCACACGTTCGCACCGCTCAGCCAGCCTCTGACAGGGGTGCTGCTCTCTCCGGCGCCCTTGCCTTGGCACCGGGGGCACCGCGCTTCAGACCAGCCAGCGTGCCACCGGTGCAGAAGGGATGATGGATTAACGGCAAATGAGAAATTAAACAAACAGCGGAGCGTGAGCGCTTCCAGAGGGGCTCAGTGGGAGCTGATGACCACTCAGCAGAGGCCTACCGCCATGCGTGTCTCTGGAAGTGCCAGCGCTCTGTCTAAATGCGCCTCGTAGGGATCCTCAACAGATGGCGGACATGTGGGACGACTCCGCCATGGAATCTTCCCTGATTTCTAGATATATGCGCACTCGTATGCAAATCCTCTTTTTTTCCACGAGTAATGACTCCAGCCTCCCTTGTCGTGAGTTCAGTGTATTTCTAACATGACAGAGGGATGTAACTCGAGCACTACTGCTTCTAATGAATCATCTCCAGGCTTTTGGTATCCAGCGTTTGCCCTCACTTGCTCTGGCAGCCGCCTGTTCCAAACTTGCGGTAAACATGTCAGGGCCCCTGGTGACCCAGCATGCACTTCACCTAAGGTAGTCATTACCGCACATCCTGCAGCCGGTCGCCGGGTTGATTAGAGGTTTACCTAATTATGAGACGATCTTGAGCGCCCGTCTTGTGGTTTGCAGAGAGAAGGACGGGGGACCATCTTCTCCTCTGAGGCAATCAAAATGACAGCCTCCTCGGTGACTCCTCGACCACAAAGCTTGTTTTGAGATTTAACTTTGCATTCATTTTTTTTTTTTTTTTTTTATCACAACAAAGGCTCAAGTTAAGCTCTTTACTCAAGAAGAGGCATGATTTCAAATGGCCTGCGGCTGTCATCACCGCATTTCCAGATCTGCAATCTGTGGCCCTTTATCCTCTACATCACCATACGCCCCTTATAGGATTATGGGAAATGATCTCCTTGGCACATTATATTTGCATACATTTGAAAACCATGATTTGCTTCCTCTTATGACTGTCTCTTTACATGAATACCTGTAGTATGAAAAAGTTGAACCAAATACAGTAAACTAGGTATGATCACACCTTGAATCCGTACCAGCTGCAGGAATTTCCCTGCAGGAATTGATATCACATTAGTATCTCATTAGTATTATTATTAGAAAATCATGATATCACAAAAAGATACTTCAAATGGTAAACTAATAGTCTTCCAGCTCCAATCTGGTGGCTACTGTCTCTGTTACTGTCATCATTTGCCACAGAAGTGTCTCACTGTTTAATTCACTGGCGTAAAACAGCTGCACCGCATTCCTCATAGTCCCCTAAAAAACAATTGTCGCCATCCCAGTAATTATAATAATAACAATTATACATGGGCTTATCTGGGCAGAAAATGAGGATACAGGCCATACGGTGAGGCTTCATTGAAAATTCTGAATATGGGATTGACTTATCAGGTGGCCTGTTGGGTGCAATTCAATTATCTCTTTGTTTTGCCTCGCAGGGAACGGGGGGAATAGATGGAAACGCAACACACAGTGAAATAGCGGGAGACTGCTGGTGCCGATAAAAGGTCAATAAAAGCAACAGCGTGAAAGAGAAAAGTGATTAGCAGTAAAACTAATAGATTGTGGAATATTGTACTGAGGGAGCCATTTCAGTTGTTTTGCTTCAGTCAGAGATGAGAGTTTTTAGGGTGTTTCTTCCCTGGGTTTTTTTGGACACAACTCTCATTCATTACTAATGCGAGGCTGCTGTTTTCCTGCTGTTTTTCCTGCATTTTTGATGCTCCAAATCACATCTCTGTTCTGTACTTTTCCCATTCTTTTTGTGCGATCTCTTTTGGAAATTACGCCCAACTGACCCACTGTCATTGTGTCCGTGGAACCCTTGGGCTAACGCTGACTTCGTTATCATATTTGCGTTCTATAACTGGCGCAAATATCTAATTTTCTCTCATCACAAGGAGGAGTAGAGGCCCCCGATAGAAAACAAGCCGATATTAGCGAGGAGCTCCACCTTATTTTTCTTTGCACTTCCCGGAAACACCCGGTCATCTTTCCAAGAACCTCTGATGTTATCCGAGTCCACTCTCCAAATGCAGATCTCATTCAATCACCCCGCGATCGTCTCCTCTCCCCTTATCTCCCGAAGCTTTTCTCTTAGAAAACCCAGAGGAGCCGGGGGCCCGCGCGGCTCAGAGTGATAACGGGCAATAGAAAGTGAAGGAGATGAGTTTACCTCCATTGTATCCTGCCAGCGCGAGCGCATTTCAATTGAAGCCTCGTCTGAGAGAGGGAATGGTTGGGCATATGGGACACAGGCCTCTGCAATGCAATATTCAAAGAGAGCTTACATAATTCATCTTTTTTTCTCTCCCTCTCTGTGTTTCGGAGAGCCATCCTCAAAGTGTCACTGGCAGACCCTTTTAATTTGACAAGCCTGTGAAGCCGGAGCGCAAAATCTTGACGGCTTGGCTTTGCAACTTCTCACGGGACGCGTCGATATTGGGATGATAATGAGGCTCTCTGTTCAAAAGAATGGATGAATTAATAACCAGTCGTCGGTCTGGGAGGAATAGTTCAAAGGCCGTCATAACCCAGCGGCTCATGTAGCCCTGCTTCCAAATGAGAGGAACCATGATTTATTTAGGTCACGGACACTCTGCGACTGAATAAATACTCATATTTTCGTAGTCTGGAAACAAACGCGGAAAGCAACATATTAAAAGAACTTTTAAAAGTAAGTTGAGGCGAGAGTAAACATTCGGCAGTCGCTACAATGAAGTGATTCAACATATTTATGACCATTGGGAGGAAGCCATGCATGTATATTCATCAGACAACACATCTGGCTTGTTCTTGTCCGTGTTCCAGAGGATCTCGACGCCACAATGTTGGTCATGTGGTTTTGTTCCACTGAGCGGGTGTCGTACACAAACTGTTAGTGTGTAGTGCAGTGAGGCTGTGTCCTCCCTGACCAGGACTGAGTGTTATGGTGGGTGGTCAGCAGAGTCAGAAACAGCATGTAACCCCTTACTCCCTACAGTTTATTAGAATGGGGTATGTGCTTTATATAGTTTGTTTGCATCTGTATAATGGGAAGCTATTGTCAGGTGTATGTAGTGTTGCAACTTTAGTGGAACTTTTCATACATAGAAGCCCTCGCTCTAAAGAAATGGAGAGTATATTCAATGACCCCTCTTCTAAAAAGTACAGATCCATTTGGACTTTCCTATTCCCTGAATAGATTAATTCTTTGGATTTCTTTGGGAGTACCGAATGGGTTGGACTGAACCGATCCAGTATGATTGGACTCCCATGGTTTAGCCTTTTGACCGGAATATTTAGAATATATTATACCAGAATATATTTTAGGAACATCTTTCAGATTTTGAACATTGAGTTACTTTAGATAACATCCATCTATGTATTTATTTGTGTATGTATTTATTTATTTATCTTAAATGTGGCAGGAGTGCATCTTATTTGAAGTCATGGCAATATATTTTAGAAATTGGGAATAGCGCTCTGCTTTGTCTCTGCCAAGTGAACCCTGTCCTTATCGCCTTATTAATTTTAATATTATTTCGCTTTATGCCAGTGAACCCCATGCAAATTGCTATTTTCTCTCTTAATTCAATCCAGGCACTCTCATTATATGGATGTGTTGGCCACAGTGATGATAATCATGATTGCAGTTTTTTTTTTTTTTTTTGGGATGATCTATGAGTGATATTTTATAAGCAGCATGGATACCAGTAGTTATCATTTTCACTCCCATAACACACAAGGTCTCTCCCTCCCTACTTCTCACAGCTGTAATATCTAGGTCACATTGTGGCGAATCACTTGTTACTGCAGCAAATATATATTCGACTCGTCCAACTTTTCAATCATGCTCCTCCTTGATGGAGCGGGCTCGGCACTCTGAAAATACATTACATGTTTGTTAGCCAACACCCAGCTGGATCCCGGTCCTTCCCGGGCGGTCCCAAATTAATTTGTTGTGGCCAAATAGTGTGCAGGGGAAAAATGTGTGCTGTTGTCTGGATGCTGCGGTCCCCACGTGAGCCACCTCTATTTGTCTCGGCAACCCCAGACAGCTGCAGCTCTCACAGCTGGGAGAGGGAGGCCATTAGCAGGCAATTTCACCCCTCCACTCCCTCCTGTCTGTCCTCCATTAGACACCTTGCTTCACGCTCTCCTGATGGACTGTTTTTGTCATCTGAATCCGCGTTTTGCATACCAGCACACCGAGGCCAGAGCCACGTGTGTCCCACTTACGGAGGCCTTTGTGCTTGTTTGTTTGCCAGGTGAAGTGGCCCAGTCATGAGAACTAAAAGGTGATTAAACACACTGGGTGGGGAACAAGGTTTTATCCATAATCCATCTACCCACTTGGAATCATTTCAACACTATGTTGACATACTGTGGGAATGTTTTTGAAGCTCAGTGAAGAATGGAGACTCGCCCATTAAGCCACTTTAACAATTTACTTGCAAGCAGCGAACAATAAGTCAAAAATAAAAAACAACAACAGGGAATAGAGACAGAATTACGCACACTAAGCCATCGTTCAATCCATCATAATTGAATATCTGCACTATCGAGCATATTCATCCCACATTCTCATTGTTGGCTCATTGTTAAAGCCACTGAATGAATGCTGTTGATACTGCTGAATTTTAATTCCGATCCACGCTTAGCATGCGCAGCTCATGGATAAAATTAAAATGGATGTGGGTTTGCAACTTGCATGTTTTTGGCAAGGAGCTCACTGGAAATCGTCGGGCCTCTCTTGGTTAATCATTTCCTTGGGTATGAAGCCGGATACTTGGCCAAGAAGGCAAGATGAATGGCTATTGGGAAGATAAGCTGGAAACGCAGCTCCTCTGTCGCTGCGTACAATAATCCCAGCGCCGCATCTATCACGCCTCCTATTGAAGCGAACAGATGGACTCCCACACATGCGGCACGGAGGGGATAGATAAAGCATTGTTTCTGCATGCTGCGACAGTTATTTATTGTCTGTGGATGCAGGGGAAGGGGATGGAGTGGCGGAGAGCCCGTGGGGTTAGTCGGGGAAAGACGGCGGCTTGCGGTGAACCGTCGCCGCAAGGACCTGTTGAAGCCCGGTCAGGTTGAGTTTGCACTTGAACTGAACTCCAGACATGGCTAAGAGCAAGTGCTGTGTGTGAAACTGGGGAATTATTACTATTATTCTGTGTCTTTAGAATAAGTTGCAAAGTCAAAGTTCATTTTCGCTTCCTATACATTCCCTCTCTGGAAGCCACTCAGCTGTTGACCTTATGCTGCTCCCTCTGTAGACTAGCTGTTGAATGAAGACTATTTTATTGCAATGAAACCCGCCCGAAAAAAATGTCAAGGAGCGGGAAGTTCTTATACCCTCCTCCTCATTTTAAATTTTAAACACAATAAGCGGCACCTTCCTGCAGCCACTTCAGCGCCAGCCTCGATGAAACAGTTCCTTCACCGACTCCCATTCACGGCTGCACTTATACTGCGCCCCAGCCAGCTGTTAGGCAGTGCTATAGCACAGTATTACTTTGAAAAAGGAGTTCTAGGTGAGTGTAATTTCCTCCCGGTTAGGTATTTCAAAGAATGGATTTTCCATGTACACTTTTAACCAGCGCGCTTCTAGGTGGCTACCTCTATATATAGATCTACTGAGGAAAACCATGCCATCACATGCATCATCTGCTATTATTGGAAGACAATTCAGAAAGCTGCTCCTATAATCTGGGGATTGTGAGCTTTGTAATACATGTATGTGAAAGGCGATGTTCCTCGTAATCCTAAATGGATGGACTGGATCGATTAAAATGAGCTTGGGATGACAAAGAAAAAAGATTCACGGTCTCATAAGAGGTGGGAGACAGAAAATAGGTGGTGATTATATTCCCCAGGCTAGCTCAAGCCTTAAATATGAAGAAATAGGAAGGTTAGGGAACAGATAAATAAAAAATAGCAACACATGGAGAATTATGAGCTTGTGGCTTGAGGCAATACAGAAACATTCGTAATGCATTTTCCCCCCATTTGTAACATCTGAGAAGACCTCAGAGAAACACACTATTACTTTGCATATTGTTATGCGGGAAGAAAAGCTGAAATTATTCTGTTGCATTAATAATGTAGGACAGTGACAATACTGAAGGCAAAAATATTCACTTTTTTTCCCAACTCGAAGTAGATGGCAAATGTTTAGATGTTTTACTCACTTACTTGACCATATAGTGAGCTTATAGATCACTTTATTTATATACAACATTTCATACACAAGGCAAATTCAACGTGCTTCTATTCAAAACTCCCAAAGTTTGCGACGTTCTCCTTAACCTCGCCAACTGTGTGACACTGCCGCGTGTTTAGTTGGAGCAAACATCATTAAAGATGAAAGTGAAAAAACATGAATGCTTGTGCTCTCTTATCAGCTCTTAGAGTATACTTGGTAGTTTGCTATCAAACATTTTACCAGAGCCTATTAGTGTAATTAGCTCCTGTGATGATCCCTCAACAAGATAGGCCTTCAATGGAGCCATTGACCTAGAATAACGTGAATGCGCTGCAACATAATGAAGACAACAGCACATTGAAAAACTACAACACACCGAGTTTCAAAAGAGAACTTGGAACTTGCTTCTGTTTTATCCACCCACTGAGTCAAAAGCATTAAATCCTGTTTAGGCCTATGTGCTTATATGGATAGTTGCACTGCTTATATGTTGACCTCAAGTAGAATAATTGCTTGTTCAACAAAAGCAACAAAAGTCATCTGAAGAAATTAATAATCCGATTTGTCAAGCAAAAACAACATTTGCTCAGATAAAAAAAAAAATGGGGGTGACACGATGATGTAAAGGAATCAGCGATCACACAGCGACACATTTCTCCCTCTCTGTATAAACAAGACTTGGAAGCAGACACTCCACTTAAATAACACACGTCTTCATTTCCCTCCGGAGGAGACACATGTCTTATAATCATCCAGCAGCGCACAATCCAGACATATGGCGCTTTCATTGCTCTGCTCTTGTGTCAGCGCTCATGCAAGTGGTGATTTCATTGTTGTGTTTCCTGTTTTTTTTTCTTCTTTTTTCACCCCCTTTTTTTTTTTTCCTTTCCTGCGAGAGAGAGAGAGAGAGTGGCTTATAACATGAATAATTAGTGACTGTGATAAATTGCAGTGAGCCTCATCCCAAGGGGCCAGGCTAGAAGTCTTACTCAAAGAAGACAGCCCTCTACTGTCTTTAAATGAGCTATTTTTACCCCACCAGTCAACAGGCAGTTGGGGGATTTCACTATGTTCTGCTTAGTCTTTGGAAAATACTCTATAATTACTGTGTGGTACATCTGTGTGCAAATTAAGATATCATGTCTAATTAAACCCCGCAAAAGGCAGACGTTACAGTACAAGGGTTGGTAGAAGTGGAGAAGTATGCGTTCTCTGTACCAATATTTCAACTGCGCTCAGTGTCAGCGTCCCTACTGTACAAACTTGATAACTTATTCACTTACTGTAAATGAGCTGCTCTTGACTTAACACGCATAAGTGATGCAGCAGCTCAACAGACATTGAACATTAATGCGCACTACAAGGATACACAGCGTGCTCATGATGGGCCGTTGAATATAGACTGACAAGGAATTCAAGTAAATCCATATCAGTGTAATCATATTCCGGTAATTAGTCGACGGCAACATGGAAGGAAAACTGTTAGGGAGAGCTGCAAATATATTTCCGTTGGTAAGATTTTGCCGATTACTGCTATTCAAGTTGCCAATATGTCTAACATAGCATATCTTTCTCATTGTATTTTCTTGAATGCAGCTCAGACGTGATGCGGAGCCCGTCTGCTGGTGATGTCAAGCTCAGCTGGCTGCGAGCGGACGTCAACGGGCAAAAGCTCTCAAACGGAGTCCAAAGGTTATGCAATGACTCATTGTCTCAGCGAGTGTTATTCCAGCCGATGATTAGCTCCGTCTGACATTCTCCCTCAGTCCCCCTCTATTGACCGGCTAATGCCATTAATTCGTTCTTTGAAGTGCTGCGTGAGGAACTCCGTCGTCGCTCATCAGAGGGCCCCTTTTTGCAGGCGTTTTCATTAGCTCAACCCCTGATGGCTTAGTAAGTAACCCCCCCCCCCCAGAAGAAACTGTGGTTGGAAAAAAAAAAAAAGCGGGTGGCCTTTATGATCAGAGAAAGAGGTTATGGGAACTCATAAGCGGTTTGAGATCACAGCGGGGGGAGGGAGGAGGGAGGGGGAGGGGGTTTGAGATGAGGGGTGGCGGGTGTTGACGTGAGGCGACGCGAGGTGAAGCCTATCTGATGTTTCGCAACCTCGCTCCTTTCGCGTTCCGGCCCGCGGTCTTCGGGATTTAGTGTAATTACGCTCCATCCGTTTGTTTGGACGTGTGAGAGACAGAGATGGAGGGAAGAGAGAGAGAGAGAGAGAGAGAGAGTAAAGACCCCGGCTCCGTCGCCATTAATCACTTTGGCCCCCAAACAAAAGAAGCGGAGCAGCAACAGGGCCGATGCAGGTGTCAGAGAGGGAGAAATGTCGGGCTAATGCGCCAATGGCTTCGGGCTTTGTTTTGATTACTGCAATTATTTTTTATCCTCTTGTACTGTATGTGTGTTCTTTCTTTTCCCTAGCATTCAGATTAGTCAATTATAGGCCAGGATTTCCGGGGTGAGTCATTACTCATGTCGGTATTTGCAGACACAGTATTATATTTTGTACAGTATGCCCCTGCAAAATAAGGTGCAGGCTGTGAAGCTACGGTACATGATTGCCCGCTAACAACGTAACTAAGTTAATCACTAAATGCGCACATTTCCAGCGTTATCTCAGTTCATTTGGTTATCGCCACAGCTCGCTGATAAGCCGCGGAAAAGAAATAAATACGCCCAATCCCATTCACACCTGGGCACGGCATGAGGGAAGAATAGGAGGGGAAAACAGCCAGGCTAGTGCCACCTGACTGATGAATACACTCATGCATGTGGACACTTGGCTGGCGCACAGAGAATAACAGGGAGGGGATCTGGCACTTCATCAAGTAGACCCACTACTGGGAAATCGCTGTGCGAGAGCGATGAGGATGATGCGTTTATCTAGCTTCCTCTGTGATGCATAACTGGCTCTGCCGGGCCTCTCTCTCGCAGCGCACAGTATGCCTTCGAAACCGGCAGCTCGGATGCATCAAACATTAGACGCTTTTCATTCACTCGACATATTCCAGGAAATGTGTTGTTTGGTTTAAAGTGGACAATAGTGCGCCGGTACAGTGCGTCCACTGTGACCTCTTTCCTTTCTGTGTCGGGAGGCGTGTTTGTGCAGGTCTGCTGTGAGAGTTCTCCGCAATTAAGAAACGGTGTCGGCATCGCTTGCCTTAGGTGTGACACGCCACTTTCCCTGCAAACACTACAATCAGGGATAAATCTGTTTGCGACATATTGTGCAACTCGGAAGCCAAACCATTAGGAGATGCACAGAAATGAGGCTTATAACACTCCAATCCGTTATGAGATTACAGCTCAGGGCGCATGCGAGATCATTTGTGCGTGTGTGAGTTAATTGGCAGCCAAAGAGCCTTAGAGGGGATGTTCTGTGAGCCCAGCAAACAGTAACTCAGACCCAGGGCAACACTAATTATTCCAGGCTGCCCGCCAAACTCACAATATTACAGCTTCACAAAGCCATCTTAACTGGGTGCGCTTGGTTTGTGTTACATGATGTGGCAGGCATTCTGTTTTGAGGCTAAAGAGAGTTGTCCAATAGAAGACACTCTACCCAAGGTACCAGGTGGCATGAACAGAGATGTGTTAGCACATATTACTCTTGTGCTTGAAGTAGTTTTAGCAGAATTTTAAGAGTTCCTGTATAGAAGTCTTCATCACTTGACAGTAAATGGTAGTCCATTATGCCAAATCTTTCTACACCTTTAATTTAGGCTTCATGGTATAATTGGCTGGATTGGCAGGAGTGAAATTTGCTTCAAATGACCAAAATCCCCAAAATCACATCATTTCAACATCAATCATAGATTTCTGGTGAGACCAAAGCGACCGTAACATTTTGCTTCGGTATCATGTAACTAAAGTTTTCTCGCTCACGCTCCTTGGTTGCTTTTTTTTTGTACCAGTCATGTGCAAAATAAGCAAAATAATTTTGCAAAGATGCCACGTTGCGTACCTCTCTGGGTTCAGCAGTCCTTAACAAATCCAATCTCACACACTCCCGCAAACTCTGTATCACTCACCCAGCTTGACCAAATGTGTGCTACCCAAAAACAAAAACCATGAATAAAAACCACAGGAACCTCGAGGACCCACCCCAAACCCAGTGTCAGCCCATTACGATATTTAATTTGATCCAAAAAGTGTTTGTTCTCTCTCTGAAATGGATCCAGAACATACTGTCTGGTGCCACGTTGGTTTTAGACACATTCATGCTAAACGACCACTGCGGTAAACAGAAGATTCACCCCTTTCCGTTTGACTGACAGAAAACTGGTGACAAATCTGCTCCATCCCTTTAATTCTGCGGAAAATGTCTGTCTCTGTGATCATCAGCTCCAACAATCATTGTAGCCAAGCACCTAAAAGGCCCTTGCTTACTGCATTAGCATGATTGCTGAGAGGAAAATCCGGGTGCGCAGACAATAGTGAGGAGAGAAATCATGAAAGTGGCATAAATATGGAGGGGATAAGGGGGGAAAAAAATTTGAAAACCCAGCGAGGTAAATAAGATTTGCCTCTATTTCTGCTGATGGCTGTCAGAACACTGGCACTTTAAGCTGTAGATACGGTGGCAGCTCAGGGTGTGTGTGTGTGTGTGTGTGAGTGTTCGGGTCTGTGTGTATGGCAGGGGCTAATTACCATGGAGGAGGATGAGGAGAAGGGGGGGGGGTGTCTGTTTTGGATGGAGAGAAGAGAAGGGAGGGACGGGAACAACAACCCCCACTCTATCATCCCCCCCCCCCACACACACACACACACACACACACACACACACACACCTTATTCTGACATGCCCGCCTTGCTAATAGAATAGCAGTGGAGCATGCTTGAAAGGGGGGGCTGGTTAGAAAGCCTTTGATCAGCAGTCCCCTGTGACATCAATTAACCATTAATGTGCAGCCGTAGCACAGGAAGATGGAGAGCCATCCAGGGTCACCTCCATTCTGCAGCCACCCAGCCTGATAATGGCTGCTATTTAACCCAACTGGTCTACTGTACTGTGCATGGTCCTCTCTGTCTGTGTGTGTGTGTGTGTGTGTGTGTTCCTGTACTTCTGTCTTTGTGGGAGCCAATTTGATTTTTAAACATTCAGAGTGAGGACATTTTTGCGAAGTGATGTCATTTTTAGGGTTAGGACTTGGTTTCAGGGTCAAGGTTAGAATTAGGATTAGGTTAAGGTAAGGGTTAGAGTTAAGGTTAGGCATGTAGTGATGAGGGTTAAGGTAAGAGTTAGGGGATAGGGAATGAATGTAGTCAATGGATGGTCCTCATGAGGATAGAAGTACAAGGATGTGTGTGTGCACTATGTTTTTACAATCAAAAGTCTGCATGAGAATATAAAACCTGAAAAACTGGACATTTATGAGGATCATTTGCCGTACTTCCAAGGAGAAATGGTTCTTTTTATGGTCAGAATTAGGGTTAGAATTAAGGTTGGGTTAGGGAACGAATGGAAGTCCCTGGAATGGATATTTAATAGCACGAGGTTTGTGTGTGCGGTAAGAAAAAAAATACGTTTATCGGTCTGTCTCGCTGCCTCTGTTCCTGCCTATCTCTTGTCATCCAAGACCCACCACAGTCTGTTTTTCCAACACTTCTCCCCACCGGCCGGCTAAATGGCTGCGTACTGACGCTGTGTGGCTGGCAGGCTGACAGGGACAGGACTCTGCATTACCACAGACAAACAAACAATCATGACATTTTCTCTGCGCGTCGGCCCCCTCGCCGCCCGCCGATGCGTGGACGACCGTCACCCCCCCCCCCTCCTTGTCTCGCCTCCCTCGGGAGGCTGGACGTGTGAGTGACATTAAAATAGGCCACGCATGGAATGTTCCGTAATATGGCCAAAATCAAAGATGAAGCAATTTTTTCCCCTCTCTCTCGTGCTCTCTCTGTAATGAATTCGCATTTACATTCCGTCCCGACCTAATGAGCATTCCTTTTTCTCTGTTTCTCATTACCCCCCCCCCCCTCCTGCTTTATGCCGTCTGTCTTACTCGTTTGGCATCGCCGTGCGACGGCCGGCGTTGGCCAGCTAGAGACGTTCCCAAGCCGATGACCAATGTCCTTCATAACGAGGATATATGGTTCCATTACCCTGCAGCTAATGAAAATGATTATTTAATCATTCCTTAGATGGGTTTAATTGAAATGGCATGATGAATGGGGCAGGGGTTTGCCCCCCAACAGAGAGGTCTAATTGGGCCCCTGTCCTGGGTGCCTCACCTTGGATCTGTGGTGGAGAAGTCACCCACTGGCCACCTCACTTAGTGGGTGCATATGGGACAGAGTCTGGGTGGGGCAAGGGACATGCTCTGGACAAGGAAGAGGCAGTAGGACAAACACTCTTCAGACATTGTTCAGTCAGCAGGCAAGTCTGATCTTTACAATTGGTCACAATTTACAAGTGACCAGATCAGATTTGTGTGTTTTCTGGCAGTATAATAATTTTCTGTCATTACAACATTGGTTGGCATAGGAACAAGGCACTTGCTTTTGACTTATGACTGTTTTTATGATGCATTTTCTAGTCGCGGTGCAGAACACAGTTGTCATGAAACTCTCTTGCTGGCTCTCCTCCATGTTTGTTGTTCTCCGCTCTTCTTGTCGCAACATGCGATGTCAACTACCTGTCACAGGGGGTTTGATGAAAATACAACACTTGAAATCCAATCTTATTTCTTATTTCTCGCTCTCATTTTCAAAGATGAAGTGATTTGAATCACATTTCACAAAACCTATGAATGTGGTTTAAATATGACCTGAAAAGATCAGATCCCAGGTGTTTTTTTGTTTTGGCGTTCAGAAAAAATATCCAAGTCTGATTTGAACTGCCTTTCTGAATATAGTCAAAATGATGAAAAGCCATTGACTGTGATTCAGGACTGGCAGTTACAACTGTTTCCGGATAGGAACATTGATCTACAGTCAGTTTCAGATCATTATTATATACAGTATATACCATTCAGTGGAAGCTTTCATTCAAAAGCACCTCACTGGGAGGGCATATATAATTTTTTTATTATGTATAACTGCAGTGTGAATTGAACCCCTTTCCCTGACAATGTTAGTGCCATAATAGCTACACCGCTATTAAAAAGATGATGGACGCCCAACAGGGCCTGGTTGGTAATTGCAGATCAGTGCACCTATTCACAGACACTAGGTTGGCAGCATTGAAGCCATCATTATAACTGTCACTCTGATAATAATTTGGATTGCAAGGAAATGCGTGTCAAGATGAAGAACACAGCACAGTAACACTATGCAATGTTCTTTTGTTATGAAGCCCTCAGAGGGAAAAGGTACTGAGACCAAAACACATGTGGAAAACAACAGACACTATTCCTTCTGCTCAGTCGTTCATGACCCATATTAGAGAGAAGAATAATTACAGTTTGAGGGCAGAAAGGAGTGATGGCGCACCATGTGTTACTGATATGACTGTCGTTTTTGCCTTACGAGCACCGCTATCTAGCTCACTAAGATTAGTTGGGTCTCTAATCTATTGATCCCATGGGAACGTTTCTCCATAAGTCTCTCAATGACTCCCTACTTAAACCCTCATCAAAGGCAGAGGCAGTGCACCCGGCGAGCTGTTTATGTCAATACGGTTAATGTGATGCACTTCACGGCTCCCTTCCCAGACACCAATGGCGGCGCAAATAAATATATAAATATCCGGCTTGTGAGGCCCAAACAAAAATGAAATAAATAGAAAATAAATTCCTCCCTCCGAGGACGATAACGGGGAGCGCTCGGGGACGAGATCAGGGAAATGTAAGACAAATCCCAGCGCTGATCCGCAATTCTCTTGCTGTCATTTCTTGATACCCCCCATCTTCATTTTTTTTCCCCAAACAAATTACCATCTGACTATTCAGACAGCCTCGCCTTTGTTGCCTGGTGTCTCCGAGTCTTTCATTATTTGTATGGATAACCTATTGTGGCAGTGAGTGTGTGATCCTAACTGACAGTAAAAAGGATAAACACCAATGTGTGAGTGCTCCGCTGAGAGGCAGCCATGACCTTTGCCACACGTAGCTCAAAGCAACATCCTTGATAAACATCAGCGAATGGAAGCTATCATCAAACACACACCATTTATTTGTTTCACTCATGAAAGCTATGAAACTAAGCCAAGGCCAATAGTAGTGGTTGTGTGTGTGTGTGTGTGTGTGTGTGTGCATGTGTGTGTGTATGTGCATGTGTGTGTGACCGGGACCGTGCATGTGAGCACATCCTGGGGAGTGGGAAAGAATCTGACCGTAAAGGAAGGAGGGCCCGTTATGAATCATGGAGAGAAGAAACAAGGACCGCCAATCTCTCATCTTTGATCTCATATTACATTAATAAAGTTGCCTTTGTGGGAGGCCATTCAAATGTGCCAGTACACTGGAAATATGAGTGTCAGAGGGCCATTGATAGGCAGATTGGAGTCATGCAAACATTTCAGAGCTTGCCTGAAGGCAGAAATAATCTCATTGGTTGAGGTAAACCTGAGTGGGAGGAGCCAAAGAACCACAGTTTTTCAGAGTGCCCATTAGCTAACTTAAATGGCAAAGGAACTGGTCAAAATATGAATTAAAAAATAAATGTCAGTGACTGCTTTTGTTTATTCATGATCAGCAGGCTAGCTAACTAGCTTACTGAGATGGCTATAGTCTATTATGGCTGTTTGAACTTGGAAGGTTAGCTAGGCTAACTAGCTAACAAATTTAACATGGCCTATATTAGAGCGCAAGGATTCATAATATTAGCTAGCTCCTCTCTTACCTCTTGCCTTCTTCACTGGGCTTCTAACATTAGCCAGAAACACTGTGGTTCTTTGGCTCCACCCACTGAGGTTTAACTCAACCAATAAGATTACTTCTGCCTCCAGAGCAGCTCTGCCTCCGAGAAATGTTTATATAACTATAGGCCTGATCCATTGATGGCTCCTTGTTTTGGGCTCCTCGCCTGGCGGGAGGACATATGTCCCTTTGTGCCTCTGCATGTAATTCTCTGCGTGTGCGTGTTGTGTTTTGGCGAGGGCAGGTCAGAGAAGGAATGAGAAAGAACCCCCGCCGGGGGATTTGGCAGCAGGGTGGCCATGTTGTGGTTGGCATTAACAGATATGAATCTACACAGGTGACGGGGGGCAGTGTTATGCTACCACTGTGGAATGAGTACCAAGGGAGTGGAATGAATGTGTGCGTGCATGAGGTAGTGTGGGAGAGAGGTAAGAGAAATATCAAGTCTATATATGGTTAAAGCCTGATGTATATTGGATACCCCAGTGTGCGGTGCTGTGTATTGTACCATGCAGTACCAATCTTTGGTGAGCTCAGCCCAGTGGATGGAGGCAGTGGGCCCACCAGTGCCTGGTGAAATATCTACTTAAGGCCACTGAAGCATGAGGCAGGGTCTGTTCCCCAGGTGGGAGCATTGAGGAACCAAGGGTAAAGGGCCAGACAGCATATCAACAAGTGTTGTGTATCAAAGTAATGGAAAAATCTCCTACTTGACAAAGCATGGAGGGGATGGTCTCATAAAAAAATATAAAGCCTATTCCTCTACTAATAATAATGTGTGTCGAAAAGGTTAGAGGTGACTTTAATAGACTGACCATTATGTGTAGAACCTTATAGGAAAACAGGAGAACTTCAGTCACTGGTCATTATGTTTTGCTGATATACTTCCCAAGCTTTCTAGGATCAGCAGATCACACCATAGTGTCTGATGCATCACATACAGCAGCTTAGTTTTTGTTAGTCTTTCATGCAGCCTTTCGTGGGTGGTTATCAGGGAATAGCATCGATAGCGTTCGTGTTTACAGAGAGAGAGGGATAGGGGGGAAAAAAAGACTGAGTAAATTGCCTGACTTGTGAATCAGGTGCGAAGCCCAACAGGTTTGGACAATTTGAGATGTTTGGTCGAGTGGAAAATGTAGTTAGACAAAGCTTGGGCGGCGTTATCCTGATGTTTTCTATTGCGCCTGGCTGCCTGCTCTCCCTTACCAACGTGTTTACTCCATCTAAGCTTTGTCATCATCTACGGTTTGGAGCCTGAGTTGAATCACACTGCACAAATCGCTTCACGTTTTGATTAATGGATATCTTTGTAGGTGATAGTGCGATAGTTTATTGATCCCTGTAGGAACATTTGGATGTGAAAAAATAATTTCATGCTTTTGGTGTTTCTCTCCTCCTCTTCTCCTGCCACCATTACTGTGTCTTTATGGGAATCAGGAAGTTATTTCCTTTATGATGTAGGCCTCTGATGTGATGAAAGAACATATAATCACAGGCAATTTGATCTACTCAAAAAAACAAAAGTACATATCCTGCCGCCGTCTTACTCAAATAGAAGCCAATCAGAGATGTGCCAATCACATTTGTGCCTCGCATAATGCAAAGACAGCCTGGTGTAATAAGTGAAACATGACTAGCATTAGAAATTGAAGTGGGATCACCTACGTAACAATGCTATGTTTAATGAAATGTTAAGTGGTTTTGACTGAAACAGTTCAATGCAGTAATTCTTTTTCATAGACCCCCATTTGATGAGATTTTGTCTCTCGGACCCAAATCTGAGAATATTGTTATTGCTAGATATGATTTTGTCCAGAATTCGATGACTATCTGTATTGTAGGCAGGGAGATAACAGTGAAACTATGATCAAAATAGTCATTCTTCTACATTCTCTAATTGTGTTAACTTCTTGTAAATGAACAACAACGATTCATCAATTTGCTGGGGACCCCCTGGAACTCCCTCAAGGACTCCTGGTGGTCCCCGGACCGCACGTTGAGAACCACTGTTTTAGAGCACTGACAATACTAGTCATTCCATCTAAACTGGATGGGCTTTGGTCAAATTTATGCTGTAGCCCTACTGCAGACATGGACCTATTCGTCAAATGCATACTCTACTTTCAATGTCAAGTCAAAGCTAAATAATGAACATAATGCCCTATGAGCAACATTGACCTAGAGAATAATCTCAGTACAAACACAATAATGATTACTTTGTGATAAGCATCCTCGTGGACACATTAAGCACTGTTGTTATTTTAGTGGATAGCAGTTTACGGCCCATTTATCAGCGTGTTCGGTGTCTCTAGGTTATCTCGGATGGAGAAAATGGCTCAATGGAGCCAGAAAACGATATCATTAATTGGGTTTGTTGTTCTTGGGAGTTAGATAATCAAAAGAGTGAGGGCTCAGGTTTTGCTTGCATTGTGAGGCCTCGCCATCGATTTTCCGTTCTTGTTTTTTCGTTGTGAATTTGCTTCAGGAGCAGATTTTTGTTTTCATTTCCTGACTGAGCGAGGTAGTGTCTGGGCAGCTATCCTCTAATTAATCTGGCCAATCAATGGCCGACGCCTTGGGCGCGTGCAGAGAGTCAGCTCTTTCAGAAACACCTGTTGTCCTTCGAAGGATGCCCACTGTGTGTGTGTGTGTGTGTGTGTGTGGGGTGTGTGTGTGTGTGTGTGTGTGTGAGAGAGACGGAGAGGGAGAGAGAGAGGATTGAGTGCATAAGTGTGTGTTTTTGTAGGTGTGACAAAAGACTGTGTGTGTGTGTGTGTTTGAGGTGAGAGGAGGTGAGCGTTTGTTGATATTCATGTGAAACTCATTTAAAAAAAAACAACAAAAAAAACACTTTGATAGAAAGGCATCTTGAGGATTGAAGGTGAAGGTATTTGAGAGATCAGTGATGAAAGTTGCCACGTATCAAAGCTGTTACTATGGTGACACTCAATTACTCTTGCTTTGCATAAATGAGTCAGGATGAATTAGAAATCCAATTTGTATTGTTTGCTATGCTCAGAATAGATTACAAATGTATCAGCCAGCTGATGCTAATTCGGTTGGCAGCCAGTGTTGTTCTGTTGAGAAAGGAGAGGAGTGAGGGGGCGGCGATGGTAGTAGCTGCGATGTTGTTTGTCATCGTCTTTATTTACCTTGCAGCCACACCACAAGCTGTAGGCATATGGCTTATGATAATTAGAGTCCGTATCGGGTCTCTCGCTCACCCTGAGTCATTCTCACACAGTCTGTGATCCAGCGGTACCCTTTATTCACTTCACTTTCAGCATGCACTTCCAAATCTGATACTAGTTAGATCATGCAAATTACCATATAGCCCAAAGGTGAAAAATTCCTCTCTTTTCTTTGCCTTTTCTTATTTTTCTTCCAACTCCACAGAGATGATGCGTGGGGAGGAGGTGTTGCGGATGTACTGTTTGTAATGTTAATTTCGTATCCCGGCGGAATCTGATATAGCGGTTTGATTGTTATTCCTCTCTACATCAAGGACGCGCAGAAAGTGCATTGATGCGGGGAGAGAATCCACTGTACGCCGCATGGTTTTCAGGTCAAAACATGTTGTTTACCTTCTACCTACCTATTTCACACATGGGGAATGGGATGTTCATATGGCAGCATAATAACGTATGGACAGAAAGGGTCTAGTAAAAGCTCACAGTAGCCCGAGTCTTCTTTACAAAAGGGAGAAGCCGCGGCGCTCTAACTAGGAATTCCATTAACGGAGCGTTTCTCATCAGCGGCCGGATGCAAGCTCATCCCCCCCCCCCCCCCCCCCCCACCCCCCACCCCGGCCACAGATCTCTCTTTTGATTGTCCTGTTGGTGAAAAGAACATTGCTCTTTAGAGAGGGAGACAGGCAGCTATAATGGAGAGGGACTGCATCTCCCTCTCAGAAAGCTCTGTGTGGGCTGAGATCTCTGAGAGTAAACAAACGGATGCCAGGTTTATAATTGGACTTCCACCGAATTCCCACATCGTGAAAAACAGTGGAGCTCATCACGAGACGACGGTAGCGCACAGGTAGTGCTGGGACTCGGGCTGCCGTCTAGACTCCGGGAACTTCGCTCGCAGTCTTAAGAATTTAGCAGCGGCGTGCCAAACATAAGCTGTCGGTGGACTTAAAGGGAACACAACACAGCCGGAACTACTTTTTGTGTGTTTTAAAGGTCAAAAATCATGACTAGGGCTTAGTTTCAACAAAATGCATACCTATAAATGCTATTGAATGATATACAGTCCACTTGTGTACCAACAATACTTATGTTTGAAGGTTTCACTTCTCACTCTGTCACTGCTCTTTGTCTTTGTAAGGCAGAATAGCTTCATTGTATTGTCAGTGTTTAGGCGACAGCAGCAGGGGTTTCTATATACAAAGTGCCATTGAGACCAGGCGTAAATATTTCATACAGCAGCTGTTCCACTGCAGGTAGACATCTGCACTGTACAGCAAATGATTGACGATCAAATGACTTGCATAAATGCATGACTCTTGTATAGTGTTAATTTGCCTCGGCTAGAATGTCGAAACAACCCCGCTAAGTAGCGAAGCCAGTCATGGGCAATTGGCAGCACTTGTTTGGTGGGGTTTTTTTTTTTTTTGGAAGCTGTAGAAAACCTTCTGCGGACAATAAAAGCTCATCTCAGAGTTACACGGCTTTGAATCGCGATGACGGGAAGGAAAACTCTAAAGCCACATTATCCCCAGGCCAGTGCTCCTTGAATGCGTCGAACAACAGGTCCTCTCTCTCCCCGCCTCGCTGCCTGGTGGGGCCGGAAAACCGCCGAGGAGATGTTGGGACCTGCTAGAGGAGCATCTCGTGCCCTGCGGTCGGCTGTCTGGTCGCATAAAAACATCACGGAAGCTGCAGATGAGCCTCTGGACAGGCGCCAGGCTGAAAGCAAGTTTAGATCAGAACCCAGCGGCCTCTGAGGTTTCCTTCCATTCTCTCCCTGTCTCTTAGTCTCTCTCTCTCATTTTCTTTCTTTCCCCTCTCTTTCCGACCTGGCGAGATTCTCTATTGGAGACATATGAGGGCTTTATATCATCTGATGCAACCAGAGCTGACAGTAATGTGTTCTTTTACAGTGAGCCTTGGACTGCTCACCCGCTCTCCTCCTAGATGTCTAGAAGGGCTATTTTTAGACGGGGTCCGACTCGCCATATGAATTGGCGAGTGAGTTTAGCCGGGATCGAATTAAGGCTTGGAATCGCACGCTAATTGGAAATTACGAAACCCGGTACAAGTGTTGGCTCCCGAAGCCTGTCTGAGCATGTGTCGCTCTGCTCAAGTGGGATTTCATAAGCATCGTATCAGGGTTTTTCATTTTGGATTTTCTATACGTGGGGAGCAGCCAGGCACTTTCACAATGGGCTGGAATTTAAACCACATATGAAAACAATTTGGAACAATATGACATACACAGGCGCACACACAAAGTTATGAATATTACATGGAATTGTACTCTAATGTTATTTCCAGAATACCTACTGCACACTGTTTCTTATTTTCATTTCTCTTCAAAGTTGGGCTGCGTAGGCCATGGGATCTCAACGCAACTTGACAAACATGAAATTCTCATTTAATTTGGAGTGAACGCAACTGTAAAAATGCCAAAATGAACAGTGGGAGCAAACCAGAAACAGTTGTTAGCAGAGAGGTTACTGAGGAAACATATTGTATTATGCCAGCGTGTATAATCAAAGCCAATGTTGTTTCCTCTTACAGCAGCTCAGGTATTCTGTGGTTTCAGATATGTTGGCTGACCTCGTCGCAACACATGAATGGGCTTCAAATTCAGGTACTGGAAGGCACGGTGAATATCAATTCCATAAACATATGAAACCCAACATTAGCTGCACTATTTCTGAGGCCAAGAGTATATTAAATCTTTCAAGGGGAATCCCCAAACGAGGATTTGGATGTCACAGGTTAGAGGCCGAGTTATGCGGGGGGGGGCAACCGACGTATGACAACACCCTCATCACCCCCATTGTGTTTATCAAAGTGCTTGTGCGAGGAGCAGGAGCAACATTTCAAAGACAATTTAAAAGGCTGCGTGATTTATATGAGCACCGCAGCCGCCTTGCTCCCTTAACCACATCACCCTGTTTTCCTCCCTCCTCTCTCTCCCTCCCTAATGACATTTTTCTGAGGAGAGAGAAAAAAAAAAACGTCCAGCGTTAATCTCTGTGCCATATGGGCGGACTGATAGATGCTGCGATGCTAAGTGGCTCGCTCAAACCTTGCTGGCACAAAATAATTATAATTTATGGGGCCAAACCTTCCGATTCATCACAGACCGTGGCTTTTCGGGCGGCCGCGACACATCATTACGGGGTATCGCCTTTCCCTCTCATTCGCCCCCTAATCCAATCGAGGAGCGGTTTTAGCCAAAGCTACCTCTACACATGCTATTGTCTTTGGTATGCTGTGCGGTAATGGCTTTGCCTGGCCAATGAGCAGAGGTCGGGATGCAGAATGCAGACAGAGGGACTGCTAATGAAGGTTTATGTGACATGCTGAAGACGTCAGTCAGACGCCATTAGAAGATCCTTACTGCCGTGGCTTAGTGGGGGACAGCTTCCTGTGCTGTTAAGGCTCCAGCCTATGAGAGGAGACAGTCACATGAATATTTCACAATGCTGGTAGGGGCATATTGGCTACAAGTAAAAAAGTGGATTTTAGTTCCTTCCCTGAGTGCATTACTGGATCCAAGGAAATAGCTCCATTCATTTGATAGGACTCCAACACCCATGATAATCATGCCATTACACTGTGCCTTTCAGGTGAATATTTTTGTGATTTTCAAGCCATTAGTTTCTCTAATACAGAATTAGTTCCCGTTTAGCACGCCGCTTCATCCGAAAACACTCTCGCTCCATTTGCAGTTCAATGAGCTCCAATTTAAAAAGTAACCATTAGTTCAAAACCCATAAAATTAGAGGAAGAATATTTCATCCCACATGCTCTTTGTGTCCCAACAAAGTGCACCAAAGGGCGGGGAGGTTTTTTGTTCCAAAACAGAGTACAGGCCAGAAAGTGAGTTTGGAAAGCCAGAAATCTCAGCACTCGGTGAAGTAATCGTTGAGTCATCGGTATTGATCAACAACCCTATCAACACCTGCACATATATTATGGTCATTTTGTGCAACGAGGCAGTAAAAATCGTACTTATTGCCCCTGTTACTGTAACATATAATATTACGCTCTTAAACTTTGTGGGAATCGAATAGGATCGTGAAAATTTGACCTCTGCTCAACGAGACACATCCCCATTATAAAAACCCCCGCTTCTATTTAAGCGGTTTGTGACACACAAAGGATTCCTAGTCAGCCGAATATAGAAGGACGAGCCGAGGGCACGTCAACACTCCGTATTCAGAAGTCATTGTAGCATGCCGGCGCCTGTCACTTACTAGGAGTGCAGGTGCTCTGAAGTGTTGGAGGACAGACCCGGCGCTTGTTTGCCACTCCAACCAGCTTCCAAGCAGGTGCCCGGACAGAAATAGCATCAGTTGGCAGGATATGTGTGTCACGCACCAACCTGCTAACCTCCTAACCCAGCAAGGTGATGCCAGGGGAGTCTGGAGCCTTCCCTCGCTCCGCCTCCGTCATCAGTCATCCGTCCAAATAAATCTTCGGTTCTGAGAAGCGACGGTCTATTCACAGAGACGGAGGGCGAGTTCGTGCAGAAAGGCACACAACGGGCCGGGGGATTACACTAGGCTATTTTAGATCGTGGGCCGCAAGAGGGGCAAAGATGAGTTTGGCATTTGTTGATGTGCGTTTTACTGTTATATCTGGTAGGATGTTTGGCATTCTTGTATTTTCCTTTTGCCAAACTTTCTCCGTTTCCCTTGTTGCCTGTATGAGGTGAAGCGGCACCCAAATACCAAGGTGAGACCTTGACCTAGGACAGTGGCTAGTGTCAAAACCCAAACAACATTGCACTGTGTTTAAATATAATCAAACACCCCAGTGTGCTTTAGATAGCACAGTCAGAGCAGACATGGTCCCGGTATTAAATTTCATATGAAATTGTGTTAATCTTCTCTGAATTTTGGAGACCTTCTGGGCTTTGCGGGGCGCTGGATTCACATTAGTTACAGCAGCACAGGAGCATGTATGAATCTGTACCGCCGCCACTGGGGTGAAACCTTATTATCTTAACTCCCAGTCATGTGTAATATATGGAAAACATACAGCTACTTATGCATTCAAAAGGGGGAAAAAAAGTGCAGAGTTGGAGGATGAGGGTGGAATAAAAGAAAAATGCAGTGGATCTCGACCATTAGTGTGTGTCCAATTCTGGGTCCCCCTCTGAGCTTGATTATGTCAAACGCTCACTTTCATATTGAAATCAGACTTCATTTAAAGGGTGGGGGGTGGCATGGGGTTGGGGGGGGGCGGTGGGCTGTCAGTGTGTTTGAAAAAAAAAGGCACTTGCATCAATTTGATTGAAGAGCTGTTTAGAATGCTGAAGGATTCATCACCGAGTGTGGGCCAGTTTTACGCATCGGTACTTCTTCTATTGCTTCGCCCCGCCGTGTTTTTAGCGCTGATTACATGTTCCCCTCGAACGTCAGAGAGGAGGATGAATCCAGACACGGGAGAGCCGGGGGCGGGGGCCGGGGCTGGGGGCCGGGCCTTCCTCCATTTTGGCTCCCGAGTCGATGTGTTCAGGCTAATCTTCTTGAAGGTCAGAGGGGTCGGCGGAGACGAACCGTGAACCGCCGCCGCCCCGTCCCACAGCGCCGCATGAAATAAGGCCTCTCCTTTTTGGCACGCGGCTAGATTTCCATGTTAGGGAGCACCTGTCTCCACGGTGCATTTATGAGGCCCTGCACAGCTGTTTCAGGGGTTCCAACACGCACACGTTTTCTATATGATTCACCCCCCCCACCCTACCCCTCTCTCTCCTCTCCATTACCAGTACGGCCCCTTTAGCCCTTTAAATGGAATCGAACACTTCCTAACCTTCTCTTTCACAGTCCTGTAAACCCAGATATACCCCGCTGGCGGTGGACATTTCTCTCTCTGTTTCTGTTTCTTCCTCTCCTGCCAGATGGTTTTGGGCGACATTCTCAACCCGCAGTAATTGAGTGAGCCGAGTCATGTTCAAATGTAGGACAAGACAGGGGGGGCGGGAGGTGGATCTGTGGTCAGCGGTGTCTCCTAGCTCAGCCTGTGAGCACCTCAGGGTGGCGGGGACCGGGATAATTGTCCTCACAAGCCCCCTCAGGTAGCTGACAAAAACATAATGATCTTTTCCGTACTCCATACATGTCCTGGCCTTTACCAGAGGGGAAGAAAGGGGGGGGATATTAGACTAAATGGAGCAGGGACACAGGAAAACCTGTTTTTGACCACTGAGGGGAGAATAATGGCAAGGGAGAACACAGCGGACAGGAGAAAAACGCTTAAAGGGGTCAAGAGAACAATTGTTAGAAGCACCAGAGCTTTCTACTTTCTTCTCAAGAAAAATAGCCATTAAAGTAAAATTGCCCAAAGCCCTTAAGCAATCAGGCGGGTGTGTATGCTTCAAAATATTATTCCTTATATTTTAGATCTCGTGTTTTGACTGGTGAATAAAGCCCTCTGCATGAAATTGTCATTGTCTCGTACGCTATTCAGCCTCATAATGGCTTTGCATACTGATAGAAACCCGTCTGTTTTCTCTGTGCCTTTTTAATCGTTCTCATTTGCCGCATTGTTCAGCCGCGCTGCTAATGTGATGAAAACACAGGGCGTAACGCAAAAAAGAACAAGACGCACTTGTCTTTAACTTTGTCCAAACGCATGCCTGGTCCAATTACAGAGAAGGTCCAAGCTCAGGTCGTACTGTTTTGACCAGCAACTACCCCGCCCCCGCCATCTCGTCCTCAGCTCTCTGTTCCTGCAGAAAGACATGTCTGCTCTCGGCTGTTGGGAGCTAATAGAAATTAGTTACCTTGGTAATGGGGAGCTCGTCCTGCTTCGCTACAGGCCTTGACCTAATGATGACTGATTGCATGTGTGGAGAGGCCGCTCTGCAAATAGGAACCCAGAAGTCACGCAAGCGACGATTTGGAACCCTTTTTTTTTTTCATATCCTGGTTATTTCCATTTTATCTTGTGGTCCCTATTTACTTTCTCCATCTTTTTCCCATCTTCTCCCAACTACCGTTTCAGGGTCACATTAATGGGGTTCTGTTGTTAAGACTGCGTGCTTCGCCCTGCCTCATCAGAGATTTGATGAGAACATACTAATAGCACAGATGTTTGGAGGGAAAATCAATAGAGCTTAGCTATTTGGAGGTAGCGGGATAAAAGGACATTCAATGCTAGAAATAGCATGAGTGCATGGAAACAGGCAACTCACATAAATGATTAGCTGCCCCCCCGTTCTTAAAACCATTAGAAATTTTTCAATTTTTCAGTTTTCAGAGCTTCACAACATGACATGCTGTGTTTGTAATTTCACTACTGCCAACCAGTATCCAGCATTTTCCACAACAACAGCCTTATGTCCAGAACCTTCAGCCCGGTAGCTGTGCCAATAAACTCTGCAAACAAAGACAGATGCAAGTATGCTTGCCCTTCCTTTCATACACAAGTACCAAGTCATTTTGTTTCAAAGTAATAGGCCGTGTCACACTCCATTTTGACTTTAGAGAGCAGCTAACATCCCCTTACTGTTTTGTTTGGAGCATAATGGTGGGGGATATTGTGCAGCCAGTTGAGTTGGCAGGGTGGGCTTTGCATGGAGTGAGCAGAGGGGAATTGCACCAGCAGATGAGCCGACTAGACATGCCATAATGCCTCTACTCTATGTAATGTCTATTGAATATCCGTGCTTCATTCAAATGGATCAACACACTCCCTGGTTAAATAATAGCAGATTGCTGTGAAATAGATCTTTTCCTCAATCAACCCAAAATAAAACATTTTTGGTATCAGTATCTGTGCAGTGGTCCTACGTGACACGCTGTGCAGTAGAGGCAAAAGACCAAATCAGACAGTGTATGGGCGTGTGTGAATCAACAGGTGCCTTCGCGTGATTCGTATCCAGACAACACAGAGAGAATCTGGGAGGATACTGCTCCAGATTTCCTGTTTGGACTCTGCTGCGTCTTAGCAAGCGGTAATCTTTTGGAACTGGAAACAATCTGACACGAAAGGAGGAGAGAAAGCCACATAAACTCAGAACGGGAGAAAAGAGGGAGAGATCATAACAGGTGCTGACTTCACTTTCTGATGTGAAGAGCAACTGTACTGCCAGATACAAGCTTTCACCTTTCCAAAACACCACTGTGGTGGGAGAAAGTACTACCCCCGGTCCTCCAGATGAAACAGTTCTAGCAGCAGCTCCACCCGACATAGACATGGTTACTATCAACCTTCTGAACAAACTGAATAGGCCTTTTAAGTTGTAGAAAAGCTGATGTGCTCAATTACTACTAGTGGAATTACCCAGGAATTGAATTAGCCTAGGGTGCCATCAAGGCACAGGCTTTTGAGAACCTTTTAAGGGAGTGTAAGTGCAACATCCCTCACCATCCTCCGTTTGCGTGATGTGCCTGGGGATCACGAATGGACTGGAACAGTGAGCTGGGATGTGAAATAATTGGCCTAATTTGGACCTTGACGCTAGTATGTTGCAAGTATAGGAGCTACTTTTGGGACGTACTCAGTGTCTTAGTCTGTGTTTTGTTTTTTTGTTTTTTAAATGGGCTCTTCTGCTGAAGTGCCTGAAATTATAAGTCATGCAATTTTAATTATTTTGAAATACTGCAGTGTTCAGTGTTCACTCAAAGCACAACAGATAGAATGCAATATTGCTGTTTGCATGAGGAGTACATGGCCGTGGCTTCTGGGTAACTCTTGCTTGCATATATTGTTATACGCTTTATTGATCTCCATAGGGGAATTCTTTGCTCAGGTCAGCTACAGAGCAGTACCGCTGGAGCTGGTGGGAATTCAGTGTTATAAAATATTATCACATGAATTTTGAGACGTGAGTATAATTACTGTAAACAGGCAAGACCATCACAGAGAAGATTTGCAACCTCTACAATGCATTTTAGGGTTAGGGTTAGTGTGCTACTGGGTCGTATTTGGTGGGAAATTTGCTGGATTGCTTTATGGCATTGCTGCATGGCACAAAACAGGAATCATCTACCAATCGTCTCAAACATGGTGTCATTTGGTTATGGTAATTGTGGTATCACAATTACTTGGACAATAATATATTGATGTTAAAAGAGTGCTACATATAGCACTTTTGAGGACACTTCAGCAGGTCAAATGCTTGTTGACACCTGGTTGAAGGTCAGTCTTCCTTCACACTACACCATCCATCTGCCACAAGTATACATTTTATCATAAACCAACTATACAAATCTGAACAGTCGCATTTTGCATTTCTCAACCTCATTGCTTCCACTGTAAAAGGCAGACTAAAGAAAGAAGACAAGTAAAAGCAGACTACTCACTGCGTCCACAGCAGATTGACAATAAAACTTGTCAAACCCCTGCACAGCGGGGAGCAAACTGAGGATAGGAGGCAAATAACAGTTGACAATCACTGTACTGGGGTATAGGCTCCATGCTTTTCTTAGAGCCAACAAGGCTTCAGCAAAGCACACTCTTTTCTCAAGCTAAGAATTTCGCACTTCTGGTTTCATGAGCTATTGTGGCTACTCAGCGGGAAGCTGCCTTTTAGAAAATGGGTTTAAAATCAACCTGGATGTACTGAGAGTGACGTCTATTTTCTGCGAATTTTGTTGCCAACGGTGACTGAGCGACTGAGCTCTTAAAAGGTTGCACTTGTGGACTGGAGAAAGAGCAGTGTCCGCGGTGCATTCAAGTGTACTTTCTGATTAGAAGAGGCCCAAGAGCAAAGTGACAATTTCAGTCCTCACTGCAAATTTGAACAAAATGCCATTTTACTGAAATGACGAGAAAGATTAACAGCACACTCAAGTCATTTCCTTCATCTCTTTTTGTGAAGACTTGATTGTGTTATTCGGAAAATGCTTGAATTATCATAATCATTTTGTTAGCTTTTTTTTTTTTTTTTTTTTAACATTTCCCAGTGAAGGCTACACTACAGGTCCAAATTACAGTACGTGAACTTTGCTAAGTACAGGGCTAAAGGAAGAGTGAGATAGTGAAAAACAGTTAAATCACAAAGTAAATCAACTTATTCTGTTCATCTTTTCATAGAACCAGGGGAAAATGCTATTCAATGCCACTCACATTTCTCTTCTTTCAAAGAGTGCTTAGGTTATTGCATTCCCCAGCTCAACATTTGTGGCTTACTTTCCCCTTTGGTTTTATCAAGGAAAACCATTACTTTTACATGTAGATGTCATGGCCATGCATTCTAGACATGCATTAGCAACCAGGCTTGTCACTTTAGGAAGCAAATTCAAACTCTTCTCTGTGTGGCCAAATTGGTCATACAGCAACCCCCCCCCCGCCCCCCCCCCCCCCCCCCCCCCCCACACACACACACACACACGCACCAAAATGTAAAACCCATACATTTTCTTATCTCTCTCTCCCTCTCTTACAGAATATTGTGTTTCATATTGTTCAGCCCCATCTCTCACATTAATCCGACAAGAACATGGACCTTGGAAATCTACTCACCCCCCACCCCACCCCACCCCACCCCCACCCCCAAAACCCTTTGATAATATCAGCTGGTAACATCTCGGTAACATACTCAAGTCATTAACATTTCCCATTCAGAGAGCCTGTCAAAGCCTATTAGACCTGTGTCAGAAGACCCGAGAGCATCGGGGGAGGTACCTGGCGTCGGGTGTCAGGCCCGTCAAGTCCGACCGACCCCCCCCCCCCCCCCCCCCATCCGCTTCCCATCTCGGAGCCCGGCCCTTAATAAATGCAGACAACCTGAGCCTCAAGTATCCAAATCAATGGAGCATGGCAAGGTCAACACGCAGACAGCTACTTCCAGTTACCAAACCGGAGGCAGTGGTTTATGAGGGGCGGAGGAGGAGACGGCGCTAACAGCCTCCACTTCACCTATTACCTCTGTGATGCACAGGGTCACGGTGTGGCGATATGATGAGGTCGGTCAAGTAGGGCGTTACTCATACACCGGGGTCCCAAGGTCGCTTTCACAACGGCCATTAAGCTCGCTAGTCTACATGGCAGGTTTTCAAGTCGATTTGCCCAATGCATTCTTTAAGAAAAAATGTGTATAAGTGGCATAGATTTGGATTTTTAATCAGTGCTTTACATTTGTGCATTATACATTTGTTTTCAATTAGATAGGGAATAATTTCTGGCTCGTGTATGTATGTCTAAACTCAGTCCATTTCCCGTGAAGAGAAATTTAAGCTCAGACATGTAGCTGTGTGTGCAAGTGATTGCGCGTATACATATGCATATGCATGTGCATGGATGGAGAAATCACATACATGTGTGGAGTTATTTGTGTGCGTGTGTGTGTGTGTGTGTGTGTGTGGCAAATCCAAGACCCTGTCCTCTTTTCCCTCTCTGTCATCTCTTTCATTTTCTGCCTGGCATTTTCCATGGGCAAGGTCTCAAACTGTCAATTACCGGGAGAGGTGGTGAAAGGCAGTCGGACGCGCCTTTCTGTGGCTCCGGCCTCTTTGTTTCCCCCCCAGTTGAAGCCGCTGAATAGTCTGGAATATGCACTGTGATACCGCAGAGCGCCCTGCCCCGAGGCAAGAGTATTATCATTCATTCTTCCACCAGCCTGCGTTCCTTGAATATGTAAAAGAGAAATCGCGGCGCGCCCTGAGAATGGCAGTAATGCCTCTCGCCGTGATGGAGGCCTATGTAGTCATTTGTCAGCTACATATGGAAACTTGATGGAAAACGATACAATGGCATATTGGAACATCTCATCATTTCAGCTTTCCTACTGCGAAAACACCACAATACAAGCGGCATTGTGCGCCTCAACAATAGATGAAAGGCGTTTCTTTGCGCTCAGAGGAGGCACACAAGGCTGCGGTATCAATAGCCTGCTATAATAGGCTGGGCTCTATTTTGTCACTGTTTAGCCACCTCAAGTCACTCATGCAAATTGGCAATCGCCACAGTTAATGCTCTCACACAGAAGGGATGGGCGCACCTGTTTACCCATGTGGGTTTATTTGTCAAATTTGATGATGTATTTTTCAAAAGGAGCCAAACGGAAGGGCTTCTAATTATGTTTATATGCGGGCTGATTTGAAGTGAAATGGCTTTCCTTGAATAGCCAGTGGGATCGCTTTGATGTCTGACATGTTATTGTGCTGTGTGTTATTGTATGTAGGTTACCCAAAGCCATCCCACTGTCATTCCTATCCAAAGGCTTAATCTGACAAGTGTGATTGTATCAACCGTATGGATTTCTTGGTTTCTCTATATGGGGGTGGCCTTATTACATACACTTACCGCTTTACATACCGCTACACATCTTGAGACGTGAGAACGGCGCATTTATTCATAAATTAACAGCAGAACTGAAAGCTGAGAGACAAATTATTTATCAGTAGGAACACATGCTGCATAACTAGGACTTTTGTGTCCCGCGACTGTGGCTGTCAACATATCATGTTAATATGCATGGCGTCTCGTGAGCTCGTCTCTTGTCACAACTGTTGTTTCCACTCGCGACTTCTCTACTTTTGTTTATCTGGGACGCGCAAACTGGGCAAGCGGAAACGGGGGCGAAAGAGGAAAAAAATAACAAATGAGAAGAAGCGAGACGGAGAAAGATAAAGAACGCGGGGCAGAGAGGGGGTGAACACTGTGAAGGGACTGTGAGCTGAGATGACCGTGGGAATGGCAGCAGAATAAATTTCAATGTGGATTAATAAATAACTTTGAGAACCGCAGCACCTGGCCCACAGTCTCCGGCCTGATCCAGTGTCATGACGGGCCTGTGCTGATTATTCACTAACCTTCCTGTCAAATCAATAGGGATCACATTTATACACATCGGTTTGCATCACGCTGCCATTGGCGGTGGGAATAGATTGAAGTGTTCACGGTCCGCAGACAAACGCAGGCCAAGGCCAATTGAAAGATCCCAGTCTGACTGAATGCGCAACACCCAGTCTTGTGGGACACAGAATGGACTCAGACTAGAAGGGAACACAGTGGACAATAAGACAACAGAGATGAATGAAAGAGTGAAAGAAAAGAAAGTATGCAGAAACTAAATGCGATTTTCTTTTTGCTTTTTTTTAGGCTGGGACGCTGAAAGCGGATGCTAGTGGCAGGAAATAGCACAAAAGCACGGGGCCACATGGCTCCCCCCCTCATTCAGATGGACCCCAGATGATTTGAGGACTGTTTCCTCATCAGACGCTGCCTTGGGAATGGGATCCGGGGCATAATTGCACGCTCACAGATCTGGGTTAGACATTAACTATGTAAATATCAACCCGGCTCACGATTAAACATGCACCCCCCCGCCCCCCACCCCTCCCCCCTCTTGACTCCACCTCCTCTGTGTTTGTTTCTCTCTTTCTCCCCCTCGCTCTTTCTCAATTACATTCTCAATATGGTTTGTCAATTTCCTTGGGCCTTGACTTGACTTGCTCTCAGGGCAAGCGGTGCCCCTGCTGCGGAGGACGAAGGCCAAGAGGCCTCCCTATCATTAAACTCATTTGCTAAAAACAACAGGGTGTGCTAATGAGAAATTCTAATTAATATTCTAATTATTTTTATAATTGCCTGTGCCAAGTGATTACGTGCAGGGCCAATCCTCAATTCTGCCGCAGCTATAGATCGGCGATAAGAGCTAAAGTTCATATTCTTGGTGTACTTCTCAACATGTGAAACTATCAAGAGTAATTAGAAAGTGCTTTGATGATAAATAATGCCCTCACAACTCATTTAGCTTAAGTCTATATTACGTTCTACCTCATTGTGCTCCTCATCATGCCTGAAGTCATGTATTAAGTTAAAGGCGGGCCTATTGTAGGAATGATGTCCCTGTATTTATATAAGTTTATAGTCAGGGATGCGTAACGAAGATACAAAATAAGACTTTTGTTTTGTTAGAATTTAAGATATTGAATTTTCAAAAGTCTGCCTGATTTTACAGTCAAAGTATCTCAGCTAACATATCACAGCTGGACTCGACCTCCTTCAACAACTGCTTAAAAATCCTTTTAGTCAGGCAGGTCTGAATTCATTTGAATCAACACACACTTGTGGAAAGCCTCCACTCAGCAGGCTAATTGCACCATTTTAATCAGGGGAGGTGGTCCAGCCAATCAGGGCTCAGCGTTGTGACTATTCTGTGTGTGCGAACTTATACTTCAAATATATTTGAGAGACACCCTATGAAGTAAATTATATTCATTTGAAAAAAAGAAATCATGAAGTACACTATACCGTATCTTATGCATTAACATAAATTGTGTGTGTGTGTCATTGGTCTGATCACACCTGACCTTAAAAACACCAAAAATGGAAAAAACAGAGAAAAGAATTTCAGGCACCTGCTGAAAATATCTCTGGTATGCCTGGCATGCTCCAACCTTGAGTCCTCAATCCACCAAGAAATGAGCTAGACTGGTGCTTCACAGAGAGAGAAATGTATTGAAAGCGGAGGGGAGCAGCACAGCATAGATAAAGCAAAGTCTCCCTTGCCCATGTAACATGACGATAGCATGTTACACTACTGATCCGTGTGTGTGTGTGTGCGTGCGATGCCATATATCAGATCCATTATCTATTATTGGCATGTGTGTGACTGCTGATAAGACCCACAGTGATGGAGCCTCGGGGGACTTTGCAGGAAAACAGTCGGAGATCTTAAAGCCAGACTCGACGAAATGTGATGATGAGTCATTTTGCCTGGAGGGAGACGGATCGCCAATATGTACAGTAAATGTCAAAACCATAACAATGACATTGAGATATACGGCGTGACCATCTCACCCACGTACAGCGTAATCTGTTCTCCAGACTCTGTTAGCGCTCCGGTAACAGCTTGACCGCGCTCGCCCGCTACAAAATGGTAACGGCGAGTTGGGCGCCAGGCCGCCGGTGAATCAGCGACAGCCGCGCCGGGGGGTCCTGCCTCGCTCCTCGGAGCCATGTCGCGCCTTCTACCGGGCGGCGTGACCGCGATACTCCTCGTCTCATAGGCGTGGGCCGGGTGCAGCAGATGGGGCCTTTTGCTCAATTCATCTGGACACGGAGGATCCGGAGAGGAGCCAGTGACGCTCTCCGCCCCCCCACCACCCCCACCCCCCACCCCCGCTGGAAGAGCTCCACGGCTGGGCACAGATCCGCCGAGAGCCGGGGCGATCAGAAGCGGCTCCCCGGGAGAGGAGCGCCCTCCGCCAAGAGAGGGGAGATCAGAGGGACGGCGAAGCGTTTCAGATGGGCCGCGCTTTCGTCGAGGGGGTTTTGTAGCATCGCGCTCCAGGCTCCATATTCTGACTGCTACACTGCAAAAAAGTCTATTATTGAGTCCTACAATCCTAATTTTCTTGAAATTAGTGAAAAGTCTGCCAGTGGGGTTAGATCATTTCACTTGTTTCCAATGCAAATCAACTTGTTTCAAGAATTTTGCAGAATCAAATGTCATTTTCTTGATAGTAGTGCAGTGATCTGCCTTATTCTGACTTGTTTCAAGATACTGACACTCATTTCTAGAAAACAAATAAGATTTGAAGACTGAATATGAGACTAAATCACTTGTTAAAATGGGCGTTTTTTGCAGTGTAGACCGGTTTCTCCTCTCATTTCCGAGCTGCAAAAGAATAAATCGGTGTCAGTGCCTTTGTCGTTGACTGAAATTTTAATTCCCGCTCCTTTTTACGCGCAGACGGGTGAAACAAGTCGTATGAAGTTTATTTTGCAGACGTATAATCCCGTGCTCGCTTAATGTGATTTTACACAGTCCTACTGCCATTTGACTAAGCGTGGGCCAGACTCCTGCGTTACTTTGTCAACAAGCGGCGGTGGAAATGAACAGTGGAGATGTTCAACACATTTAACTTGCCCGCTGTGATAATTCCTCCCAGGGTCGACTCCGGCTATCTGCTTCACCGCTCCACAAACAAACTGCCCCTAATACTCTTATTTTCCCCATTTCAGTTCTTCCCCCCCGCCACTAACCATTCGTGTATTTTTCGCATTTATCTCGGGACTGTGTGTCTTGTTTGTCGGAGGCACAAACTGTTTTGCATTCGCTAACATACGCAGAGCATAAATATTGGATTAAGTAAACAAATCCGAGGGGCTCACTTCTGAATGATATCGGCGCGTCGGCCTTTGGAGCCGGCGGGGAATGCCGCGGTCGCAGTCTTCGCTCGAGACTCAGCACATGAAAAGCGGGGGAGAGAGAGATTGAGGGAGAGAGAGAGAGAGAGAGAGAGAGAGAGAGAGAGAGAGTCAAATGGCAGTTTAATCCTCCCCGAGTGTTATCTCGCAGGTGTTTTGCAGACTGTGCTCTCTTTGGGAACTTTGAAATCGGGCCAGCCTTTCATGTGCAGGATAAGGTAGAGAGTCTGCGGCTGTGGCTGTTTGGGCAATAAACATCAGCAGAACGGCGCGGGGCGGTTGGACTCTGCCTCACAACTCCACTTAACATGTTATTCCCCCAAGCTCCTTGTTAGGCAGCGGGCCATGTTGTTAACTTAAAAACAATCCCAGCAGTTTCCTTTTCGCTTTGTTCCGTTTGTACTAAAACTGAAGGGAGGGGGGGAGGAGGAAGAAAATAAAACGGCATCCTTGAATGGAGCCTCAAACAGGTAGTCTAATCACAATGCGCTGAAAGCTGCAAAGAGCGCTCTAAAGCAATTTGAATCGATGTCACTTTGCCTCGAACAATTAGCTCGCAACGACGTCCCGCGACACCCGCGCGGATTTCGGGTTACATTTCTCCTGCTCCTGCTCAGACATGTCCCAATGACTTCATTAGAATTGAACTGCGACATAGATTTCCTCTTAGAAATTAGCCGGATTGCAAAAGCCAGGATGGGAACGAACCCCCGCGGCCCCCTGCGGGCATCCAGTATCGGGTGTCGTTGAGTTTTAACGGCGCAGTATGTCAGCTCCGGTGGATGGCCTGGCGACGTCCCCCCCCCCTCCCTGGAGAAAGCGCTGTTTTATTGGCCTCCTCGATGTTGAGTTGTCCCCTGTGCCCATGTAATACAGCAGCCAGCGTCGGAGAGGGGAAAGCCCCCCCCCTGCCCCCTCCCTGATTAATCGGCGGTGTATGTTTCTCAACGCTAGCTTAGCCCTCGTGTTCCATATTTTCTAATGGTAATGGGCGCAGTCGTTTAGGCGGCTGCTGAGGGAGCCATCAGTCAGGATGCTGGATGACGGAAGCGGGTGCCGGGCGTGGAGCTTTATCGAGCGAAGCCTGCGCACATGAGAGAGTGTCTGGGAAGAGATGGAGGGCGATAAGGGGGACAGGGGCAGAAATGCATGTTTGTAGATCTGAGGCGTGTGTGTTTGTTGTCTTTGAATGGCCAAATGGAAAGTAGTAGGTATACGTGTGATCATGTCTCGTCTCCCAACAGCATGTCTTGTCCCTGGCAAGCGGCGTTATAGCGAGCCACCCTACTCACCATCTGTTGTGAGTGAGCCCAGGCGACGATCAGCACCTCTCGCCAGGTAACAGCTAAGTCATTCTGACAACAGTGTGAGGCGCACATTAGATCTGAGGGAGAGGGCCGTTCAGAGCACTTGGCCCCCCGCGGCCCGGCATTATGGGAAACGGACGCGGGGGCCAAATGAGACGGGCCCCGGCGAGGAGCGTTTTTTTTTTTCATTACGTTACAAATCCCCGCAGAGCCCGGCGACTCCAGCGTGTCAACATAACGCTCAGATTCAATGTGGCATTTCATAAGCATGCTCTCTTCATCATAACCGTTCAGCTGGTGCAGTCCGTCTCAGAGGTTGGAGGGGGAGGTGTATACATATGAGTCCATGCTTTGAGGAGAATATTTTCTGGATATGGTGCAGGCAATGCACCAGTGACTATCCCAGCAAGCATTTGACAGACATGTGCATTAAGTTCAACATCAACCCAAATAACCTCAAACTTTCAATGTTATGACACTGTAAAAACTCATATTAAAACATATTTGGAAACTTATATCAGCAGTGGTGGAAAAAGTACTTATATCCTTTACTTAAGTAAAAGTAGCAATACCATGGAAAAATACTTCATAAAAAGCAAAAGTCTACCTAAGTACATTTTACTGCTAATACTTCTATAGTTTTACTTAAGTATCAAAAGTAAAAGTACTCACTCTAATTAACCTGTAAGAAGTATTTTAATGTTGAAGGTCTAACTGCTCCATGTTCTGTTGGAGAGTTTAAACTCTAAAAATGCAATTTTATGAGCTTATTGTATGTTTTGCATGTAAAACCTTATTCTGCAAAGTAACTCCAGCCGTCAGATAAATGTAGTGGAGTAATAGTATAAAGTCTCACAAAATGGAAATACTCAAGTAAAGTCAGTAACTCAATATTGTACTTAAGAACAGTACTTCAGTAAATGTACTTATTTACTTCCCACCTCTGGATATCAGACATATTTAGGCCCAGTTTTACAAAGCAATGCAGGTAGTAGCTAACTTTCAATTTGGCACCATATTCACACAGGTTTTCAACGTTGGCACAAGCCGTCGTATCAACATCTATTCATCATCAAAATGTTAACTGACAATGTATGCGGAATGAGCGCTGAATGCCTCGGCAATGCGATCCTTATGATTGCTGAATAAAATCTTGACGTTTATCCAAGATTTGATGGAACGGCGGAGGCGAACACATTACACTGGAACCTAGTTGGCCATCAATATAGAGAGAGAGAGAGAGAGAAATATATGGAGTGACAGCGAGAGACAAAGATAAAGAGTGGGTGTGCTTGAAGAAAGGAGCGAGATAACAGCATGATTGAATGAGATTGAGGGAGGTGAGAGACGGGGGAACCAGGGGCTTGCACTGTATGTGATAAACATGATCGAGTTTGAACTGAAAAAGGGCAGATTTGATGTTTGGGTGGCGTAGGGGGCAAAGGCACAAGGAGAGGGTGTAGCCGCTGGAGCCCCAAACCCCCCAACCGCCCAATCTCACCCTCCATCACTGAAAACCGTTTTATTCCCCTCCCCTCCCCTCCCCACCTTAATTCTTCTGGGGGTTTTTTCTCTTTCTCTCCTATCCAGATCAGCGGCGTCGGCAGAGTCAATAGAATTCCAAAAACATTGGGTCCACCCAAGCAGAAAATGCGGTGCGGTCCAATCTGCGCTGCGCTCTGGCCAGCGGTGACGCCGAGGCCGTGCTTTGTGAGAGGTTATCAGGCGGAGCGGAGGCGGGCGCGGTCGAGGCCTGCTGGTCATCCAGGAGAGCGGCTCCCGGTCTCCTGGGGAGAGAAGACGTGGCTGATGGATATCGCTAAATTATATTTGGGAGACGCCGCCGCCGGCTGCCTCCATGAATGTTAAAAAAAAAAGGTTGTTAGCCAGGTTTGTAGTCTTCTCTGTCCTCGTTTCTGGTTCTCCCGCGCCTCGGTCTCGCTCACTCTCTCGAAACGAAATTACAGTTACTCTTGTTGCTGCAAGTAGCTTTTTTGTGTGCTTGAAGTCAGTAATTTTACTTTTACTTAAAGGATAAATAGGTATGATTTTTTGGGTGGGGTACCAGAGACTTGTGTGGGAGGAGATCGATGTTGTTGCAGTTCCTACTGGTTTCCAATGGAAGGATGGATGGATAAAAGTCAGAGATTACGTAATGCCCCTTTAATTTAAGTATGATACTTGGCTACATTTCAAATCACATCCATTGCAGAGAACAAATTCTGTAGGCTCTCCATAAGCATTGCATCAGAAACTTCTTTACTTTGTCTATGCACTTTTTTTTTTTGCTTTCTGTTAAATAAATCTAGTTCGATCTCTGTACTTTTTGCATGTGAAAGATCATATGTAAATTTGTAAATTAGTAACTCAGCAACACTTTTACTCCGAGTGCATTTTGAATGAGCTACCTTTTACTTTCCCTCAGGTAGATTTTTACACCACTATTTTTTTCTTCTACTAAAAATTTCAGCAGAGTAACAGCACTTCTACTTGAGCAGGATATGTTGCTGCTCTTTCCACCCCTGCTCCCTTCCTCATCTCTCTCTCTCTCTCTCTCTCTCTATTTCCCCCCCCTCTCCTTTTCTTCTCCCTTCCCTCTCTCTCTCTCTCTTGTGGTGATTGCTTTTGCCTGCTATCTCCAGGCAGCAGTTCTGTTTGTGCAGTGCCTCTGTATGTCAAAAAAAAAAAAAAAAAAGAAGCAGCCTGTTAATTTGATGATCTGTCACACGTCTGCCTTTCTGCGGCGGACAGTGGGCGACTGGGTCTGGACTTCCTTATCGCTCCGTTCACTCCGGTACCCCCCCCCCCCCCCCCCCCCCCCTGCCAGACTGGAGTCACATCACATATCTGGGAAGCAGCGGCTGAATTGGTTTCCGCGCACGATGGAGAATAGGTCAGCTCACAGCGGAGGAGATTATTTTGACACTTTGAGTTTGAATATAGTTCATGTGTCCGAGCCAGGTTTTTTGCGGCCAATCAGGCCGAAACTGTAATATAAAAGTTGCCTCTGCATAACTCAACTTTGTTTACTGAGTTTCTAAATTCGATAACATGTAGATGATGTTGATCATTCAATTGCTGCATAATTCAATTTAACAATGGCGCAAGGAACAATTCTGAAAATGTAATATCGCCTTGACAGCTTTGATATCCTGTTGAGCGTCTTCATTCACTCCACTCACTTTAGCCTGTGCGTTTGGATGTGTGTATGTGTGTGTGTGTGTGTGTGTGAGTGTGTGTGTGTGTGTAGGATGGGGGGGGGGGGGGGCTCTCAAAACAAGCTTCCATCAAAGAGAGAAATGAGAAAATGATCTACGTGACACTTCCTCAGTCACTAAGCCTCCCGGGAAATGTTTCATAAAGCCAGGGAACTCACCGTGTGTGTGTGCGTGTGTGTGTGTGTGTGTAAGTGCATGCATGTGAGCGCTCGTGTGTGTGGGGGTATTCTCAGCGGGAAACGCTAACAGAAATTATGATGAAAAAACAATGAAAAAAAAAACAGATCTCACATTTGGAGCAATAACACATCCTTGTATGTTCAAAGCTTGGGAGGCCAGATAATGGAAAAGATAGTAAATCCTGCATTCCAGGCGGTACTGCAGACCGCTCTATAACTTAAAACATGTTTATTGGAAAGTCATTACAATGTTTGTCTTACGCTGCCTCGAATAATTATCCGGAGAAGTCTGCTGTTGCTTTTACAGATAGCTTTATTTACATAAGGCTATCTATTTACATCAGCCCAGGAATAGGAATTTCAGCTCTTCATAAATCCCAAAACATGAAACACTCAAGTAACCCAAGCTTTGTAAGGATGAATTAGTAATCTTCTAATCAAATCTGCAATCTTAAACAAAGACACTGTATCCATCTCTCTCCGCTTGACAAACACAGAGCAGGTGGGCCACTCCGCTATGTAAATCTGAAGGCTGTCCGCCAGAAACCGTGCACAGCCGCCGAAATTACTGGAGGCTTTGTCTCGGAGCAAAACGCAGACGTACTCCAAGCATAGTGAGCGGGGAGTTCAAAGCCAATGGGTGGACATAGAAAAACAATCTCCACTTAAATAACTGCAGATGAAGAGGGACATGCGCAAGGCAGAACAGAAACATTTCTGGTGAATGTTAAGTGCGCTGGATGATGGCCAGGTCATTGGAAGCAGATTTTCTGGGTGCAGGCTAAATGCTGAATGCGGTATGTTGTTCTGGGTTGCGTTTGCGGTACAGGATGACGCTCCGTAGGGAATCAGATCAGAGCCTCGCTACGGCCGCCTGGGGAGCCGGGGGTGATGATGTATTAAGCCCCGAGTATTCTGGGATGGCTGAGCCGCAGTCGCCAAGACAACAAAGGGACCCCCGCGCCAACAAGCATTCCTCCTTCCTCCCACACTCATGGACTGCTAATAGGAGACAGAGAGAAAAAAAACGGAAAAAAAAACAAAAAACACAAGCGATGGAAGGAGAGATGGGAAGAAAGATGAGAGCGCTCCCACTCGTTTCAGAATAGTTCCCACATACTGGGCTTTCAGTGGGAGGACTGGGCCATTACTGTACCTCGCCAAGTGTTTTGTTTGGATCCATTACCGCATCTCAGTTTTCCCAAAGCTGTTTAATTGTTGGAGAGCGAAGCGACGTGAATACAAAGGGTTCAATGAGGACACGATCGGAAAATGATGTACAGGTTTTCACCAGGTGCTTATAGAAAGTCTTGCTCTGTTCCACATGAATGGTACGCAAAAATAGCGACCCTACTGGATTGGCATTGTTCAGTCCTTCGCAAGAGTGGATATTGACGTTTGTACATTTTGAACTCCAGCGGACGGGATGTCACCATTTCGAAATCCCGGGTCCAGCATTCGGTCATGACAATCATGAGAGAGGGGGTCCTTGTATTCAGCCAGCTCAGTCAGACCAAGGCCATCACCTGGGTGGGCTTATCCCACTGTTGCATATGAATAGTAGCCGTAACGACCACACCGGCCGGTCGTACATCCACCGGTGTGTCCTCAGACACTGGAGCAGGCGGGGATGTTTGTAAGAGTTGTTTCACTTCCTTTGACTCCTGACTGAGGGTGGCACACTTCAGAGGCCAGATGGAAAAATATGCCAGGCAAATAGAGCAGAAACTCTATTGTTGTGGGTAATGACTTTCCACAGGATTCACGCTGAGAATATGAAAGGCACACTCCCCTCCCCAACCTCTCCCTTCTCCCCTCTCTCTCCCCTCTCCTGTCCTCTCCCCTCCTCTCCAAACAAAGGCTACACACAACACGGCGCACAAACAAATAACCTGAGCACTGCACAGAAATTCACCATAGCGTGCACCACCTTAATCCAGGATGCAATACACCAAACCATCTAAAGCATCCAAACAGCTCAAATACACTGGACTGTATCAATGTACCATGAGTGAAAATATATTCTACTGTGGCTGCTGCGTTTTAGTTACAGGTCGTCCCAATAATTACAAGCATCATGATAATAGCTACATAGTTTATGTCGGTTCTTATTAGGGTGAATTCATATTAGTGGCTACAATGACTAAATATAGCCTTGACTATGTAATAAGCAGGTGCAGTCCCACTGGGGGTGGCATTAGGGCATCTTATTATCCCATTATGCCCATGCTGCACTTGCCTGGGTCGAAGCAAACAATTAACATCATTATGAAGCTGGCTGCCGGTATTGCCACACTGGCTTAATTAGGACCCCAGCCACAGTGGCTGGCCATCAGTGGTTTGAGCACAGACTCCCACAACAGGTGCCCTCATAGTTGCCTGACCATCAGAAAGAAGACTGGGAATAGATAGCACAGGAGTCCATGTTCATATGAACCTGGATTAACATAATGCATGCAGTAAAGTACTAATTCATATCATTTTGATATAAATAAACATCTGTTTTTCTGCTCTCTATCACTGAATGATAAAACACAATACTGATTCAACCTATAGCCAGCTCATGAAAGCTTTTACATTTGCTGTTCTAAACACCCGGTGTCTGGTAGGTCTTTCCTGGGAAAACTGGTACACATGAAGTGATGTGTTTTGCGTTTCCGGCAGCAGCAAGAGCAGTTTGTTTGGAATAAATAGAAGAAGAACTGGGTAGTTAGCATGAGCAGCGATAGCCACCGTGAAAAAGAGAGAGAGAAAAGAGCGGCAACTACAGAAACTCAAACTTCATCCACAGAAAATCCATCAGTGCAGATTGCAGTGCACTTAGCACTAAAGATGTCAACAAAATACAAAAAGACTCTCAAAAACCTGGATCTCGTGGATTACCACTTTAACGTTCAAAAGAGTTGTTTTAAGATGTACTGAGTGCTCATATTGTTCTACGTGTCTATGTCCAATAAAAACTATTTGTGCTGATATTTCAAAGCAAAAACGACTCACAAAATGCAAGACAATGAATCCTTACCAGCTCCTGGTTTGCTGTTCTGTAGCTGACCCTGACCTCTGACCTCCCTGCAAAGCAAGCAACAAGAGAGTTTCTCTACAGTAAAGTATCCCATTATTGCTATTAATATTATTATTACTTTCTGTACAAGCAAACTTTGAATCCCTCTTAAGGGGCCATCAAGGTTAAGATCCGACCCTGCTCATAGTCGCTTTCAGTTAATTACCACTCTTTGGACTTAATGGTTACATATGATTCTCATGATCCACGATGGTCTTGATTGCATGTAAGTATTGCACTGTTTCTGCAGTGTTCCATGATTTCTGTGCTGTGTCTATCAAAGGGAACAGCCACAGACACACACACAGGCTCCACACAATACTCTACTGTACACCCACAACCTCCATGACCTCCTTTCGTCTGATGAGTAAAAGAAAAGCACCAGAGGCAAGGAGGGAAGAGGTTGTCATTACATTGGGTGGGGTGTTTCTTTTGATTTGGAAGAAATAGGTTCTGCATTAATGGAGTCATTCTCTGGCTCGTCTCCTGCTTCAAAAGAGGGAAAAACAAAGGCAGGGGAATGATAGCCACGGGCGCTGTCTTCACACGGGCAACGTATGATGGCCATACATTACTGTACAGAGCCTCGTACGCGGTACAGTGGCACCTATTTTCCTATTCAAATGAAATTCCTATAGCTATTTACATTTCCAAATTCAAAGCACAAGTCAATAGATAATAAAGCCATTACTGTTGAACATTCCCATGCATGATTCAAAGCAGCGGAATATGTTGCAGCAATGAAATATTTAATGTGTTGCAGTCTCAGGTTTCTTGGTGTCACCTGGCACAGTCACATGGACTAGATCTGTTCTAAAGCATGACAAAATGTTTCACAATTACACTTTGCATGATGTCTGATAGCTTCCATCAACACTTCAGCATATAATATCATATTATCATAACACTTTGACAAGCGTGTCGTTTGTGTTACTGTGCTACTATCATGTAGCACTTGGCCTGTTATATTTTGACTGCACTGTGCGCCACAAGTTATGGAACTAAACATATTTTCCTCTACCAAGCCCTTATTTGAACATTTTACTGCATACACTTACACAAGAGACTTCAGACATATTTTTAACTTTCACCAAATACAATTTCTCAAAGTTGCTGTAAAAAATCCCACACTCTTCAATAATTGTCACAGCTGAATACTTTGATTTAGCAGCACCCCTAGTCCCCTAATTGGAGTGAGTGAGTTTTTTAGGATGCAAGGAAACAGATGAGCTCTGATGATAATCAGGCAGAAATTAGCACAGTGCTGCAGTCGCAGGTGCTGAGCCCTCAAATACACCAACGAGGGCTAGCAATGCTAACTGTATTGATTAGCTGCTAGCACTTTGTGTCACACAATCAGCATTGCATGCACCATTGGAATTAACCACATCTGCAGCCACTCCTCGGCTCTGCAGCGTGGTCAACTAATCATCATCACGACCATTCAAACTTCTGCGGGAGGACTTTGATTACGGAGGAGAGTGTGCCTGAGATTGCAGTGATTCTGTGAAGTTTGCAAAGAGAAAAATATCTTTTGGAGAATTTAGTCGTTCGACATCTGCAGTTTAGGTTTCGTATTTCTCTTGCATAAACCATTTTTGAGTTTTTTTAAATTTTGTGAAGTGTTTTCTACTGATTTTGAAGCATGGGTCATTAAAGTAGGTACTCAAGGGTGGTACACGATTTGTGTTATTTAGATTTTGGCGACATTTTTAGAGATAAGCTGTATTGCTGTGCTATTTCTGCACTGCACTCAGAGATCACTTGTCAATCAAACAGTGTGTCCAGTACTGTGACGTCTTTTTCCTTGGATTTTCTGTGGATGAAGGTTGAGTTTCTGTAGTTGGCGCTCTTTTCTTTGTCTATTCAGCCATGGTGGCTATCACTGCTCATGCTAACTACCAAGTTCTCCTCCTGTTTTATTCCAAATAAACCAGAAATGTAAAACGCATCACTTCCTGTAAGCCAGAGGATTTTTCCTGGGAAAGACCTACTAGACACCGAGTGTGTAAAACAGCAACTTTAAAAGCTTTCATGAATTGAGTATAGTTTGAATCAGTATCCTGTTGTATCAGTCTGTGATAGAGAGAAGCAAAACGGACATTTATGTGATGCTTGTAGTGTTGAAACGATAACTGGAATTGTAATAACACTCTGATACCGCTGCGAACGATTAAATTAAGTATTGAATTTCATAAACATTCAATACTTTCAACAAATGTGTTCTGCAAGCTGAAATTCCATTTTATCCTCACCTCCAGAGGGAATAAATGAGCGGATAGCAGTGAATTGGAATAGTTAAAAGAAGAAGAAGTTCAAGTTTGTTTGTTTACATAACGCTTTATCACATGCATGTCTCACAGGAGAATGAGCCTAACTAGATCTAACTGATCAACAATCAGCCATAGAACAGAATGATATAGGACAAACATCAGGAAAAGCACAAGACACACAAAAGCAGATTTTATCAAGACATAACAACCTACTTATTCTCTCATTCGACCCTCAATGCATACAAGAAAACACTTCCAAGAAAACCTCGTTAGGAAAAAGAAGAAGAAGAAAAAGGATTGGACAGATCTGCAGTCTGGCTCTTGACAGCGGACTGGAGTAGTCAGCACAAATTTCAAGTCAAACAGCTGAAAACATGAAAACATCAAATAGTCCACCATGTCTTGAACTGAATTCCAGTCCATCTAAACTGGTTGATAAAGCCGCTGCCTGGAGCAAAATATGGAAATATGGAGTGGTTTCACTCACAGAACCGACAAAGATGGATACCCAACCGACATCAAAACCACCGTGCAAAAAGTTGCTACAAAGTCTTCCAAGTCAAGTGTGGGAATGCATTGCTTGATGGTTTTTCTTGTATGGCATGCACAACTGGAATTAGCCACATCTGCATCCACTCAAGATAAGAGTATTGACTTTTTAGATATTAAAAATTAGCGAACAAAGTCAAAATTCTGGTATCGTGACAACACTGGATGCTTGACCTTTTTAGATTCCTGTGAGGTGCCTCATCTCCTTATGGGGGAGGCTTTCAGCAGAAAATGGAGAGGGTGAGAAGGGAATGGAGGGGGTGAGAGAGAGAAACGGGGAGCACCTGAGACAGAGAATCTCCTATCTGGGTCTGGGAGAGGACAACAGAGGCGTAACGAGGATCCCGATAGACATCAGGCCGGAGTCTTGTTACGTCGGTTAAGAGGGTGAGCGGTGAAGAGAGAAAGAGAGGAGAGACCCTGAGACAAAGAGCGGGGTTATAAAACAACCAGGGACGAGAAGATTGCACTCCTGACTCCGCCGCTCTGATTTATTCTCCTTTTTTCTCTTGTTCAAAGCAGCACAAATCCTCGCTTGAGAGATGCCCGACTGTACGTTCGGCGCTGTTCTTTACGACCGGGTGTAACGGGGATGACAGTGGCAGACGGTGTAGCGGCGAGGCTACGCCACAGCGGCATGTGAAACGTGAGATCCTGCCACCTCCCCCTGTGTACAAACAAGGCACGGCTGCGAGGGGAGAGTCTGCGCGCCGCGAGAACTCTCCCTCTTTTGCCTCTTTTTTTGTGTTTTGGAGCGTCTGGCCGATGCTTATCTCTCCCTCTGTCAAGATAGCGTTCCCTGCATAGAGGGGACAAAGGGAAGAGCACCGAGGTCGGCGTTAATGCACAGAGAGAGCTGAAAGGCGAACAAGCGCAGGCCTCTGAAGGTCCTGAAGGGGTGGCTGTGCCTCAGATACGCCTAAGGGATGTTAACAGTGGAGGGTTTTGCTAGCTTGCTCTCTGCACATGGTAATGTAACTGTAGTGACAAATTGGCTACAGTCTAACCGTCCAAACGTTCTGCTTCTATTAGCTAAGCCAGTTAGCATGGTGGTGATTAGCCTAGATGACATGGGTTTGGTTCTTTACTCCCACTTGCAAACACTAACCTTCATTGTATGTAGACTGATGATTCTTGCTGTGTGTTCCAACACGTGATTTCTCGAATCTTGTGTAGTGTTGTCTTACAGTTTTTGCATTCTTCTTTGCCTTTGCATTTGCTTGATTTGGGGTAAGAACTTTTGCCCCTGCCGCCATCAAACTAGGTGCACAGGTGCATATTAATGCCCAATTGTGAGAACCACCACCATAGCTGTGCTGTTGCCCCCTATTGGCATGGAGTCCAAATAACCAAAGCAAAGACTGATATCAACAAAGCTTAAAACACCCATATTGGCTCCAACAGTAGCAGTAGCATTACATGAGCAACATCTGCGCCTAGTCTGCTTTGTTTTTGTCCCTTTGATAAAGTCTGCGATGTTCAAGGATGGGATATTAATATGGATCCTAAAACTTCCATTTCTACGTTTTAATAGCACTGTTTTAGGTCATGTTTGTAATGATGAATATGGAAATGTTCTGTGTTTACTCTGATAATGCTTATGCGGTATCATAGATGGTGGTAGGGAATCCGCAGAGGACTGGGAGTAACCCCATTTGCACACAGGATAACCATGCGGAGACCCAGGGGAGGTCATTATGGAGGAGCTGTTTGCTATCTCCACATCTGTAATTAACATATGCAATGCTGATGACTTATTTCAGCATTTAACCCAGATCTATATTTTAAACCGTACAGTTTCTATCCAAAAAAAACCCCAAAACAAAGGAATTCATTATGGTCCTGAAGCTGCTTGCGTCACCGACAAAGACATTTTGGTCAAATGGGGGTGCAACAGGTCAACAACAAAGATTTTATTTTTTTTATTAGGCCGTGTTCCTGTTTAGGAGTGTTTTGGGGTTTGAATGGCAGGAAAATGTGACAGGAATGAGTGTGGGATTGTGTGAAATCCCAACGGTATCCCGCTTCTCTATCCGAGCTCTCTGCGAGGACCAGCTGCAGGATCCAGTTTAGACTCGACAAGTACACATTTACACGGGAAGACAGCATGAATAAAGAACAATTCAATCACTGGAATTCACCTCTGTTTTCATTTCCCGGCACGCCGAGAGAGTCACGGATAGAATGAAAGGAAAGGGGAGGGAAAATGAAAGAAAGTAGAGAGCAGGAAATAGTGTCAACGAAATTACAGCAAAGCAGAGGAGTGTTTGATAAATATTCGCTCGCGCCGTGAAGGTAGATTGCCGAGCCAAATGTGTGTGTGTTTGTGATAAGACAGGTATGAGTCTTTCATCTGAAGCAGAAAACAGGAGAAAAGGCCGATCTTCCAATGCAATCATTCTGTTCCACTCTGAAAGGCGTTTTTTCATGCTGAAGAACCAAAAAAAAACAACACGTCTCTTCCTGTTCCCTTTGACTGCTATAATGCTATTGTCACCGCTCTTTGATAACATCATTTTTCAGGGAGACAGTCACCACTCGCGCTAATTTGCATTCTTCTGAAAAACGCATGAATTCATCGGAGGGAACAGGTGGGGATTTGGTCGTCTCTCTTTGCGGACTAAAGACTTGTGTCGAGTCGTTCCTTTGCCAGCCAGTGTTTAATTCAGCCATTGGGAGGCGATGGGCGAATGCTCAAACAAATGCCAGCTTTGCTTATCAGGGCGCTGCCTCATCCTTCGATATGTCGATCTCTTGCCAAGTGTTTCACAGACTGGGGAATACACAGAAGTTTGATTTCATGGGCTGCTAGCCTAACTTCTAAATGGACAGGCGGCAGTATTCTCTGCCCTAGTTTGTTCAATCATATCATATGGTAGACAGTACAAGTCCCAGCGGATGTTTTTCGTTGCATATTTAATGCAGCTCTGTACACAGTCAAATTTGCAGATTCAGCTTTATGTGCCAATGACTACCAGTGAGATCTTGGTTTGTGAAAAGAGGAAATGTGCTGTTGAGCTGTTTTAGCATCATTGTATTGAGTCGCTAATGTTCACTAAAATCAAATTCATTTAAAGGCAATTTTCTTGATGTTTACTATTACATTTGCAAGCCTGCCGTATACTGTTTCATCTAAGCAGGGTTCCCACACTCAAATCAAATTCAAGGACATTTCAATTACTTTCTTGGTCTTGTTCGGTGAAATTCAAGGACTCAAATTTGGCATGTTTTGGGGTTATCCCATTGAAAAGGCACCACTCTTTCTCACAATATAGAAATATTTTTATTCAATCCACAAATTTAAAAAAGCATTGACATGTTGGCCCACAAAGGCTTTCATCAGAATGTAAAATGAGGTTGGACTAGGCAGGCTATATTCTCTAGTTCAGGTTGATTAGAGACAGCTGACAGTGATTTTCCCCTAGAGGAGATCAAGACGTTTTGGGGTAAGACATGACTGGAAGTTTAGACATCATAGAAGCTTCATTTTTTACTCATGCTCTTGTCAAGTCAATAAATCCCATCACAGGGTTTTCCTCAGTGAGGTGTTGATGCTAGGAGAGGCATATTGACGAAGTTGGGTGCTATGTTTTAATAAAAATCAAACACTTTCAAGGGCATCTGTGGAAGCAAACTGAGTCTTCTCTCTGTTTAGAGGCCGACAAAGAACTCCTTTATTCAAGTAATTGCAGGGAGTAAACTTACAAAGAGACCGAGTCTCCAATAACAAACCAGAGCTCACTGAAGAGGAACAAAATCGCTAGAATTTGAATGCTTGGTTACAAGAGTACATTTGCATAATCAATTCTAATTGGAGAGTAATTTGGACTGTGATCATACTAGAGGTTAAAGCAGTCTATGACATCAGTATCTAGGGCAGATGTGCATGTTACTAACACATACAGAAAGCAAAGTTCACCCTTTTCTAGGAAACAACAAAACCCGGTTTGAATTAGCACACTGAGTTAATTTTGGAGCTTAGTTCCTGGTAGTTTGAAGCATCAGTTTTGGTTCCGCTTTCACCTACCACCACCCACGCAGTCCTCACAGAAGTGTTATCAATAGCTTTACTTCTACACATCCATTCATTTTCAAAACACTTTTTAAGCTTTATTTTATTTTTCTCAAATCCACAAACTAGGGAACCAGAAACACAGAAGTTGCACTGAGAATGTAAGACTCAGCACAAGTGAAGTTTTTCCTCTGCAGGTCATTATGCCATATGAGATAGACCAGCAGGAATGAGTCATTGCAAGGCTTTGTTCTTGCTGTACATGACACAAACGGTAGGTCAAGCTGCACAGTCTATAGGACAAGGTTGTCTAACCCGCTGTGCACTGCCTAATATAGCTGTCCTTGGCTGGTCAGCAAGTGAGGAACTGCGAAGACTAATCTGGCTGCTTAGTGATATACAGTACTATGTGAATTATACCCGCTGTCTGTTCCTGACGGCATCACGCATGAGGAACGGAATGTGCAGAATGAAAAACATGCGCCATCACACCTCCTTTTGAACCTTACGTGTGTACTTTAGTGTGTAAATAACTGATATGAAATACTTACAGGAATTGTTGGCTCCCTATTGTTGTTTGGTAATGTAAAACAGCTAGTACGTGCCAGGGCGTCCTGCTGTTCGTCGTGTAATGAGCCAAGGCCCTGACAAACATAAGGTAACAGCTGGTCAGCGCCCATTTCCACAGAAGTAATTTACGAATGGAAAATGCATTCACACTACACACACTCACACACACATAACGGGAGGGTAAAAGAGCCGGAGGCTATTTCGATACGTACTGTACAGACCTTGGAGCTGTTTTGAAGTTGTGCAGGTTTGAGATGCTAATGTGTTCCAGGTTAGGTTCGGGGTTTTTTTGGGGTGTAGTAGGGCTAGCTTGAAGTACATTGTTTGTTCTGGATGATTCTGTACCTGATCCAAAGGATTCTGGTGGTCATCCAGGGCCCAGATGATGAAGGGAAGCAGAAAAAAAGAGTATGAAAGGAGGAAGGGTGATGATGAATGAGTTCGGTGGGAGTCGGAGACAGAGTTAGCTCTCTAATCTTTGGCCAAAATGTTGTTGAGATTTCAAAAATTGCTAACAATTTGGACGTGTCCCTTCTCTACCAAGTTTGAAAAATTGTTTGGTGGAGGTGGAGAGTTGACTTTCCTGGATTTCTTTGCGGTTGCTGCAGCAGCGTGAGGATAAAAATGCATCTCTCATCCCATCGGTTTCACTGCAGGTGCGAGGCAGAAGTTGCATATTAACCACACAGACAATCACTGGCTGTTTCTAGAGGGATTCAAACGGAGCTTTGGGGCAACGCAGTCTTTCATTAGAATGCTGATACAGTCAAAACGCACGCCTGGAAAACACAAACTTGCCGAGGAGGGGAGGCTTGCCTTGTCAGGAATTTACATTGATACACCAAAGAAGAGGGCAGTCTCTCCTCTCTCTCTCTCTTTCTCTCTCTCTCTTTCCCTCCTCAATTGTTCTGCGCCACAGCTTCATCAGCATTTTGCCTCCATTTGAAGGCGTGGGATTATGCAAGAGAGGCAGCATCGGATGATAGGTAACCCCCCCATCCTCCCCCTCATACCACCCCTCTCTTGTCTTTAAGTCTCCCGGCTGCTGAGCATGTAAATCTGTGAAGCCTGTAAAAACACAACTCAACAGTCAAGTCACTCCCTGACAGGCAGCGCTGTCAGCACACACACACACACACACACACACACACACACACACACACTCACAGAGAGAGACACACAAGACGGTGTTTGAAGCCAAGGTCAAATGTACGAAAACATACAACTCTGCAGCAGTCCTACTGTACGATGCATGTGTGTGTATGTGTGTGTGTGTGTGTGTTGGTGTGAAATGCTCTATGTGGGTGAGGCAATACATAATGGAACGTCCCTACGCTGCAGAAGGGCCTTCAGGATACAATTGTCAGTTTCGCTGTGAGGAAGCAACACTGGAGCCATTGTGCGGCGAGGTCCCTGCATATGAAAGCCAAGATGAAGTCGATTGAGTGGTTCGTTATTAAGCCCTTGCACGGCTTTTCAGTGTGTGGTGTTGACTGTGGCGGTCGGCAATAAATTGCAATGGACACACTCTTTTGCTTTTTCTCTTCTCCCACTACTGCGTTTGCCATTGGGAAAAAAAATAAAAAAAATAATTCAGTTTCATTTCCAAAGCGTCTTTATCCATTGCCAATGAACTACATTCATACTGACAAGTAGCGTCAACGGTTCATTGGCTCTCGGCGCTCCCCTCGCTAACTCCTTCCACGGCGAGATTAGAAAATGTCAAAAAAGAGGATACGGAGGGGGGTAAATTGTGCACAAACAACCATTTTGTGCAAAGACGTGTCATTGTAAATAGTTTCCTCGCCGCAAAAATATTGCCTTGACAAGTTGATTACAAATGCATTTTTTGTGATGAATAGCCTATTTATTTTGAATTAGACTGAGAGAACTTATAAAGCGACACTCCTGCGGCCATGAGGCAGAACGGTTTCCGCTGTAAACTTTTGTAAATGATTGCTAACGCAGGATGTTCTCTCACGGGATTATCTGAATGAGTCAATCAAAATGAAACCTTTGATACCTTGTGTACTGTATCCACCTATGACAGAACTTTTGCGGACAAAGTTGAATTCATTGATCGGACTCTGGGTCTTATGTGCAGCGCCCCGGAAACCCATCTGATGCTGTCAAGCTAAAGCACATTGATTATTGGGTGTCAGTGAGTGAACTGTCTCTGAACCTTTGTGCCTCATCCCGAGGTGTTGAGTCATCTTTTGAGTCACCGTGCTGTTTCTATTTTCTCCAGGAACTCACACTGTCCTTTTAGTTGATGAAATCTCTCAATCGCATGGCCTTTAAAGGATCTGGTTCAATATCTGTTCCAGACGACAAGTTTCTGATCCTCGGATTAAAGCGGGGTGCCAGTGCTCTGCCTTGCAGTCCATAGACCCAGTCAGTAGAATTTTTCATTTATTTTCCATAGAATAATACAGAATATTTCATTATTCATTGCCATAATGTTGTGTCTCTTTACTATTAATGCTGATTTCTTTTGATCTGTCTTTTCCTGATATGTTTTTTTTTATGGCTTATTATAACCTATCTAGAGAAGTGTCTCTTGCAACATCTCCCATGGCACTACCAGTGTTTGTTCCCTGTTCCCTGGCATCTGCGCGCTCTAATTAGCGATTTGCTAGCATTGAACCTATTAGTGATACAATGCTACAAGACCTCTTGTTTCATTGACAGACCTGTTGATGATCCCCTAAGCGTGCCAATAATCCATTAACACGTTGTTTACTTTGCCCATGCAAATAGATCCACTTTTACATCATGTGCGTGTGGCAATATATTTCGCCCCATTTAATAATGCTATTAAACTTTACTGTGCAATGAAAAGACTGTACTCACGGCCATTAGTGCCAGCGCAGGAAACCAAGTGTGCTGTAATTTGCACCACATTATCGCCTCCGCTGTATTTTACTGTCAGTATTATGACCCAACGTGGTGGACAACTTTTCATTATGGGTTATGATATAGTGCTATATTCATTATTCACCAGTGAAAGTCAGATTTTGGCTTCATATGTATGTACAGGTGTCTATGCAGGCATCCATATACATACATAGGAGGTTTTTTCCTTTCTTTTTGAATGAGTGATTGTTTTTTACCACTATATATGCAGTTGTCATAAAACATTACACATGTTTTACTGACAGATCTTGCTTAAAGATTAAGAATTAATAGACAGTGCGCCGCTTAATGAAATCCCCGGGTCGGTCCCCGTGCGTAAATGTGAAACGTGCGACAGAACAACATCTCATCCTCTTCCCATCGCACGAGTGTCACCCCGCATTACACCTCGGCGGCTTCACAGCGAAACCCAACAGGCTGAAGTCATGCCTTGCAGCCCGCCAACCAATCTGCCCGGCAACATCTTATCCAAGGCGTGACAGATAAGCAGGGGGTGGTGGTGGGTGGTCTTCAAGGCATGGATGTGGGGGAGCAGCGAGGGGTGTGTGTGGGGGAATGAGGGGTTGAAACGTACCAAAGGACTTGACACTGATAGCGGATGAAGCCGCAAAACCTAATCTAGGAGCGAGGCCAGGTTGGGCTCGACCGTCGGACCCCCTACACGCCGTCAAAAGCCCTGGAAGAGAGGGGTGTGTGGGGTGTGTGTGTGTGTGTGTGGGGGGGGGGGGGGGGGGGGGGGGGGGCACAAGCAGTTGGTTCAGCCATGATAAGGAAAGCCAATACTGTAAGAGAGCGAGAGAGAAGAGAGAGAGAGGGTAGAGGAGAGATAAAGACCTGTGATTACTTATTCCAAAAAAACGACAGACTGGGAAGAGGAAGAATCCATGAGAGCACACACACACGCACACAGATTGATTTGGGAGAGTGTGTGTGGGGGGTTGAAAGAGAGAGAAGATGGGGTTGGGGGGGGGGGGGGGTGATGGACGCTTATGGTGGATGTCCACATTATTGTTCTGGCAGAGCAATCTTCTCCAATCTTGGCAGTGGGTAATGGAGGCACGAGAGATACCAGGTGCTGCTCGCCGCTCCGTTCGGAAAGGCAGGACCACATGCCAAACTGAATTGGATGAACCTTTTATTGTTTGGCCTACACCGGGCTGGGTTACCGCCGCAGGGCCCCACGGTCTGCAAAAACCCCCGAGGACAAAACGAAAAAAAGAGTTGGAATGTGGAAAAAATACATAGCAGGAGAGACACGGACTTGGAGACAAAACAAGGGTCGAAATGAGGAGTGTGTGTGTGTGTGTGTGTGTGTGTGGGTGTGTGTGTGTGTGTGTGTGTGTGGTGTTTTATCCAGCAAGGATTCGAAGTCAAACATTTGGTCCTCAGTAACTTGCTTGTCTTAATCAAAGATGCGTCTCGGACGGCTCTCAAGTTCTTATAATAACGGCGTGATTAATCACTCCTCATCACTCTGCTTGATTGCAAGCACATCTCGACCACCTAACACACACACACACACACACACACACAGAGAAATAGACAGAAAGAGAGTGAGACAGAGAGCAGTGGGAGAGATTTATAGGGCACATAGGGACGAGAGATCATCAGATTAATGACCTTCTCCTTTATTAAGAAAACAGCATTATTGTGTTTGGTCATCTGAGCATGACAAAACAAGCCAATAGGCCCGACTGCTGCAGAGCTGATTATTGTCCATTACGTTTGTTTGGAGGACTTTGGTCAGACCCAAAAGGATTAGGGCTGATTCGGAGACTGAAAAGGGGGGATTTAGAGAAGCGTGTGTGTGTGTGTGTGTGCATGTGTAAAAAGGCTGTTGCTGTGAAAGAAGTGCGAGGCAAACACTTGGACTCCCCAGTACAGGGAGCACGTTGCCTTGTTGCCTGGTGACTCGGTTGCTAGCAGCATCGGCGATACAATGGGATAATGAAATCTCTCGCTGTTCCAACTCTCCGGGCTACAGCGCAAACAGAGGAGAGGAAGAAATACACTTAGGTTCATTGTGGCCCGTGGATTACGGCTCACTTAATAAAGCCCGTTCTTTGTCAGAGAATAATAGCCGGGGAAATTATACATGAAGCGGGAAGGGAATCGTTCCCGGTGGCACGTAATGAACTGTTGCGCTAAAAGTTGGTTTTAGCGCGGCGCCGTTTCCTGTTTTTCGAACCGCAAAAGACAAAAATAGATAGTATCGTCGTCACACTCCGTTTCTCAGCAGGCGATCAGCCCCCGAAGGCCTCCGCTCCTTCTCCCATAGGCGGGCCGCCTCAAGCAAGGTGTGAGGAGAATCTATTACAGCCACTGTCGTGTTCCTTCTCGGAGAAAATCATAAACTCTGACCCCCCTCCCTCCCTCCCTCCCTCCTCCTCCCCTGCTGGCCGGCTCGCTGCAAACCATCTTATTTCTCATTTCTCCTCACCTCTCCTCTTAACTCGACTCTCCTCACTTGCCCTCGCCTTACCTTTTCGTCTATTTTTCTCTCCTCGCCTACACTTTCTTTGCCTCGCCTCCCCCTCTTCCGCTCGCTCGTCCTCTCACTTTTCTTTCACCTTTCACGTGTTTCACAAAAAATCTGGAATCACCTACTAAAACAAGTATAAAAACTGCTTGTCAGAAGTGGGATTTGAACCCTCGCCGCCATTCAGAGACCAGAAACCCTGGCCAAAGTTTGACATGCATACAATCATTTGCATTACATATTTACAAAAAAACGATCAATTGTTAACAACATGGAGTGTTAAGGGTCCCATACTTTACACTTTCCAGTGTTTGATTTTATGTCTTGAGGTCCATTCAAAGCTGTTTGTGTGGTGTCATGTACCAAAAACACTCTCAATCCATTTTTACACATTTTCCAGCATCTCTCTGAGTTTCTGTCGCTGTGTCTTTAAGGCTCATTAATATTAACGACCCCTCTGTTCTGATTGGCTAACCGTTTCAAAAGTGAAACGTGAGACACCACAGTGCAGGCGGCTACAGGTAGGGAAAACTCTCCGGTAAATAAACAATGGCAACAACGCTCAACCGCTTTGAAAAAAACACTTTGTTAGTCTATTATTTCTTACAAAAATGATAATGAACATCACAAAGGTTGTTGGAGCCGCCATATTTAGCATTCCGGATTTTCCCATCCAAAACTGATAGAGTGCACTGTCTCTGTATATAATACTGTCTCTGCCCCGGCGCCGCGGACCACCCAGCCATCCTGACGACTGGCGTGAGTGTGGGAAAAAACAAACGGTGTTGCTTATCCCTGTGATTCCAGACGGTTCAGACACCCTTTACATGTTCAAAAGGAGAGATAGAGGAGAGAGAGAAAGCGAGAAACAAAGATAGATAGGTGTTTGTTGTCTTGGGAGGGTTGGGGGGGGGGGGGGGTGCGGGTGCACGTATGTGAAAACACTCCCTCTGTTTCTAATTAGCTGATGTGTTCATTAGCTCCGTCAAGAGATTAGACGTTCAGTCAATCAGCGCGACAGACTGAAACGTGGCTGTTAGCGTTTCTCTCTCGTGCGATTACACCGATGTTTAACCTGCGTGAGGAGACCGAGGCTTTCCCCGCCCACGCCGCCGCTCTGTAAAAAAAGAGACAGTCGAGGCTTAAAAATCGCCCGTTTTCCCTCCTTAACTTCTCGCGTCACCTTGGTGTCATTTCATTAAAGCCCGCGCCGCATTGTGTTTCCTTCCCACACATTCTCCATAACCTTGAGGAACCAGGGAGAAATAAGAGACTTCTACCACTTAGATTCCAAAGAGGGATGTTTCAAAGGCGTTGGCAGGAAAGAAAATAATAAAAAAAAATTTAAAAAAAGAAAAAGCTGTGGCCCTCATGTAGCCATGGTTACCTTGGCTTTATTGCTGTTTGTCTTGGGCAGCAGATGCAATAAAAGGGCTGGGAGAGAAACGACTGGGCGAGGGGTGTAATTGCACGCAGGTACTGGGAGGCTAAAGGTATTTGGAGGCAGGAATTGACCCTGTCTTGCCGTTGGACCAGAACACACTCTCTCTCCCCTACTCTCTCTCTTTCATAGCCATCTGGTTTACATGTTTATTACCTGCACGAGGGTCTCATTAGATGCGATTGGACAGCCCCCCTGAATGTGCACGGACATCATATTTCAGCCGGCGTTTCCAATTAAGATTCGCAGCTTCAGGACTCTCAGGTATGCTATTAAAAAAAAAGAAAAGAAAAAAAAAGGCCAAATGGAAAATTAAGTGTCTCCTCTCAAGGCTTGATCAGGCTCGGGCCGCGTTGGAGCGATAATGAAATACGTAGGTGGACGACTTGTGGGTGAGGAGAGGAGGGGAAAAGTGAAGGAAGGAGGAGGAGGAATTAGTGGAGGAGTGGAGAGATGAGAACCGCGTGCCGCTTTCAGGTGCGTCGGAAATCGCGCTTGTTGTCAAAAGTGTCCCGCACGGTCAGCGATTTACCACGCGAGGATGAGAGGTGTCCGTCCCCTCCACCTCCCACCCTCCAACTCCCCCCCCCCCCCTCAAGCAAGGTGTGAGGAGAATCTATTCCCCCCCCCCCCCCCCCCTCATCCCCTTCCTCGATCGCACCTCCGCCGCCGCCGAGGGGCCGGAGCGTTAAATGAAATAAAAGACAGAAATGCATTTACACCTCCCCGGTCCTGGAGGGGCGGCCGGGCGCGGAGGGAAGGAGGCACATTATCTCCTGTGGTGCGGCTGCCTCAGATAGATGGCCCGCTGGGGTTCAGGACAGTAGCCGACACACACACACACACACATTGACACACACACACACACACACACACACACACAAGGGCTTGGGAGGATTGAACACTCAGGTGTTGTTTGCCGCTGAAATGACACTGTTTAGAAGAGACATTTGGAGAAAATAGAGCCGAGAGGAAGGGTTGTGGGGTTGCGGGAGGGAGAGATCAAGGGGGTCCAGCAAAATCCCCCATACTTTCACTTTCCGCAAGGCTATAAATCATAGAGATACCACACACACACACACACACACAGTCTGTGTTCCCCATAGGACAGAGCAGCATGAGGTTAAACTTGTGATGTGTCCCCCAGTGATGTGCTATATTTCCACTTGCATAATGCTACGGTCTGTGAAGATTTCACTCTCGCTGCTACAGAATTTCACCATGTTGCACGTCACTGACATTTCCAGCATTATGAAACGGCAGATGAATAGCGATACCCCGCGCAAGAGGGAATATGGGGAAAAAAAAAACGAGCAAAAAAGAAGGAAAAGTGGAGATTGAAAAGTCAAAAAAAGGGCAGGTTCACATAATTAACAAAGCGGCGCAGGAAAAAATCTTTACAGTCGCAACAGGCTGGTGGCAGGTTATTGTTCCGGTGTTGGCTCATCAGGGAGAGTGTGTGTGTGTCGTCTTTGGGGAAGGACACCCATGGGAGCCCCGGGCAGGCAGCGTGATGATGACACACCGCGGTGCTCGTTGTTCAACTGTCCTCCCCTGGGGGCCACAACTTCCCGGCACCACACCAACAACTGCTCCCTCCCAACGACAAGACATCCAAACAAACCACATCTTGAGGATTCTTGGAGTGTATTGAACCATGATCATTTTAAGTGATAAGGTAAGGATTTAAACTCTTAAACCAATGTTAAAGTAATAATATGTGACATTTTCATATAAATAATAAATACCCATTTTGCTACTCTCTATCGCCCATTGTCTCAAACTTCATCAACAGAAAGTCCAAGGAAAAAGACGTCACAGTACTGGAAACACAGTTTGATTGACAGGTGCTGCTATTGGTTGAACAATGGGGCGGGTCTAAAAAGTTCAAAGAGTCCAAGTGTCAAGAGAATAAAGTAATTTCTTCGTAAAAACAAAAGCTGCTCTCGTCTCCGAGTCTTTGATCAAAGCAAGAACCCAACACTCAAGAACGGAGTAATTCTATTGTGCTGAAATATTATGACCGTCGGCAGCTGTGCACATTATGCATCATTCATGTAAAATGGATGCGTTCTGCTGTTCTTACGCGCGTCGGATCTGACAATGCGACGCTTATCAAGGCTAACGGCTGTCATCTCTCAGTCTGGAGGAGCGTTCGACAAATTGGTGTGGAAAAGTGTCAGTCCAATTATTCAGCGGAGTCTGAGCAGGTGCCATTACCGCCGACTGCATTGATCGCTTCACTTCTCGCGCGGATATCAAATCAGACAAACATCGGCGCGGCAGGCATACAAATGAGATGATGAAATGTGTCCGCGCGTCGGAATACGGCACTCGGAGCAGTCGCGGAAATCACTCGGGTCAATCCAAACAAGCTTTTGTCATTGATTGACCCCCTAACCGGAGGAGGGCGGGATGGCGAATTTTACTTTCAAATGAAATCGGGGAGAGCGAGCGAAAAAACGCGAGCCGCTTTAAAAACCTCTCTTGATTCATTAAAAAGTCACTGTCACTGGAGACGGGGGAGAATAGGATTAATCTCTCCTCTTAGGGTGTGTGTGAGAGTGTGTGTGACACAGCTGAGTGATTCTCTTCTTGTCTCTGAGGGGTAATTAGCTCCGGCATGGCCTGTCTTTGCACTACAGGCCTTTTCAGTCCAGGGACTCGACTGGCCGTGTCGTCCCGGCCGCGGAGCGCTGTCCGTGGGGAGAGCGGCGCGGGGCTGACCTCTCTCTGCGGAGCTCCGGGGTTGTCACTCTCCAATCAGAATAATGAGTCAGTCCGTCAGTCTCTCCATCTTTAAAAGCTATCTGTTTCATGTTCCCCGGTGGAATATGTGTCACTACTGTATTTTCTATCTTTTCCTCTCCTTTCCTTTCCTTTCCTTTCCTTTCCTTTCCTTTCTGTTCCTTTCCTTTCCTTTCCTTTCATCTATCTATCTATCTATCTATCTATCTATCTATTTATCTATCTATCTATCTATCCATCCATCCATCCATTGTGTTGGGCAATCACACTATGTCTACTACTCCATAACACCAGTGGTCCTTGTATCTAACCCACCCACCTACCCACCCCCCCACCCCTCTCTCTCTCTCTCTCCCTCGCTCTCCCCTTCTCTCCATCTAGTTCTCTTTTTCCATCTCCCCTTCTTCTTTTCATGAGTCCCGCCATTGATTTTCCGCAACAAGGAGCATGAAGTCTATCAATATCTCCAGCTCCAGAATGAAATCAATCGACCACGCCCCTCCACGAGTGGTTAAAAAACGAGAGCCCACTGGTCTATTATTAAAAAGCCAGTAGCCAGCGCTCAGCCACCCGTCTCCTCATGTTCTGCCCGCGCCCGCGTTCGCTAATGGCTGGCCCGTGACCCACCTCAACACGCCCGATCGATACACTACCTTATGCGCTTAAAGAGACGATCTGTAAATGGAGAAAGTGCTACAGCCGATTGATGCGCCGTCCAAGTAGAATGTGTGTTTTATTATCATGAGGTATGACTGCAAACGCTTCTAGGTTTCTAGTTAATGGTTCGGCTTCAGTTTCATCTAGGCGTATGAAATGGTTGGGTTGCCACCAGGGGTAAGAAATTTGCTTTTGTTTCATGGGTTAGAGAGGGATCTTTGGTGCTTTTCAGTGGAAAGAATACATTTGCATTGCATATGGGCAAATGAACACTCAATTTCTACCACTAAAATGTGTTTTAACTTCTTTAACACTGCAGGAAACTCATAGGAAGCCTTACAGAAGTGGATGGTGTCGTTTTCCCCACTCTCTGCCCACATCCAGCCTATCTTCCACCCCTCCACTGTTGAGTTTTTTATGGAATTGGTTTTACTTTTTGTTGACACAGTGGTTTGTGTTGGCATTTTCCTCTACCGCTGGCCGCATGGTGCCAACATTTCCCACTGCTTCAGGCTGCGAGCTCGGTTGTTTAATGATCACCGGAAAGAATCGCCCAGTCAGAGGCTCCCACCAATCACCTACGGTGGCCCACAGGGGACGGTAGTCAAGTACACGCGTGAATATCTGACAAGTCGATGAATAAAACGTGAACAGGCTGACATACAAAAAGGCTGCTCCTCATTTTTTAATTTCACAGGCATTTTCTGAACTTCCAAGGGCATTTTTGCCCTGCGCACCCATTCATTTCTGCTCCTGGTGGCCACCATGCTATACCATCGATCATGGCGCGTGGCTTTAACATAGATAACACCTCTCAAATGACTGTGTCTAATCATTAAAGATCACTCCTTCTCCTCCATCAGGCTCTCCCACCACGCCCAGCCATCTGACGGACGGCTCTCGCTATAGTCAGGGAGTGGTTTCATATGGATTCCATTCCCTGGGATTTTCTCCCCGGTAACGGCCCCCAGTATGCGGCGCTAATGATGATGAACGCCCAGATAGGACCCGCTGGACAACTGTAATTATTTTCTGCAGTTGGGGGTCTGACATACACAGCCAGCAGCGTACAGGTCAGCTGACCCGCTGCTGCTGCTGCTGCCTGGACAGCAGATGCCCGGAACTGTATCTCAGCACCCAGTCCCAGCTTTTCCTCTGCTGTTTCTGACAATGACGGTGGCTGTGTGTGTGTGTGTGTGTGTGTGTGAGAGTGTGGGTGCGCGAGATGGCAAGCTGGACACCTGCTGCTATATTATACTGTAGGGGAAGGAGAGACAACCATGGGATCAGGGATGTAGTGGAGGGTAAACCCACCTAGAGAATAGAGTTCTTACACCTTTTTAGGCTGACATAAATCTATATGATGTAAATTCATAGTATACATCATAGTAAGTACTATCAAAAGGGTGCAAGTTATATGAGGATAAGAAGCATAAATTACCTCTTTTCTGAAATTAACTTGTTGATTTTTGTTCATATTTGAACAAATATTTACCCACCTTTTTATTTACCACTACATCACTGCATAGGATCAACATGAACGCTTTTCATATTATCCATGGCTGTATATGCGCATGCCTTTGTCTCTGTGTGTTCGTCTGAATGCACATTATATGTTCGCATTTCTCTCAACAAATCAAGCCCATCGTGTGCACTTAGGTCTGTGAATTAATGCATTTGCTCATGTGTGTGTGTTTACGTCTATGAATAAAGCGCTGAAGCGTACCAGACGAAGATGAGGAATGGGTTCAGTTCACCTCAGCTTGGGGTTAGGCTTAGTCAAAAATGCATTGGACAGTAACAGAGTAATTGCAGTAGGTCCCAAACCCTCCGGTGTGGCCCATTGCAGTGTGTGTGTATGTGTGTGTGTGTCATGCTGTGCAGTCGTATAATTGCTCTGTGTGAATATTTAGGCTCATTAAAACGTGCGAGACCCTCTCTGTGCCCCGCCCCTTTGGACAGATGGCATGGTCCTCCATTAGAATGCTGTTTAGCTAATTATCAGGGCAGCACCCACTTCTATACCCCCGCTAAACACACATACACACACAAACACACACACACCCTACCTCACCCTATGCGGGTGCCTGGAGGGGAAAGGTCAAAGCTGTGGCTTTGCCAGGTCGACTCAGCGGGACACCACAGGGAGCTCCTCTCTCGCTGGAGAGAGCTTAGAGGACCCTGGGATGAGCGATGATGGGGACCGGAAGGGAGAAGGTGTCGGCCATCTGGTTGACCTTCTCCTATCCGCCGCCATCAATACTCAAGGAGAAGTTCACAATATTGAACTGAAGCCGAACCGAGGCCTCGCTATTCACCAGAGCGCGGGGGACAGAACATTACTCCAATTCCAGTTTTTTGGCTTCGCTCGCCATTCACGTCGCCACCGCTGCGGCTGATGGTCGGTTAGCGTGATGATAGCTGATGTGCGGTTAATTCAGCTGGCATAAAAGTGGATGGCGGGGGCCCACACATTAGTGATGGACAAGGAGAAATATCCCCATCGTTGTGCAAAGTGCATTAGAAAAATATCTAATGCGCAAATGCAATCCATCACTTACGCTGGAAACAAGAATAATTGGAGCAAATGCTGTGCGGGTCAGCGGCGCCGCGTGAGAAATGGGAATGATCTATGAGTTTGCTTAGCGGTCCCTGCTGGGGAGAGCTGCTGTGTTTGAGAACATATAAACACCTTCGCGTAAACAAACGGAGAGAGCACGGAGTGACGGGGGAAGAGCGCTGCTGTCAAAATGATGGTCACACGCAGGCAAATTTACGCCCGTTGAGCTGACATTTCACACTGCAGTCAACAATGGAGTCACTGTTCATTAGCCGCACTTGGGCTGTGGCAAAGGAAAAACCCTTCTGCATAACGAGATGTGATGCGCACACACACACACACACACATATAGAATCCCTGCATTGGCACACACACACACGGAAGCACACAGACGGCTGAGGTCTCTGAGGATACGATCCCAGGTTGGGACCCCCCACCCCCACCCCCCACCCCTCATCCCTCCCCCCCAGGCCTCCAGGCAATATAGCATGTTCACTGATCTACATCCACTGTAAAGAGAGAGGGACAGATAGAGAGAGAGAGAGAGGGGAGAGGGGGGTGGGGGTGGGGGGGTCCCACATCCAAACAGTTCTGCATCCCTTAATGAATGTGACATTTAGCTGATATTTACATGCCATGCATGACGCTGAATTAGCATGCCAAACGCTAAGCTTCGGATTAAACAAAGCTTAGCAATTACACACAATCTATCATGCAAAGATGTACTATAGGTGACCCATGCAGCTTAGCCAAGACATCCACTTAGTCCTGGCACCCCCCCTCCACCTGCCCCCCCCCCATTCCTCTACCCTCCCAATGTTCATTAAAATGTTACACACACACGTTATTTACTTAGCAGTGAAGCGAAACGCAGTATCTCTGCGGGGGAAACTTTCAATCCTGTCCGTCTGCTCAGGTTGAAATTGCTCTGCTGACAAGAGGCAAAATATCAATCAGAAGTAATTTCTCCCCACTGCCTCAGCTGTCAGGGCTGCAGTGGAGTGTTGACCCTCTGTCAGAATACATTTGTTTACCATTTACATCACTCACTACACCGCGTCTGAAACACCGAAAGATGTTATGGCGTCAGCGTTCGGCGAATACAAAGCAGTAAAAGCCATTGGTATGGTGGATCCCTCTCTTTTAAGAAATGATTCGGCCTCAGCGAAACGAGGGCGCATACTGAAAAGGTAAATTATAAATACTAGCTGAGTGCCGGGGCGGACGTGCGAGGCGATAGCGAGCGCTGTTTACATTGATCGGCCGACATTGACGCTAAGGATTGCCATCAGCGCGCCTAATGGAGACGCCACCTGACTGACAGACAAGCGGCGGTGACAGAAGCGCTTGTATCAGCAGGTTAGCTCCCAGACAGCCTGGCGAGGCCCGCTGCAGCTCCGAGAGCCTGTCAAGGCCTTAACTGATGGGTATTACTGGTTCCAAAGGAGTGAGTGTCATTCCAGTCAGCAGTGTTTTCTCCTGTGGCGTTGGGTGAGTATGGGTACGTGTGTGTGTTTGTGTGTCACACGGCTTGTCTACCTATCCCAAGTTTTTGGAGTTGATCCGCCTGCGGACAACAACGCCGCAGCCCTTTGTGAAATTAACTCCCTCACCTCACTGCTAAGCGCCCCGGCAGTGGATTTGCATGGAGTCGGGATAGAAATGTCAGGCCTCTAATTGCCGGTATCACGGATATTTCTCGCGCTCTGTACCTGAGGCCCCAGCATGTCATGGTTAAGTTAATTGATTTTTCACCGGGTCGCTGAATGGGGAAAGCTCAGGGCCGGCGATGGGGGCCGGGTGACATAATTGACATTTGAAGTTAAAAGTCAACCGCCAGTGGCAGCGTTTTACTGCACGAAAAGTTAATTCGGCCAGCGCGACTGCGCGGCATCGCGAGGGTCAGGTGTTGAGAATGGGAGAGCCAGGTGCCAGACTGCGATAACGGTTTTGTAAACAGTGTGCCCGCTGCAAAAAATGCTAAAATAACTCTGTCATCATATCTATTCATCAATTACGGAAAACAGACGAGGCAACAATTAGGCGAAAAATGAGGTCTATTAATCTGCGGTCAAGCCAGCCGATCCACCTTTTCATCTTCTGTCCTGCTTTCTGCCTTCCAGCGACACCTGTGTCCACTCTCACTTGTTTGTGTGCTTTGTCTGCTGCATCCCTCAGGTGTGTGTGTGTGTGTGCGTGTGTGTGTGTGTGTGTGTGTGTACATCACCCTTTCCAAGGTGTCTGGGAGCTGAGGGCCCATCTGTGGGCTTCCTCCTGAGCCTCTTGAGAGGGCCACAAAGGCTTCTAATTATCCCTGACCTTCTGGCTCTCCCTCTCTCTGCCTCCCACTCCGGGCCCCTGTGGCTCGCTCGGGTCTCCTCTCTCCCCGCGCGCTCTGTTTGCCCCCGCTCGCACGTTTCAAAATAACCCCTCCGCTCGGCTCCAGCCGCTAATTGCTGCCATTTCGGAGACAAAGACGGTGTTTGGTGCGAGGCGCTCCCCAAGGTCAGTCAAGGAGAAGGGCTCCAGTCGCACCTGCGCGTCTGCCGAGGCGGGCGGGCAGGCGGGCGGGCGCTTGGAATCGCGCCGCTTTGACAGCCGCAACTCTTTTGTTTCAGTTCTGTTGCATTTGTGGAGAAAAGTGATGCTTGAAAACCGGTCATTAACAGCCAGCAAGACACAGAACAGGGATAATATGGTGCTTGGTGGATTTGTTTTTATTGCTGGAAACTGATCATTTTCAAGCTCATTTGAGTCCGTGTGTACTTAATATTTATGAACACAATGCTTTGTGAGACGAAAATGGGAATGTTATTGTTAGGGAATTACGTATCTTCCCACTAAGCCATTGTTTGCCATATTCTCCATGGTGGAATACACTGCAGCTGTCATCTTTTAAGTCCATAAACATTTGCTCAAATTCCCATCATTTACCCGCATTCTGCTTTGGTACAGCCGTCTAGCAACATCTAATTGTAAACTAAAGTTGATGAAATGTTTATGAAAGTAAACTAATGTTGCCCCGGTCTTGACAGCTAGATGATGTATGGGCTCGGGACAAGGTGAACTCCATTTGTTTCTTCAGAGTAGTCCCGTTCGGTTTATGGTCACGGACGAGCGGAGAAACTGAACATGGGCGGTAATTAAGACCCCGGCTTATTGAATTTCACACTTTTCAAATTTAGATTTATCGCCCAGTAAAAGGTGGCCTCGCCGCCTGCCTTGCTTCACTGTAAGGACGTTGAACCAACAAACAGTGATTAGCAGGAGGAGTAACTCTTCTAATTAGCCTTGAAGCACACGTTAGGAAATGAAGCTCTCAAGCCTGTTCTCCACACTTCCAGAGCCCTATTAAATTTGTAACTTTTAGATGTTGCAAACCTGCCACAAACAACAAATAGTGATTACAATGGATGGGGGAATTTTCTCTCATTTTTCATAAAAGATAATTGCTGTATTATTTTTATTTGTATGTCCAGCCGGTAACCCAACCAACAGCATCGCCATGGAGACTGTAATTATGTGTGTCCTGATGTGAGGGGTGGAAATAGACATGGGCGAAAGGGAATGACGCTGTAAAGCATGTCGGTGAATATCAGAGCTCAAGCCTGCAGTAAATAATGACTCCACTGCCGCACTCTGTCTCCTGCTGAAACCTTGCTGGTCTCTCAGAGAGAGTTGCCAAGGAAACGGTGAATGAAAAAAATCTACGGTTTCATGTCAGAAGGTTGAGAGAGAGACTTGGAGAAGCAAGACAGGAGACCGGGAGGGATATTATGGAGAGAAAACATTCCCATCCGCTATCATTTAAATGCCACATACATGTGCACACGTGTCGTTTGGAGTGAATACTGCCAGGTGACAAAGGAGTTGTGACTACATACAAAATTTAAAAAGCCCTTACTTCATGGCTAGTGGCCTTCATCAAAGGATAGCACACAAAACTGCATGAAGAACAATTCCGGGGTGCATTTCAGCCTGGAGGACATGCACTGGAGTTTGTTTTTAACTTTTTTTGCTTGAAAAGTGCCTTGGAAATTCTTCTTTTCCACTGAAACCCCAACCCCAAACCTAAGAACACTTTCAACAAATGTCTCCACATGTATAAACCCAACAGAATCACTCTATCCTCTTTTCTTTGAATACTGATAGGTGTTGCGGTTGGCGTAATTTGAATCTTGGAAGCGGCAGCCATGGCAAAGCACCGTGGCAGAAGTGCAAGATATACTTTGTGCGAATCATGACAGCAAAACATGAAAACAATCTGCCTGCTTTCAACCTCAATGAGAACCGACAGCAGCCAAGTGAAACTAAATTTGGGATGCGGTGTCTTGTTAGCGGGTGTCTTGTTACTGGGTGTTCAGTTGGTGTAACTGTCAGTTATCTGGCGTGTGTTGTCTTACGACCTTGTTTCTAATTGACAAGTTGAAAGCTGTTGCCCCCCTGTCCTTAATCCTCCCCACCAGCATTAATTAAACATCCCTCCCCTCTTCTAATTAACGGAGCATTACTAGAGCAACAAAATAAATCATCGCTCCGCATACATCCAACCGATAATGTATTCAAAAGTATTTAACAGGGAGCACAATTCTCCTCTCTCTCATCCAATTAGACACTGATCAAAGTATTGCTTGATTTGATAGGATGCAGAAAACAACTTTACTGTATAATTCATCAGCAAAATGAATGCAAGTCTGGATATAGTTAGTCAATAGAAAGACGGTTTGAACAAGGCTTCAAAAGAATGTGCAGAGGGAAAAGAATTCCAAAGGACTGAATTTAGGTTATGAAAGACTTTGAATGTTATGCGTTCATATGCAGCGATGAATTACCCTTTCAGGAAAGGAGAACTTCTTTCTGTTTTTTTTGTCCTCCGCTGCTGTATCAAACTATTTTAAAACTGTCACAAACTATTTTCTACTGGATTTGGAGAATGGCTATTTGCAGCAACTCGGCTCCACAATGATCAAAGGCAAAAGCGTCTTCCATCCTTCACTGCAATGATAGTTCTGGTGGATCACATTTGTAATTTGAGCGTTGCGTAGGTGGGGAGCTCTCAAACACAGACACAGACACAGACACACACACATACACACATGCTCCCATTTGAAAAGCCCACGGTTCAGCTTTAACAGCCATAGTTTTGGAGCCTGAAAACAGTACATGATGAGAGAAGTGTCACTCTCCATCATCCGTCCACCATCCTCATTTTGTATAGCCTGACCAGGCAAACTATTTCACTATGACTGTAATGATAGGTGAAAGCCAAGGTCTCAAATTCCCTGGTGTTTAACTACCTAACATCAGAAATTGCTGCCCAGACCTCTGTAATAATGTACTGAGATAAGATACTGTATTTGTGTGTGTGTGTGTGTGTGTGTGTGTGTGTGTGTGTGGGTTGGGTTGGGTTATGGTGTAAGAGTGTGAATGCCTATGTTTGTGTGCTGGACATGTTCTTATACGTGTTTGTTCCTGTTGTACCGATGTTGCCATCTTGTTTCCTGCAATTACACATATTCAACGTTGTGCGGGTGAATTCCCAAGTTCATCTATAATGGATCAAGGGATGTGCTTTGCTGCTAGTACCGAATCACCTCAGTAAGCAGGCCTCAAACAGCCCGGCATGTCCTGGCACTTGTCCCAGCGAGAGGAGCGGGGACCCCGATGACACAGATGGGGAGCACAGGCAGCGCGGTGCTGCTCAAATATTGATCAGTGGAGCCGTCTTTGAGCTGGTTAGTCTCAGCCAGTCGGGCGCCCTCGGGACGCGGCGGTGGGTGGAAAAGGCCACACAACAAAGAGCTCGCAGGCTTGTCTGACTCCATCCACATTCCACATCAGAGCGGAACTCCTTGGAGAGAGAGGGGAGAGCATCACCTTTGTATTGACGTTCTGCTAGTCTCTGCTGGATGACGCGTCCCTTAGGAGGGACCTGGGGTGGACCGTTGATCAGTGCGGGTCAACTAGGCCGCACAAGACCCCTGTCTCTGATTACAGTGTTGTCAGTGGATATAGTATAGTGAACCTGCCATGAATGAATGTGAATGAGGAAGAATTCTGTAAAGGAGCACAAATCAACATTAGAAACATGTCGTCCCAGATGAATGATGCAGGCACCCATTGGGCCAATCAGTAACAACATGCATCATCCCTCCAAGTTTCATCAAAATCAGACTGGTGGTGTAGCAGTAATGGGCATTCAAAGTTTGAGCGTTTGACTTTTAATTATAGCACCTCCATCAGGCTAATCAGAGTACTTTTTTAAACCCCAGAACACAGTGCCAAAAAGCATCATCCCTCCAAGTTTTGTCAAAATCAGACCAGTGGTATCTAAGATATCAGTGCCAATCAGTGTCATTTTTTAAATGCTGGAACACAGTGAGAAGATGCATCGTTCTTCCAAGTTGCGTGAACATCAGTCCTGTGGTGTCTGAGATATCACCTGAGATACCATGTTTGATGGATGGACGGACAATCAGAGGGACACAGTTGGATCCATTGTCCCACCCCCCCATTTTCATCATGTGGGGAACAATGGCTTGTAGGAGGTAAAAAGCTCTGCCAGACATGGTGCTGAATATTCAAAACATAACTTCTCTGGCACTGCTACTCACCTGGCCCGGTCCATAATTACACTGAACTTTTTGATGAGCTGTAACTTTTACTTCACCTAGGTAAGCTGTCCAGATGCCAAAGCCAATTGCGCTCTGACTCCTGTCCATACTCTCAGATCCTATTTGGACGACTGCCACTGATTCCCCGCGCACCAACGCAGCATCAGGTGCGTGGCAGTATTTCGACTCATCCCTTGCCCAGCTCGAGTTTCCATCCCCATGACTGCGGGGCTGGTGAGTGGCGACGGCTGGCCGAACATCGCGGCCCTGCCAGAATCCTGACACGGGCTGCAGATGCACAGAGTGACACGGGGTCCCTTCACCCCACTGGCACGGGCCCCCGCCCGGCCATCTGGTGCCTCAAGAGCAGCTGCCAGTCACTCATCGCTCCCGCCCGCCCGCCTGCAAGACACGACCCTCCGCTGAGGCCTTCAGACCGGCTTCACAGCTCCCACTCCCACCTCTTCGCCTCCCCTCCGCCAACAGTGAGTCATCTCCTGCCCAGGACCGAGCCCGCGGGACGCCGGAGAGCCAGCATGCTGTAGTTGTTCAGAATCAGTTCACATACAGGATACTACACGGGGAGCTAGTCACTTGGCCTGCCCAGAACAAACAGGGATGCTCAGAATAAGTGATGTGCGCTTAGGCAGATTGTCGCTTTGCCTGTTCGAGACAAAGAGGGATGTTGGGGAGGATACGCAGGCAGGCAACCAGTCACTTTTGGTCTCGTCTGTTCGGAGCTTGAACTGTTGAAGAGGAATAGATGCGTCGCTGGGGCAGACAAGCTCGCGCAGAGACCCTCATCAATCCTTCCTCTGTCAATCAATGTTGGGCTGAAAGAAATCTCCCGGTCGAGGCGGTCGGGGCCGGGAGATGGAGGCGCTGATTTGACTGATGACATTTCAGTGGACATTAGAGCTTTAGCCGCCTTTCAATAAAGCCCATCAATATGGCCGCCTCCTTCATATAGACAGGCAGCGCTTCGCTCCGGCCCGATTTGTTTTTGTCTTTCATTTCATTAACTCAGATGTCGGCTGAAGTGAGCAGCTGTTATTTGTTTGTTCGCCTCGTGACATTTCCTCTGACATGGACAATGCATCAGAGCAGCCATAATCTCTGCCTATCTAAATCGGTTCTCTTTGAAAGGAAGCACTGCTCAAGATTTGACATGAGTTGCACTGCTAAATCCATTACACCAACAGCTCGCCACTCAACGTCAGTAACAACACTTGCATAGTAGAAAAGTCAAATTAAATGAAACATAGATCTTGTAACTAAGCATGGATGCCATCTGTGTAGGACGGCTAAAATAACTGAGATTGCTGTTGTTCAGGTTGTAACCAAGATACTTTCTAAATGTTATATTTCCATTTCTAAAGGTCCTTTTGAAAGCAGATCAGATTCCACAACTGTTATTCATAGCGATGCTTTGGTACACGCCTGATAAAAGAAGTTTGCTTAAAAATCTCCCAGCCACATCAAAACTTCTAAACAAACTAATTTGAAGCCAGATTGTAAAGCCAGTCTGTCTGTAACACTCGGTGGTGTGTTTTGGGGTTGCGGGGAAGAGGTTGACACGAAGACAGATGTTGTTTGGGCTATGTAAATGCTGGAGTTGTTTAAGGGGTGAGCGGGGAGACAAAATGATGAATGTGTGTCGGTGAGGCACAGCATCTCTCACACAGAGGTTTTCCTCGCGAGCGGAAGGCTCGCTGGCTTTCCGCTGTCTTCAAAGGTCCAACCCGTGCCAGACAGCACGTTTTTTGCAAACCACAGCAGCCGTTATCTGGGGAAGCCCTAACCAGTTCCAGAGGTTCTATCTGCTTCGCCGTTATGGGTTTAATCATAAACTGGTGAATGTCCTTCATTGACAGTGATCTAATCTTGGGATGAGTCACCGTTGCGTTGTTTCCGCTCAGGAGCTGTAACCCTCGAGTTGGGTTAGTGCATTATTACAGGATGCAAAGGCTTTTCTGTCTCAAACCCTGGATTGAAGTTGACCATCATAAAGCCTTTGATTGGTTTCAGCACATACACACACACACACATACATCCAGAAGCCTCCCCCACCGTGCTCAGCAGGAGACCAGGCGAGATACCAGCATTCCAGCACACTTTCCCGTCTTCATCTTTCTGCCGCACCAGCACCCAGTGTATCTCACCCGCTCTTCAGCGATAAAGAAAAAAGGCACATATGGACGCACACACTCGCTCGCACGCACACCAAGATAAATGTCACGGCACTCCCCATCCTCCTCCTCTCCTCCTCCTCTTAGATAAAGGCGAGCACAGATGAAAGCCCCTAAGAAAATACAACGGGGGGACGCATTTGTTGTGTTTGATAGTATCGGCATGGAGGGGACAATAGAGACGCGCGAGGAGGGCTCAAGAGGAGCGTCGGAGACAAATGCGATGCTTCTGAAGGAGCGCGAACACACCACTTGATTCATCACGCCACCAGCCGTCTGTAATGTTTGAGCTCTCGAATCGCGGGGAAAATGTAATCTTGGTACAGTTTAGAGGGTGTTTGCCTCATTGAGAAAACACTCGACCCACTGGGTAATGCGAAACAGGCAGAGCAATTTACAGGTTTTGTAGATCAAGGAGTGGCTCAGAGTCAGATCAGGTCAGCTGCCTGAAAGGGAGGTGTTGGAGAAATTGATATCAGTTCGTCATTACGTGAGGAAAATATTCAGCCGTGTGAGTGTGATAAAATGGTTAGTGCTTGATTCACCGGGACAGTTCAAAGCGGCCAAACAAACTACAGACGAGTCTAAAAGTAAAGTTTTACCTCCACTCCCTTCATTTTTGGAGATTTTTTGGAGAAGGAAAAAATATGACCCAATAGAGAAACTGCAACTATCATATGCTGCATGGTGCAGGTGGCAGTGACAGGAGTTTCCCAGTGTTAGGAACTCTGCAGTGATTTATTACTCTCTTAATAAAGGCTCTTAACACGAAATCTGGGGGAAACAAACAAAAGCGGAGGTTTGTGTGGTCTAAAGAGTTCATGAATCATACTGACGCAGCTACCCCCACCCCCCGCCCCACCACACCCCCACCCCCACCCCACCCCACCGCCACGGGTAGTTTATTGAGCGCTAGGCTATTACATCGTGGACACGGTGAAGGGCAACATTTTTGCAAGTCGGCCAAGTTGTTATCTTATCAGATGTGATTTGTGTGTTTGCGTCTGGCAGAACTTATTAAACACTGGGAAGTCTTAATTAAAAGTGGGGAGCAAAAACTGAATACAGATAGCAGCTCACAGTACAAGGAATACAAGGTTTAGAGGGGGTTAAAGGAATTCACTTGTTTACTTCCTTCTTTAAAGGAATACACCAAATTTTATGGAAATTGTCATTGGCTCTGGTGCTCCATGCTAACACTTTAGCATACACAATGCTGAGTGATAATATAAGCCACTAGCATCATCCAAAGTATGAATCTTTTAGTAATAACAGTTGTTAGTGGTTTTTACTATATGGCCTGTAGCTTTATAAAATTAAAAAATGAAATATCATTAACTCAATATAGCTGATGTAGCCAGGTTTATTTTTGGAACTATTTTACATGAGCAAACCTGTATTCATCCACTGTACAGTGATTTTTAGCTGTACACAGTCTCCCATCACCACAGTATGTTATTTTTCTATCATATTTCATATCAATTTTACCAATCTCTTACATAAAACAAACTTAGCTGCATTTCAAGATTACTTAGCAGTTAGCTTCAGACCTGCTACAAGTTCTCATTTTCACCTCAGTTCCCAAGTCACCTTTTGAGATCATGCTAGTTGCCTACTTTCATTCAATATAGCGCTAAAGTGTTAGCATGGAGCACAGGATTGAATGATCTACCGGGGACACATGGATGATTTGGCGTCTGTATTCTCATCACTTAACAGGTAAGTTGACCGACAGGCCAATGTCCCAAAGCGTTGGTGTATTACTTTAAGGTTTGGTTTCTTCTTTGAGCAACAGATGATTATTTTCAGCCCATACTCCAACAAGTTCTTTTGATTGTGTGTACAGAAAAAAAGTTCACTTCTTTATACTTCTTTATCGCTGCCTCACCTTGATCCTTGGCTGTAATTGACGGGGAGGATTGTGGTCGATGTCCTCTATATCTGTTTTGAGAGTGGGTGTCTGGGCTTGTCCTCTCTTCGCTCTTAGTCATTCATAGCTATGGGCTTGGTGAAACACTAGACTGAGCAAAAAATAAATAAATCCTGGCTGAAAATCTGTGGAGGAGTGATAAAAAAGACCTGTCGCTCAACATTAGAGTACTTTTTGCTTGTGCCTTTAACATCGGAGTACTTTTCTACATATTACTGCATTGCATTGGGGTTTAGAAGTGAGTGAATAGTGAAGCATGTTTTCATTGCTGCTCTGTGTGACCCGTGATACAGAGCGCAACAAATCACAATGGAAAAAGACATTAGGGATAGCCAACTAGGAATTCTTTCACTCTACCTCCAACTCCTTACTGATGTATATCCTCCAGCTCCCTTTTGTTTTGCTTCACATTGTCTCTGAGGATGCCGTGAAATACTGCCAGGCATTGACCGCTGACCAGATAACATCATTCATACACTCATTCATGCTCTCCCCTTACACTCCCCTGCATGGTCTGACATATCTTACATTTTTAGGGGGTCAACATCATCCATGTGTGCAGCTGGGAAAGCCATGAAAAGCCTGTGCATCGGGGTAAAGCAAGGATAAGGAGCAGAACGCAACTTAGAAAAAGATCATAATGCGGAGGTTTAAACCACTGAACAACCCAAATACCGCATAGCATATATATATATAATTACCCCTAGGCGACGAGACACTTTGATTTCCTGTGACTTGTCTGATTTCGGAGCCAGGCGACAATCATATTTTGAATTATGCGATTCACCGAAAAAATAGTTATCATAAAGAAAATCATGTTTGTGTGTGGGCTCCCGCGAGTGCGTGATTGTGGGTGTAACGGCAATCAGCTAAGAGTCTGTCGAGTGTCACGTTCTTCAAAATCAACCAGCCTATCACTTAGAATCCCTTCTCATCCAAGCTGTCCCCTTTGTATGACAAACAACATCTGCAGAAGACACACTCGGCAATCAGCTTTTTAGCTTGATCTCCGAAATGGCCAATTTGCTCTTTGTTTTGCCTGTGCGGTGTATCAACTGCGGCAGGAATCAATTTGGTTTTTCCATTCTGATCATCAGCGGCAGTCAAGAACACTTGATTGAGCGCAATGAATGAGTCACTTTGAATCATGATATTACACTTGTGCATTCTATGAATAAACATCAATAGTAAATACAGGGAGGGTGGTCTCTTCCCCTTCCTGCGTTTCGGTGCGTATTATTTTAATTCTCACCTATTAAAATTCATAATCTCCTTTACCTCTTCACAATTGCAGAGAACAATTGCAGCCTGAGAGCCGTCTATTGTATCAACAGTATGATAGCGAGTAACAAAGGCCTAATTACTACCTGCTGGATATGATGAGGAATAATTAGCTTGATCGCGGAGAGCCACTGACGACAAGCTCGCAAGGAACTCACCGGTGCCCATTAATGGAGAGCAATAAATGCATTATCTCTGATATTTTCATATTTGTAGTCGGTTGGGTGTTATAAATACAAATATTACGTGCATTGTTTGTTTATTTCTTAAGTGCCGCACCGTTCAAAGCACTTGAAAAACAGCTTGATTCCTTCCGAAGTTCATATGGAAAAGAGCTAAGTGGAACTGCATCGTTAAGCAAACCAAAATAGGAATTCCTATGATGTTGAGAACTAAGTAAACACCTCAGATAATTGCCAGAGCCCCCCCGCCCCTCAGAGTCATGTTTAACAAGGTGCCATCCTCATTGCCCTCTGGTAAACCGCTGAGTCCAGCTGAGAGCTGACACTTGCCCGCTCGCCTTTAAACTGAGTCATTAAACAGCTATGCACATCTCCTCGCTCCGCAACTGAGGGTTTAGGGCTTTTAGGGCTCGGCGCTCCGGGTCAAAGTTTAATCCGGTGTGGCGTTGTGGAAAGCTCACAGTTCCTCTGCCCCCGCTGCCCTCCACCTCCAGCCCCTTCCTGCTGGGGTTAACCCCCGCCACCTCCTCCTCAGTTGATCCCGGGACCCGGGACTGGCTGCGGTGTGACATTCCTGCTTCTCGCGACGACCGAAGAGCGCCGTGGACCATTAGCATTGAACGAAAGGGAGGAGCAGAGTGGAGACAGGTGCATTTTAATGACTCTAGTGTGTGTGTGTGTGTGTGTGTGTGTGAGAGAGACAGAAAGACACTGTAAGAGACTCAGACACTGACATAAATGTGTTGCCAAACTTTCTTGTTCTCTCATCCCAACATTTCCCTCCCTCTGTCTCAGATTCTGTCACACTTTTATAGGAGCGAGTGACTGAGGTGTGTGGCCAACTGTCTTCCCCCCCTCCCTTTTTGCATGTGTGTGGCCACCTCTGTTTCTCCTTTTTTACCCAAAACATTATACATAGTCCCACAATTCAGCAGGGGCTTTAAATGTCTTTTTTTTTCACAGTGTAATTATATGCCAAAAATGCTTGCCTCTAACCCCAATGGGAAACAGTGATTATTTCACTCGAATTACCAAAATAAGTTATCGTAACTTATAACTTGCACATTACGGCGAGAAAAATAAGCAGCGCATTTGAATGGTGAAGGAGAGTAGCGGGTGCAGATGAAATATGTTAATAAGCTGCCAAGACACGAGCGCAACTCCTGGTTAATGGCACAACACTGCAATCTGGCCCTCCGGGGGAGAGAGAAATGAGCATCTTCATCACCACAAGTCCCCCGTCTGAGAGAGAGAAAGAGTCAGGCAGACAGACAGCACCAGAAAAAAAAAAAACAGCCTCGAAAGACAGAAGAGAGATGCTGCCTGTCCCTACCTCCCGCGCACATTATCCTTTCAAACAGAGGAGAGGAGCAGGGGGAAAGCGAGGCGGTATAGGGAGAGGATAATTTCCTTGACATATCAGAATAAAGCGCATATGAAAGCAAGAAAGGGAGAAAAGAGGGGGAAAATTGTCACAGAAGGGAACGAGAAAGGCGGGACAGAAGAGATGTGAGGAGTGAGAGAGAGGGGGAGGGAGGAGAGAGGGATGGCGGGGGAGAGCGGCGGGGGGTCGGCGTGGAAGTGGGTTTGCAGCGCCGTCGCGTCTCGGGGAGCCCGGTTGACGGATCCTTCCCCGGCTGCATTACGCGCGCAAATGTTATGCCGTTTGAAACCCATCAGAGAGTCACGCTCGCCTTTCTTCCCCCTCCCATCTCTGCAAGAGACCAAACCCCAGAAGATGTTTTCTCTTTCTCCCTCCCTCCCATCAAAGGCAGAACTGATACTGTGCGCGAGTGGGCGTGACAGGCGTCCGCCATCGAAAACCTCGCCGCTGTCGTGGAACGATGTATCTCAGACTTGGGCGGGCTGATTGGGAGGCCGAAGGGCTCGACTCGAGGAGACGGGGGCACGGCGAGGTCACGGCGGCGGCAGCAGCCGACGAAAGCGTGATGCAAATAGAGCGGGCGAGGGTTGCGTGGCGGAATTGCAATCAAGCCAGCCGGCGTTGATTAAATCGGAGCATTTGTTTTGCATAGGGGTTCCGGCGAATGGAATGACCTCATTAAACCGCGGTCTGCGTGGAGCTATCGAGGGAGAGAAAGAGAGTGATAGAGAGAGACAGAGAGAGAGCGAAGGAGACGTGGACTTTTCAGCGAAGCGTCTCGCAAACAAAACAGAAGCGGTAGCCTAGAGGTTTGAGGAGCGGGCTTGCGGTTTGGAGGGTTGCCGATTCAAATTCCCAAGGCCGGCTTGGGAAATCTCAGTGGGGGAAATGAAAGAGAAACATTCCCCTCCTCCTTCAACAGCGACGGTTAAGGTGCCCTTGAGCAAGGCAATTACCTCCCAAACTGCTCCGGTGAAACCACTCAGCAGTCAGCAGTAGAGGCCTGTGGTTGCACTGGGCAGCTCCCAGGTGTGAATGTGTGCAACTGTATGAATGTGAAGCAGGCTGTTGCTGGAAACGAACATACATACTCAGTCGGTTAAGCGAAAAAGAAGTGACCAAAATCACCTTAAAACTCACAACACCCACCCAAATCTACAGAGACAGAGAAGAAGAGACAAAGTAAGAAAAACAGACATTGCTGCTTGGATGACCCCTTTCATTTCTGCTGTTTCCTTCCTCCTTCTATTTACAACCTGTGTGCACTCTTAGTCATTTGGGCTGCTTTGTTTACAGCAGCCCTAAGGTTTTGTATGTGTGTGTAATGTGCACATGTGCAAGGAAATTAAAGGTTACTTCCCATGTTGCCATTAAAGGCAGGTGATCATTTTGACGTCCTGCTCCACGAGATAGAGAAGCCGTACAGAATGATACACATCAAAGATTACAATCGCCCTGTGGACGCCTCTTCATTTCTCCCTGCCTGATTGATAAGAGATGTCACCTGTATGTGTGTGTGTATGTGTGTGTGTGTGTGTGTGTATGTGAGAGAGAGAGAGAGAACCGAGGCAATAAAACTCCAGGGCAAAAGTGACATGACTATTTAGCTGCCTGTTGTACATAATTGCGCTGCAAATGTGGATGGCGCACTTAGGACTTGGCAACATAGACAATCACTTACCCTTTTTCTGACGCACACACACAAACGCCCACCCGCACACACACACACACACACACACACACACACACACTCACACACACACTCTAATCATGATAATAGCATTTCCTAGCAGGGACAGTTAAAAGCTCTGATGTTGACAAGAAGATGATTCGCGAGAGGGTTTCCAAAAGACACACAAATAGACCTTTATTCACTTAACTTCATTGTTATTATTCATCCTACAAGAAAATACAAATTATATGTGCTGTCTGTTATCTTCCCTAATAACACTTCATTTATGTGCTGCTCCCACTACAAGGCACACAGTTGTAAAAAGACGAAGAGAGAGAGCTACACCGCAAACCCTGGCTGGCTAATCAAAAGATTTAGCAGAACCCTGGGAGCTCTTCTTCTTCTCTGGATTTGGGGGAGTCGCCACCATGTTCCACTGGTGGGAATGGGGAAGTCTAATTATGTCCTGAGGGCTGGGGGGGGGGGGGGGGGGGGGGGGGGGCTTCCCTCTCTCCCTCTCTCTCCCACTTTCTTCTCTCTCTGGCTTTCTATCTCTCTCTCTCACACACTCACACACACACCAGCTCTGTCTGTTAACCATCACACACACAGAGGTGAGGTGCAGCTGTGGCCTCGGCTTGTTTACCGTCTCCAGATAGCAGCCCGGGCCTCCTGACAGCTCTGCTCTGACCTCTTCACACAGGAGCCCGTTTGGCCATCAAGGCCAGGTGACAGATAAGCCGGCGGACACTCATACCCAGGGCTACGGCGCCGCTGACCTTTGTGGACGGAGATAATCGGTGACTCATTGGGTCCCGAGTCCCAGGACCCCTGTGTTTGGGAAGGTTATCTCCAACTAAAAGTGGAGTCTGGACTCCACAGGCATGCGGGCGGGACAACAAGCTTGCGTGACCTTGTTAGCCTTTATCTATGTCGCAACCTCAAAGCAACCTCTGGTTAAAGGTTAGCCGGCACTCGATAATAAAAGGGCTTGTAGACTTAGATGACTTGTAAAGTTGTTGACCTCGGCAACGTCATCCATGTTGTGAAGCTATTCTGAGGTATTATCCTCAAGTAAATCACAAGGTAAAACAAAGGACTGCTCCACTGGAGGCTGTGCAGTGTATCTGTGATCCCTTTTTACAACTTCACAACAGCGTTAACATGCATCCTGTGCATGTTAATGGATAGTGCAGGGATCAGATTGTAACTGGATGGAGCAAAACTGCATCAAATTCAGGTGTAAATGCACCGAAGACGCATTTCGTCACCTCGGAATTATAAGGTTCTATCTGACTTTTTTGTCAAAACTGAGTTAGTCACATGAACATTTTGAAAATAATGATTTTTGAGTCTGTAATTTCTAAAACAATAGGACCCATCTCCATTTAACTCAATGGATGCTGAAAACTTTGAAGCTCAATATCTCAGAACTATCCTGAAGGCAGATAGAACCTTATAATTCTAAGCTCACGCTCATTAACAGTGTGAATTCAATGTGTCTCCAATCCACATATAGGGGCTACATAAACCGAAATAATGGATCATCAGGATACTTGTGGATGGGGGAACAAGCATGATGAGATGTTTAATGTCAAGCACATAAATATGATAAGAGGAAGAGACATATGTGACAATTTGTGCTTTGGTTAGGGAAAAATAAATCAGATTTCAATGTGTTTACCGCATTATAATGCCAGGTGTAAATATAATCCAGCGACATCCGATCTAGACACAATCCGGATACGTGACACCTGTAAAGGCGGCCTGTGTCTGTATGCACAAGGAAATTCTGCATGTGTGTGTGTGCGGCGTGCTGACATTTCAGCATATGGGACTATTGGGACACCGCCGCAGATATTGCTCAAGTCCTCTGACTTAGTTTCACTCCTTTTTCAATGTTTCAATATTTGCGCTGCCCCGCAGAACAGCACAACTCCCTTTTCGGAGCTCTGAGTGAAATAGAGCACTCCAGATCCTATCTATTTGATTTCTCACAGTCCTAATATAACCTCTCCCACATGAGGCTTTTTATTACCGCTGAGGGAGACAAGCTTTATTTGCAAGCTGTTTGCTGTAGCAAATCGTTATGGCTCCGTGGCATTTCAATTGAATAAGATATCAGGTTATTGTGTCACTTGCCGGGCCCCAGACGTGACTCCAATAGGAAAATAAGATATTGAAATAGGGATTTTAATAAAGGGAGCTGGAGATATGATTCTACCTGAAGAGGGTAAAAAGAAATCCAAAGTTGATGTGAGAAGAATAGCATTCCCAAACTGATAGCTGCTAATCTTAAGTATTCAAAATAGCCAGATATAGCAATAGAGGCGTGGATGACGCACACACACACACACACACACTTTCACAGCCTTACATTCTTCAAAAGTACTTTTAATGCCTTCAGTCATGCTTGGGAATATTTGGGGGGTTTTTGCGGTGCCTCGGTGTAACTGTGAACTCCTTGAAGTGACAAACCTGGCCCACTTGGATAGAGTTTGGAAGGGAGAGTTGTCACCGAACCCCAGCGAAATAAAGACACAGTGTGAAAAGCCCTAGCGCCTCGGGGCTTATCTTTGCAAGCATGCTTCCACCGCCGCCATGGAAATGTGTCGCCAAACCTGACCGAGATGTGTCCACGCTGGGCTGTCTGCAGCTACACTGTGTTTGGACACACACACGCGCGCGCACACACTCCTCTTTATCTGCTCCCTGTCAGAAATGTTGTGGGACGCTCGTTGTCGTCACACACAAGCCCACACAAGCTGACAAATAGATATGCATACACTCCTTTACCACCCAACTGACTTAACGTGCACACACCCGGCGCTTTGCACATACACACACACACACACCTTATCACAGCAGTGGGAGGTGGTTTTAAAAGCTGTGACAAACTGTCCAGCCAGCTGAGGCTATCCGGGGAGAGCGTTTCTGTTTTGTTGTTTTTGATGCTGTTTTAGTCATTAACTCAGACAAAGGCTCCAGCAGCTCCCTTCTGATGTCCACACACACACACACACACCAAAAAAACACACATTCCACATCTATCATCCCTGATAAACAAGGAGGTCTTGGAACATGCAGAATTTGTCGAAGACATGAACAGTATCATTCGGAAATATTTTCAAAATGAGCATGTTGAGTGGCCTGACGTGGCACGTAAATAGTTAGTTGCACTCCCACACATCTGTGGGAATCTCTCTTTCTCAATGTGCTGAAAAGCATGATGGGTTGTGTAATAGCTTTTGATCACAGTTATAGTGTCACATAATAAGCGTTTGCCTCACATCCCTCCACAGATGCGGAAATATGAGACTCGCACAGCGTTGAGCGGGGTTTCCTGCAATGTAAACATGTCAGCACATGGTAATTCAGTGTAAACTGTAAAACTGAGAAAAGGCAAAAACAAGATGGTGTAAGGAAGAAAATCTGTGGAACTGTAACATTTGGGACTTCTTTTTCGATTGGCAGGAGTCACCCAGTGTATTGGCATTCTCGCTGCTTTCAGCATGAATCACATTTTCTAAGTAGTTCTAATGGCTATAGCAGGTTTTAGAGAAATGCGGCCACTTATATAATGATTCAAACAAATATCAACAAAATATCAACTATGCAGGCGTGTGGTGTTTCATGTGAAGTGAGGTATTTTTCAAAGCGCTCCTCTTTGAAGCCGTGAGCTGCTGCCATCCCTGCAGATTTACAGAGATGAATACTTGCACGCTATTGGTCTCTCCTAAGCTTTTTTTTTTTTTTACAAACAAACAGTGCCGCTGACAGACTTTGTTCACGGTATAATGCACTGTAATGATGTTTACAGACGCCAGCGTGGAGTTCAGCAGTAACATGCAACATTGTGTGTTTTTTCAAACGGCAAAACCGGAGCGCTGTATTTATTTAAGTCCATTCCTCCCCCTCGTCTTGAGTGTTTGGTGAAATAGGAGAGCCGTGTTTTTGGTGTTTGGAGAGAGAGTTTCCTTGGCGAATAACAAAATACGCTTGATGTGTTGTGTTTGAGGAAGCTGAACCTGGATCCGTGCTGTTTGGTTTACTTTAGAACTCCTCCTTTGGTTTCACATCTCGCTGTCTTCGCTTTACGGGGCCGCTAACATCTTTATCTTCGGCGGTTTTTGCAAAATAAACCGTTTCGTAGTCACAATAAGCATTACTTCATGTGAGTACATCAGCCGTAAAATCTCGCAACCGGTCTGGATATGGGTAGCAGAAACGGAGCCGCTTGAATCCTTGGATGAGACGCGCAATGAAAAGAATCCAAGTATGCGCTGTGAGTTTCCACAAACTTCTTATTGAATCATCGGGGCTTCCAAAGCGAAAGCCTTAAAACCCACCGGGCGTTCTCAGCTGAGCTTCAGACGGCCTCTTGCCTTGCAGACAAACCCTCACCCACGTTGAAAAATCAGGCCCCCGCTTAAATTCCGAGCGTTGCGTCATGCGGCGGAGCCAAGCGAAACATTCCACATCTATCGGTATCAGAGGAGCTCGGGGGGAGAGTTGCGGGTTCGGCGCGGCAGACTGTCAGCGCTCCCTCCAAAGCAGGATCGTCTCTAAGTATCTAAGTGAGGTCATTTTTGTCGAATCGCCCCCCCCCGAAGCCAGTCGCCTACGAAGCCCTAATAACTTTATTACCGCAGATAGCGAGGCCCGGCTTTGGTCTCTTTTGATCGTGTGGGAGTCTTGGAAGCCATCTGTGAGTCTCTTCCACCCTCTCCTCGTCCCTTTGACCCACAGTCGTCGCCCCGCCAGCTTCTCTGTTTCTCCTTTTCTTCTCTTTTTTCTCTTTTTTCTCTGCCTGCCTGCCTGTCTTCATGAAACCTGTCGGGCTCCTGCAGCTATGCCAGCGCTGCATTCTGCGCCGCCGTCCTCACCTCCCGTGCCCTGCAGTTGCCTGGAAACTGAATATGAAGAAGACATATATAAAGAGGCAGAGAACACCTGCTGAAGTAAAGTAGACACCTTGTCATACATACAGAAAGTGGCGGAATAGAAGTGAGGAGCAATTAGTGTGAACTTTTTTGAGAATTATAAGGCTGCTGGTGACATGGTGTACTGGGAAGACCTCTTGAGAAAGGGATATTGAGAAAGACCTCTTGATTTATAAATCAAGAGGCCTTGCTTGCTTTTGGCGTAATATCTGATGGCTGAAGTACGATTCCAAAGCAAAAGAACCCAGAGGATGGAGGATGGACAAAGATCTTTGAAGTTTACCTGCCAACCCAGGATGCATCAGATGGGAACTTGGTCAATGAGAATGAATGGGAAGCCCCAAGATTCATTGCGAGAACAATGCATCACGTCCAATCGGTGCTACAAACAGTAGTATAGAGATGGATGAATAAGATGGGGAAATGAACAGCTGTGTGAGTCTTGATCACTTGAAACCAAGCACACAGTCCATCTTTTCTGTTCTTGCATTCTCTAGAAGTTTGTTCTCTCCAAAACAACTTGGAACGAACATTTTCCAAGGACACAAGTGTCAACTTGGCATTCTGGGATTTCGTAATCAACTAATGTCTTCCTCTTTATAAACTATGACTGGACTGATTGTAATAGCCACCGGTAGATATGAGAAAAACCGCGGCAGATGAAAAGCAGGAGCAGACGGAGAGGTTTCCTAACGGCTTTGCCCTTCACGTTGTGAACTGAAGCAGCCCTCTATCAAAGAGTTCATCATCGCAGACCACGTGCCTGGCATATCTGTTGGCTTTTCAGAGCAGTGAAGGCACACTATATCACATGGCATCAGTCCTACTTGTCAACCCGCTGTCCACTGCGTCTTGTCAGCGTGTGACATACATTACAATGCGACGTCCCTTCAGTTTTTTCTTTAAACCAAAACGAGGGCGGCCGATCCGTGCATCACTGCCACGCGGCGAGCGACGTTAAATCGATAAGAGGGCATGTTTTTGTGGGTCACTCCGTGGCCACGGAGCTAATGACAAAACAAGACAAATTAAGTGTCTGCTTAGGCGCACTTCCTCGGCTCACGGCTTGACAGCGTGATGGCCCGGCTTAATGGGAAAAGAGGGGGAAGGAGCGGACAAGAAACCATAAGGCCGAGAAGAACACTTCATTTTATAGGCCTCATTTGGAGAGTTGTTGAATACACGGCTCGCAACGTCACATGACATTGATTATGACTGGCGTGTCGGGGCGAGATAACCTCTGCATGTATGTGTCAGCGTGTGTGTGTGTGTGTGTGGTTTGCCTTGAGGGCCCATTGTAAGGCTGCGAAAGGTGCCGGAGCTGGCGAGGCGCAGGCCAGGACTGATAAAGCAGACAGAGGCGTATCTCTACATCAGACACTGGCGGTAAAACAAATGGGGTCATGGGAGGTCAACAGCGTCACAATGTCAGTCTCAGTCTGCTGCTGGTATGATTGTTAGCCTAGTAGAAACAAAGGAGCTGATAGGAGGACGTCTGAGGGGATTAACACCATTGCAAAACAGCTATATTAGCTTGTAGTGTGGCATTTGTCGTTCAAAAGGGAGGGAGGGGTTTATGAAAAAGCAATAAGCCTCAAATGATCGTGTCCAACTGCAAATTAAAATCACAGTTAACATGAATGCTATGTGTTACGGACAAGAGTGTTGTTTGTCTTGCGTTCTCGTGCCCGGGCCCCTTTTTAAGCATTTGCTGAAAACCTTGTGGTGATTACACCCAGCCATATGTCTAGTCTGTGAACACTGCAGCCTCGCCGCCATCCAATCCATTTGGCCTTTTAAAAACAGCCACTCTCATCAAACGCTTTATAATTAACCATAAAATATGACTGGAGGAGCTGTGGTGAGCTGTCGCTTTTGTCCGCCGTCCAAAAAGTAGGCCTGGCTTCCTCTAGCAGGATGATTTCATGAGTCCCTATAGCAAATTAAAACAGAGTAGCGTGGATGTGTGCGTCTGTGTGTGTGTGTGTGTGTGTGTGTGTAAGAATTTACAAAAGTGTGTGTTGCACGTGTGAGTGCTGGAAGTGATGTCCATTTAGCTCCAGGCTCCTCTGACCTCATAAATCACTTCCTGATTTAACATTCGACTCAAAGAAGAGTGTCTCTCTCTCTCTCTCTCTCTATCTATCTATCTCTATCTATTTATCTCTCTCTATTCAGTTTCAATTCAATTCAATTTATTTGTTTTGACAACATCTACCATACAAAAGTACGCAATCATCTATATGTATAACATTATATAACAGCATGTGTGTTAGGGGTAGACTGCTGTAATAGCTGCCTTTAATTAAGATATATGGATATGATGCAGTTTGTTTGATTACATATTTATTGTATAATTGATCAACGTTACACTGGCTGTCTATGGGAAGCTTTTTAAAGGAATTGATTGTAATGCCACATATTGTTATTGTTATATTATTATGAACATATTAAATTGTGTTTCAGAGCCTTTTCCACCCTGCCAAGAATACAATTCTGGGGAAAATACTTTTTGGCATTTCTTTGGCACAAAAATGGTCAACTTTACAGATATTAAATATCAGCAGATGTCAAAATGAAATAAACAATAAAATAAATATCAAGCTATTGATAGCTTCAATTAAACAAATATTGGTAAATTTGGTGCCCCAAGAAACCTGTAGGCTATGGGTCAAACCCTAGTGTGTTTGCATGAATGTGTGTGTGTCTAATCTACACCGGCCGGCCCTCTAGTCCATGTCTTATCATTAATACTGTGGGGAGTATTGAGAAACATGTCACGGAAAGTGTGCAAAATAACAAACAGCCCACTGAAAGGCCATAGTGGAGCTACTTAGTAACCAGTATCACATCTGTTGGAGGCTTGTACCAATAAACATGTGCTTCTCCCGGCTCAGCGGGAGTGTTGCTGTTCGCTGGGGACTGAGCTGGTTTGTTTTCAGATAACCCTCCTCCCTGTTTAAAGAGACACCGACTCTGTGGGGGCGGTGGAGTCTCTATACGTCTCTCTATTTTCTAATTTCTCTGTCTTTATTTCTCTCTCTGTTTCTCTCTTTCAATCAAATTCCATTTCTCACTCTTCGTCTCTCTCGCTCCCTGTCTCTCTGTCTGCATCCACCTCTAACGTGTGTGTGTGTGTGTGTGTGTGTGTGTGTGTGTGTGTGCGTGTGTGTGTGTTGCAATCCCAGGTTGTGTAATTCAGGGTCGAATCTTGTCTGGGAGAATGCATGGGAATACAATTACTATTACACTGCTGTCATATAAAGGTAAACAACATTGAAAACTAAGGCCTGTGTGAATTGACGCTGTTGTGAAAGTGATATAATCTGCCAGAGCATGAACAGATCCATATGTGCATGAAAGAAGTCTACTTACTCAGTGTATCCTTCCTACCTTTCTTTGTTGAAGGAACCACTGATCTAATGTGACTGAATTGGTCTAAACAGCTAAATACATTCATTTTCAATGGTAGGGCATTATTTTCACATGGGTCTAGATATATGAAAATGTTGCATTTGTAGTTGGTAATTGAGTAGAGCAATGTATTGCTTTGCTATTTGGCTCTGCTGTGATAGCATCATTATTATAGACACGCATGGACTATGGTGATGGTAATGATAATTAACTATAGCTGCGGGGGAACCGCTAACAGTTCAGGTGTTGTTTCCGAGTTGGAATGAGAAAAAGATCAGGTTGATTCTCCTTTAATTAATCCTGGGGTGCATGGCGCAGATGGTGGCTTGAGCCATTTCCTTATGTCCATGTTGGAAAAGTTATAGTGGGCCTGCTTGAGTTGGCGAGCTACTGCAAAAATGCAATGTGCTTTGTCAGCCAATTATGTTTTTGGGTTTTTTTTTTGTTGCCTTTATTAGATAGTTTTTTAAGTAGAGAGAGAGGAAAGACCAGGAGAGAGAGAGGGGGGGATATATATATTAAATTATATTATATGACAATTTGTTATTTTTGTTTTGCCTGGGGGGCGGAGGGGTACAAAGGAGGGCAGGGCTTGAGCCCCTGTCCCCCAAAATGTCTGTGCACGGCCCTGGCCTCTACAGTATGTCTTTCTCTCTCTCTCATATATGTATTCCTCTCTTGTTCACTATCTCTTTCTCTCTTTTTCTGTCACTACTTCTCTCTTCTGCTCTATTTCTCTCTCTCTCTCTGCATCCAATTCCATTTCTCTATCTCTCTTTCTCTATCTCTGTTTTCTCTCCCTCTGTCTGCATCCAATTACACTTCTCTCACTGCGTCAATCTCTATTTCTCTCTCTCTCTTTCTGTCAAATACCATTTCTCTCCCTTTCTCTCTCTCTCTCTCTCTCTCTCTGCATCCAATTCCATTTCTCTCTCTATATATGTATATCTTTCTCCCTCTCTGTCCCTCTCTCCCCATCGGACTCCAAAATCTCTCTCCTGTTCTCTTTCTCTCTGTCTCCGTCTTTATTTGTCGCCCTCTTTTCTCTCTCCGTCTGCCGTTTCTGTTTCCCTCTGTCCGACTCGATCTCTTCCTCCCCGTGTCTGTCTCTATTTGTCTCCGTGGACAGGCCGGTTTCTCTGGGGGCTGCACTCTGACACGGTGAGATGGAGTTAGTTCGTTCCTGCGGCGACGGCGGCAGTTTGCAGCCAGGATAACAACTCCAGATATTGACAGAGAGGAGAGGGAGGACTTCAGGGGTCACCGGCAGCTGGCAGGGACGGGAGGTAGAGCTTTACAGCGCTGCCCACATTAGCTGTGGGTAATGGGAAAACACTGCGACTATATCTGCCCTGTCACAGAATAACCTGAGCAACGTGAACGACTTATAAGGTCGTTCGCCTCTTTTTATGTATGTCCGGGATTAAGGTTAGACCGATATATTGCTTTGCCGATATATCTGGCCAGTATTAAAACTTGGATACGGGCATCCTCATCAACCTCTGATATGATGGATATGATGCAATGTATTTGTTTGATTACATATTTAGTTGTATAATGGACCTTATTCCCATGATGGCCATTTTGAATTTACACACTCGACCGAGAAGAGTAAGTACAGCCCAGCTATGACGTACTGATGCACAAAATATAAATGTTGGGAATCAGACAAACGTTTAGCATTTCACAGATTCCCCACTGAAAACGTATTAGAAACAACTGGACAGAATCTAGCCTATCTAGCTTGTAGCTAACTAGCTAATACGTTAGCTAGCTTCCCTGCTAAATTTAAGCAGTTGTAGTTGTTGTTCTTGAGATTGCTAGCTAATTTGATAACTGTTACGTCTATCTGAAGTCCTCACTTATGTGTTGTAGTAGGCAAACACTAGTTTTACATGGCAGTCTTCTATGAACAGATTTCCACCCCGAGCGTAACGTACAAGATGGCTAGCATGGGAATAAGGTCAATTATCAATGTGGTACTTTAATGAGATTGCAGGGGTTTAGAGTTTTAGTGTCCCATGATGGTCTAAATGCTATTTCAGAAGTGTGACAAGAATATAAATCAGGGGAAAACACTGAGTACTTGGAATTTCTGTTTTTTTGTTTGGTATTAAAATAGTACTATTTAAAGATAAAGAACATCAGCAGCTATCAGCAGCTTCAATCCAAAAATTGTGGTACTGGCCTTTGTAAATTCATAATGGTTTAACCCTAAAAGAATCCGTTAACGCTGCATCATTGCGTTGTGATGAAGGCATCGCATCGTGTTGGATTTGTTCTACTTACGTGTTGATTCATGTGTAAAACCAGTATGGTTTTGCCCCGTTTCTCGCCAACCTCCTGTGAAGTTTTCATGAGTAAAACATTTGTCAGTGAATCAGAATTGCCACAAAGGTTTATGTTATAAGGCTACAACTGACAACCGCATAATCAGATTGAACTCGGTACGTTTGAGTCACAGCATCCTTTCATAGAACTCTGCAACACAAATCCATTACGAATTAAGTGTGGAAAGTCCTCTCAGCGTTCTCAGGCGCTATAAAAAACCCTCCGTGACCCGATGATTCAATGAGGAAATGTATCGCAATTCCAGGCATACCAAAAAAACACTGAACTTTTTGCTCCCTGTGTCCATCTTTGGTCTTGTTGGGAAATGCGGCCTTGTGGTGAGTGTGTGTAGACAGACTTGTGTCCTCCCTCCTGCATCCTGGCCAAGTGAGTCCTAATCAGACAGAGCCTTTATCTGTGTTGGTGGAGACTCAGCCTCTTTAGTCACATCCTGTCAGTCTCCTGTAAATAATCCAGCAGTAAATCATTAGTCCTGTTCTATGATGGAGCGCTTTGTCAGCAGTAGCTTCATGACAACAGAGAGACCATGCTCACACACACAAATGCAGAAATACAAGGAAATACACACTCTTATAAATAGATGTAAAAAATAGCATGAAAAATCAGCATGAAAAATCAGCATGAAGACACACACCATGCACTCACAGACACTAACACATAAAGTAAGAGTGATCCCAGCACCCCCCAATACCCCACTCCACCACACACACACACACACACACACACACACACACACACACACACACAATGGCCAGCGTCTCATCTTCCACAGTAGTCCCTCACTATTTCGGCTAATCTTTACCATCACAGGCCCGGCTGCCATTGTTGGGATTTCCTGTACTTAATTACTGGGACACTGGGCATTGTGCTTACTGTGCTGCTGTTTCAGGCTCCATTTCTAACCCTGTTGTCTGTGCAAAGGTTTGGAGGGCTAGAGGGGCGGCTAGCCTTACCACCTGTTGTGGCAATTATTGACCGAACAAAGCACAGGGGGAGAGGGAGGTATGGGAGGGGGGGCGGTGTCTATTTCACCGGTCAGTGGTTTTGATCTTAGCAGGAAACAGTGAAGGTGTCGCGTCACACTTATGTCCAGTCAGGTGCTGGGAGATTAAAAGGTGGGTGAACTATGACCTCCAGCCTGTGATCATCGTAAGGCAAACAACCACCAGTATTAACACAAATCATTTAGATTTATGAAGTATTAAAGCTACACCAGGCAAGATTTTTCTGTACAAATCCACCTGTCTTAGCCTAAATCAGAAAGTAGGGCTTCAACAGAGGAGAGCATCCGTATCCCAACAAAGTAAGATTTTGTAGATTCGCCCCATTTATCCAAATGAAATTCTGGTGTCGGGTATGAATACTGGTGGGAAATCTTCTCCGCCCATAGCAAGTGATGAATCAAAAACAAATGCAAAACTGTCTCTTAAACAGCAGTGAGTGAGAAAACTGGACTCACCAACCATGTCTGAATCTCTTCAGCACCTCCAGATCCACCAAGGAAAACCTTTAGTTCTGAGGAGTGTGTGGTTTACTGATGTCACATTTTATGATTTCTGGGTATTGAAGTCCTCAAAATTCAAACAGTTACCTCTCACTGCCATTTGCCACTTAATGTATACTAATGAATTTAAGTCACAAAGACGTTTATCAGCCTAAAAAGGTGGGTAAACTGAGTAAAGGTAGGTTTAATCTCCATTAGATCCCAGTTATTTTTCGAAGGACACACCCTCACAGTGTAGGAACTATTCTGCACGATTTCTTTGAAGAAGTGAAAGAGACTGAGTATAGATATTAGCCTATATATATATATTGATTCCCACTGAGAGCGGAGGATTTCCGCGGCGGTCACCGAGGTGATTTTAGGGAGGGTAATCTCTCATAATTCAAGTCGGATGGATTCACCGGAAATCAAATCAGCTTCCCAGACTGTGAGCTGAGGAGGCAATATCCCGGTGCAATTCTTCATTGACCTACATAGCGTTTCTCCCTGACAGTTCCTTCCCGCTCTGCACCTCCCTCTCTCTCTCTCCGTTGCCCTGATCTCTGGGGCTTCTCCCTCTGCGTTTGATGATGAGCAGCACAATATTCATCATCTCCGGCTCCGATCTGGTGGAAAAAAAAACACCGAGAGGAGAATAAAACATTAACCCGAAAATACCAAAAATTGGAATTTGCCAGGCGGTTGGCTCGCCGGTTTTCCAGAAATGTAATTAAGCATCGGAGACAATCGTGAATCTGTGTGCCTCCGAAAAATGATCGCTTGATTAGGTATCGAGGATTGGGTAATTTCCATCTGTGATGATGTGAAATTGGGGTGCTGCAAGAGTGAGTTGGATATGTGTGTGAACTTAGGGCATGCACACCCATTTGCAGTTAAATGCTGTCACACGTGCAGACACACATGCACACACACACACACACACACACACACACACAGACAGACAGTAGGCTGCCTCATCATTAATTCAGAAGCCATCACTCTCGCCCTCCTTCTACCCCTGAGAAACTCTCGATGCTTCCCGGCAACATTATGCATATTTATTCATACATCCTCCCCGCTTCACTAAATGTCACTGTAAATGTTTCTACTTCTAATGAAGCCGGGTTTTTTTTCTTTCTTTTTGTTTTATTTCCTCCACCCCGCCATCGTCCTCCTCCTCTTCCTCCTCCTCCGTGTTTCCCCCTGCCTCTGTTTGAATGAGGAATATCCCCGAAAACGTTTCAGCGTTGTTCTTCCTCCATTACCATAATGTCTCTAAACTTCACAAGCGCTTTATTCGCTCCTCTGCTAATTCTGTTTCACACTTAGTTTCACCTCGCCCAAAGGCCTCGGAGGAGGAACGCTGCCTTTGTTGCAATTACTCCAGACCTTGATCTGACTGAGCACCCGCCACCCCACCCCTCCTGCCCCACCCTTGGGAGTCAGCGGTGAGGGGATTTTTTGTCAGGGTTCTTCTCTTTCCCATGTCTTTACCCGGAGTCTAAAGAAAGTGAACGCAAGAGAGCCGACTCACTTCTGCTTCTGTTTGCCTCTCTCGTCCTCTCTCTCCACCCCTCTTTTCCCCACCTTCTGTCTCTCACACGCAAAATACACACACACACACAGCAAAACACACACACGTACATATGCACATTCCACATTCCTCCGAACAAAAAAAGCCCGGGATTACGACACATTTGCCGAGTTCGAAGGTGTGCCGTTGTGCCAGCAAGTCTGTTCATGGGTGTGTGAAACATTCTTAGGCCAATAATTATCAACAGCTGCCAACAGTGTGAAACGGGTACAGCAGCCTCTTTACGGTGTAATCAGAGCTATACAGCTCCCATTCACATGCACAATAACTCCTCTGCTGGTAGGAACCCCGATAGCTGTCTTTTACTGCGGCCTTCATGCAGGGGAAACTGGAACTCACTATGATTAGTAGGTAACAAGGTCTTTTAAAAAGTTCATGGTCTGCACCTCTAATCCACTTTGTAATGCAGTGGAACGGGAACATGCATTTAAATGTTCCTGCTGGTTGAGGAAATGACATATCCGTCATCTCGTATTGAATTTAGAGGAAAAGCTATGTGCCACAGCGATGTCCCTGATGCACTCAGTGGCAGTCAAAATATTGTCTGTTTTTACATGGGGAAATAGGGCCAAGATGGATATGGTGCAGCGTATATCAAAGGTTTGGGTCTTTATCGCATAAATCCCAGGGATCCAATGGCCCATATGACAGCAGTAAGCAGGGCCCAGCGTCTGACTGGGCTCAGTATGACATATGTTGGTTGATATGACATCAGGACTGGCATCCCGCACCCAGTCATTTGGGGCAGCAAGGCTGAAAATATCAGTCCTTATAGTGCAGCTGCAATCGGAAAATGGACCAAATCTCTGAATGGGTGGCCCAGCATATTCCCCCGGGGCTGCGAACTGGTTTGATTCTCCTCACCAGTGAAAGATCTGTGGTAAGAAAAAACAAGAAAACACAGACTTTAACAGAATTTCACTGAATTAAACTCCAATTCCTGAAATTCCAATTGAGTTCCAATTCTGTTTCTTGTAGGCTTTTTCAAATTCCAATTGGAACTGATGAGTTCATTCATGAATTGACCCCAACCCTGCTTGAAAACCCCAATGACAAACCCACCTCGTAGGTTTCTACACTTTTCTACATAGGTGCTCACACAAAGTAGCACAAAGAATAGATCAGTCATATCCTGATCACTGATAATGTCTCTGAAGACTAGTTTTGTCTATTGGAGTGTTCACACTGACGTTTAATGTTTTAACCTGTGCATTTCACTCTGACTGATTCTGTCTGGTGAATAAAGGGCAGGCTAATGAAATAAAGCCGACTGCTCACGGGAGACATAAAATGTCCGCTTTTGTACCGGGGCTAATTATTCGTCAGGACTGTATTAAAGATTAGTGTGGATATACGAAGGAGCAAATCCTTTAAATGGCTCTTTCTTTGTTCCTCCACAATCCCCCCTCATTTTAGATATGGCGGGAGGCAGGCAGGCAGGCACCCTTGTGAAATGACTCTAAGCCATTGTTCCTGCGTTATCCTGAAGACATGCAAGGCTAGTTAGTGCTGCCTTTGATAGAGATGCCCAGCTCCACTTTAACATATGTGTTATCAGCAAGGCAGAGAATTACTAGGGCTGGAATGGGAATAAAGCCACTCCATCTTCTCTCTCTCTCTCTAGGAATAAAAAAACATTAATGTGCAGGGATTGTTGGCTTATCTTGTTCTATTGTGTCACAGAAATGTTTCAGAAAGGGAACATCTCAATGTGCTATGTGCATAAAGCATGTCAGCCTCCTGAACTGACATGATACAGTGCTGCTCGCGTTCTCCACAGTGCAACACAACGGTTCAGTAGTTCTTTTCAGAACAGGGAACACTGTGTGCGCTTTACAAGACAATAATATGTAACATGAATTAGAATTATTATTTCAATACTACTGCTACTACTACTATTACTACTACTGCTACTACGACTACTAGTAATATAATAATAATAGTGTTTATGCTGCCAGCACATTCTGCCAAGAGAGGACTGACTGACTATACTGATAAAGTCTGCAAAAAACTTTATCAGTGCACTTTTCGTGAACTCAGACATGATCTCAGAGGCTTTAGGGTGAGCTTAAAAAGCAATGGGTGGCTCTCTCTCAGTTGCTCACTGGCTCTGATGCCCCCTACAGGGCAGAAGGCTCCTAACCATAGGGATCTGCAGTTTCAACCCCTGGGTTACTGCAGGCAAGTGAACTAAAAGAGTCAGAAAACTCAATCAGTGTCTTCGCCAGGTGTAACCCTCAAGGCCCGATGGCAATGGTTCCAAAAGTAGACTCTAGGAGTTCCAGCTCCAGCAAAATGATGACTAGTTCAATTTCACCATTTGCACAATGAGAGAATGTCTCAAGGACAGCTGTTTTCATGAGAGGTTTCAATGCCTCCACTGTTGCTTCTCCAACTGCAGTGCAGACAGTTATGCAATTCTGTTGCAAGTCATATCTAACAACAAATATCTTCACAGATGGTGTTCCTTAGGATAAAATCTTATCAAATGGGGCCCATGAGGGTCTTATGCAAATCTGTTTGGGGGGTCCTTCACATTAAACACTTTTGGGACCCCTGCCTGTTGTGGTGTGCTCTTGGTGGAGGGCTGTCTCCAAGGTCCGTCCGCTTTCTCAGACCTCAGATTCCTCCACTGTCACCTTCACTGAACAGCTCATTCAGTCAAGTCCAACATAAGCTGTTGGTTTTCATTTCATTCCTTTCACTCCTTTCACATACCTTAGACTATGTGAGACCATATCTGATCTTATAGTTTTTGTCATTGTAATGGAAAGCAGAGATCAAGCAAAAAAGGCCAGAAGTCTATCTGGAAGCCATGTATCTATAAAAACAATCACATCAGAAGAGCATTCAGGACCAGGATAGTCAAGATGGTGACCTACACCTCTAATAATCTATTAGACTGACCCAATAATAATTACATTCTATCAGTTATTAGTCATTGCTTCAAATGCTAGAAATGTAGTCCATATAATTGGTGGCAAATAATATTACATGCAGGGACTTTGACATAGGCTGCCTGAGGGTTCAGTGAATTGACACCACTGATTGATGTCAACCGTCAAAGACAGCTATAATGCCGTTGATGACTGGATTATTCAGTTCAAAATTATGCTGTCACTCAATAGTCTGTGTGTATTTACGGTGCAGGCTGAAGTGGTTCAGCCTGTTTTTACACCGACAGAGATGTAAATCCGAAAAATACAGCTACTTTGCACATGGGAAGAAGACTGCGCAGTCAGTGACGGGCCCCCAGAGTCTCCTGCGCTTATCTCTATAATATTCACATGATATTGCTGAATCCTGTATAGGGACTTGTGTGTCTGCGGTGCTCAACAGTGAGTTTATAGTGACCTTATCGCACTTTATGGCATTTTTTATGTCCTGTGATATCACTTTAATACTCCTATAGGGGACTTCCATTTTTACTGTGGTGTTTGTGTACTAGGCCTATCCTTATAAAAATGTATCATAGGATCCCAATATAGTTGCTTTTTCATAAGGGCATGAAGAACCTAGGGGAGAATCATTCTGTGGGAATGATCCAACATAACAAATGGATCTGATTCAAGATGGCTTACTGTGGAGCCGAGCGCATGGGACGCTGTCGGGTTGTCCGCCTCACGCGCATTCATCTCTTAATGTGACTTTACTGATGCCTCCAATAAAGGCTACGGGGCTGATATCTTTGAGACGGCGCAGGCAGCTGGGTAAAATCTGCATCTCGATTGCACCCCCCACCCCCCCATCCCCCCTCCTCTTTCTCTCTCACTCACTCTCACACACACACACACACACACACACACACACACACACACACACACTCGTAAAGGGGCGTGTGGGACTGATAGGGACTCAAGCCCTCTGCATTTCCATCACCGGAGGAACGGAGAGCGGTGGCGCGCGGAGAGACGGAGACGGAATAAACTTGTAGTAGCTCCTACCAGATCGACCAAGGACTTTTGTTTCTCTAATTTATTCTTTTCTCTCCCCTTCGACCCTTTCGGGACTGTCTATTTTCTCTCAAGCTATTTTGATGAGCTCGGATCGCACCCGGTGACAGCGCTGAGTGACAGAGAAGGAGACAGAGAGAAAGGCGAAGAGAACCAGAGAGATCAGCGGGGAGGAGACCGGTCTGTACGCGGAGAGGAGAGCGAGTCTTCGGGCATCGGCGGTGCGCCTTTGCGCGGTGGAGGAACCTGGACCGGACTGAACTGTGCGGTGAAAATAAGCGTTTTATTGGCGACATAACCTCGGGATTGACTTGGTTCCGGGGGGACTGTGGAGAAGATCTAGTGGTCATTTTCAACAGAATACGGGATATCGGATCGTACACTCCACTCCACTCCACGCATGTTGGAGGTGGAGAGAGGAGGGCTGGATACCCACGGGTTTGTGAGTCCTCAAGACGCAGGTGATTGCAGCTTTTTTTTTTTATTTGTCTTATGCGTAGCGTTGAAAGAAATACCGCTGCGTTTGAGCGCATTGAGACAGTGATAATCGAAATATTAGATTTTTCATGATTTCCCTTACGATTTTAGTCACACTTGACTGGCATTCTCACCATTATTTTCCTCAAGTCCTTTAATTTCTTTGTTTGAATGTAGCCAAAGCCTAACATACAGATTCCATTTACTCCTTTATGTTTCATAATGATCTGTTATCACGCACTGTAACGCGCGTTGTATGTGCCGATTGACGCATATGCTGTATATAGGCTACATTCCGGCTCCGTCCCTTTTTGTGCCGTGACCCAGCGTAAGGGCAGCCTTGATTAAACGACTCTACTATGATTTGCGCTTTCATTGATTTCCCCTAATTCTCAAAGTGGCATGTTAACGATTCCACTGTTGTGGGGCAAGCTTTAACAATCGGAACATCTGGGTAGCTGCTGATGCATAAAAGAAAGCCACACTGACTATTTATGAAGAGGGGAAAAATCACTTTCTCATATGCAACACTAGAGCACAATTGGGCCTATATACAGTATATAAAGCAATGCAATTGCAACGACTGGGCTGTGCAGTTTGTCTGGATGCTTCCATTCGAGCTGAAAAATCAAGCTTTTGAGGGACAGGTGGGTTTGTAGTTTGAGATGGAGGGAGTATCAGCGGAGATGCTGACCTGCTCTAGTTGATTAGGTAGCTCAGTGTGTCACACATAATGATCAGTCTCAGTACAGAGGCGGAGGGGGACACCCGGAGGGGAAAAAACCCATAATATTCCTATAGGGACTTACCGAGTGCATGTGGTGCTCAGTGGTGAGTTTATAGTGACGTTATACTTTAAGGTACTATTTTTAAATGTCCTGTGGTATTTGGTATGATATTATCTCCTATAATATTTAAAAATGTTCCTTTGTGGACTTGTAGTTTTGTTGTGATAGTTGTACAGTATCATTCTACAATTTCTAGTTCTGTTTAGTAAGAGGAGAGAGAGGCAGAGGGGGGGGGGGGTGAATGAGTGTGTAAGAGAGAGAGAGAGAGAGAGAGAGAGAGAGAGAGAGAGAGAGAGAGAGAGAGAGAGAGAGTGAGTCTTGTCACTTAACGGACTGCCGGCGCTCTGTGACTCAGTGTGTGCAGCTCCGCTTATATATAAAGACAGAAGAGGGGCTTTTCCCGCATAGGTTGGCTATTTGTAATCAAGCCAATCATCAGCCCCTCTGAGTTTCCACTGTGGGCCTATAGAAGCAAAGTGGGCACAATTTGGGGAAGGGGTGTATCCCTGCCTTTAAAGCCCTGTTAGTATTAGCCACCGCGCGTCTTGTCAGATTTGGGAACGTCCAGAGCGCGCGGCACATCGAGGCATTTCCAACCTGCTTACCTCTCCGTCTGTGTCTCTTTCCTCCGCAGCCACGGATTACCTCCCGCGTGGGCATCGTTTGACGGAGTAGGGACGCAAAAGGGAGCGGGGTTGTTGCTTGATTTCTTTTTTTTTGCTTTGACTTCTTTGGAGAGGATATGGCACCGTCGGCGCTGGAGAGAGGAGCGCACCCGGCAGAGGAGAGAGGAAACAGGAGCTGAATGACAGGATGCCAGCGACCTGAGACCGCACTCAGATCAGTTCCAACTTCGTTCAAACAAACACTTCTGCTTTATTTTGCCAAGTTAAGAGAGGGGAAAGACGAAGAAGAATACTGCCCAGAAAGCTTTTTGAGGAGTTTTATTTCGTTTTTTTTATATGCGTAATTTTATTTTTTTGGAGACAAAACAAGGATGCATTGTGGATTAGTCTTTATCCTGTTCATGGGAATCCTCTTGGTGGCCAGGGCTTTCAAAAACGGTAAGTGTGACATCTGATATGTATATATGTTTACTCTGCAAGGCTACTAATCCCAATATTTTTGTAAAAGATTAGCCCTATCTGCGCTGATCTTTTGGCAAACTCACATTCACCTGCCTATTCTGCCACCGCCTAACGAAAAATCCCTCTTATATCCCTATATTTCTTCTATAAGGACTTATAGTGTGGCTGTGGAACTGAATAGTGATTTTATCCTGACCTTATCCTACTTTATGGCATGTTTTCATCTCCTATGGTATCACTATAATATTCCTATAATATTCCTATAGTATGTCTGTGGCACATAGTGAGTTTATAGTGACCTTAACGTACTTTATGGTATTTGTTTTCTGCTATGGTATCACAATAAAATATTTCTATAGTGACTTATAGTTTTCCTGTGAGACTTGTATAGTATTCTTCGAAATTTTATTATAGGATTACTATAGTCATTTTCCGTGAGTTTAGTAGTCATTACAGGCCTAATATTCCTTGTGAAACTGCTGTGTATGTTTGTGTGCGTTATGGAGTTCATAAAGTGTGGAGAAATGCTTGACTCAAAAATAGACTATGGTACTTCCCTATGTTCTCCTTTGCGCATTCTTACAGCATCAGTTTCGTTTCTACCATGAGCTCAACCAACTTATTCCATATACAAAAAGTAACCTTCATATACTTAATAAACCTACTTTATTTGAATTTCAAGTAGTTTGCGTATAGGGTTATATAGAGCAGCAGATAGTGAAGCCTTTAATCAATAAAGCATGAATACACATATAATACGCATATGAGATAAATAGGCTATAATTTGGAAAACAGTGGTCTGCTTCCGAAAAATAAAGGGGAATTCCTATTAATGATGTAATACATATAGGGAAGTTTCAGAAACAGACTCGTCGACCTTGTAACGATGACTTGCACGGCCTCGGCAAACGATAAAACGTATTAACCTCTCTCAAGTCTGGGTTTCTGCGCCTCTAACCTCCACCCAGACCTCTGCGTTACTTGGATCGTTTATATATCTAATCGAACAGGCCATTGAAAGCTTCTTCTTATTTTATTCTTATATGAGGCAGCAGCTACGTTCTTCTTATTATGATAACTTAAAGATATCTTATCTCAGAATTGCCTAAATTAATCTAATAATTCAAGAGCTCAAATGCTGGATTAAGCCATGTTCTGTTCTGTTCTGTTCTATTCTATTCTATTCTATTCTATTCAGACCCAACACTGTTTGCTCATTGTTACTAACATTAAACTAACACTTTGTGGCCACATGTTAACTGGGACACTATGGGGGATAGCTCAGTGCAACATTTGACCAAGTTAAGTGGATGGTAGGGATATTATTGACAATGTATAAACACTGAGTCATGAGAAAAATATATAAGAATAACAGATAGATAGATAGATAGATAGATAGATAGATAGATAGATAGATAGATAGACATTTCTCTTTTTAATCTCCATGAAGGAAATGTTCAATTCCACAGAATAAAAACTTTATATTTTAAGTCAAATTGATTGAATTGAGTTGTTGAGTGATGATTAAATGCCTGATAACATTTGTTGCAGAAACATTTTTAACACGCAGTTTGATGTTAAACATAGCAATCCTGACAAAAACTTGTAGCTCACAATGAGTATCAGAGTAGTCTAGTGGTATGAGAGACTGCCCCGCCAGCTGAAGGTGTCAGGTTCAAACCCAGCTGCAGCCGTGTGTCCTGCCCAAGTGTCCTGGAGCAAGGCACCGATTCCTAAATTCTTCCCTCTTTGTAAGCTGCTCTGGATAAGAGCACCAGCCAAAAATGAAAAAGTGAATTTTTTTGTTTATGTTCTGAAAGAAGCTTCTCACTCCCCTCTGCAGATAAATGTGGAGACAACATCAGAATCACAAACGCCAACTACCTCACCTCGCCCGGCTACCCGGCGTCTTATCTCCCCTCTCAGAGATGCGTGTGGGTGATAACGGCGCCTGGTCCTCACCAGAGGATCCTCATCAACTTCAATCCGCATTTTGATCTGGAGGACCGGGAGTGCAAGTGAGTACACCAAAGAGTTGCTAATCTTTTCCATAACCAGCAGATACGCTTTCGGCTCCATAGACTCCCCAGTCGATAAGATTCTGTCCCGCATCTGAGGAGAAGTTTGTGAAACCTTTGATCTGATTAAAATACCCATTCTTATGTAGATTCTCTCATTCTGCTAACTTTGAGTGAATGAAATAAGAGTAATAGTGAAATTTAACTGTCTGAGAACCCCATAAAACCCTTTCAAGGACCCTTTCAATTGGCCCCCGAACCCCACTTTGGGACCACTGGAGTACTATGAGAAGCCTTGTAGAACTCCAATCCACACTTGTGCTTTTCACTCACACACACACACACACAGTCTATTTATGTGTGAGTATTTAGTAGTAAGCGTTTATGTGCGGATGTTTCATATCTGTATGAGCGAGTATTTCATATGTGAGTGAAAATGTATGTGCGTGTGTGAATATTTCATGTGTGTGTGACTCTCATGCCTCTCCTCCCCTCATGCATATTGCACATGAAACTGCGCCATCTAGTGTCCGCAGATCCGCTGAAGCTGTGTTAATGCAATTCTGCTCTGCCACTACATATGGCAATAGGAATGTCTTGCCCCGGACCGTCTGGTTTTGGAATGTCTCCGCGTCTCGTCGTTGTGGAATGAAATCACCGGGAGTTTAATATTGATTTGAATTGCTTTTGGAGGAGGCTTTGACGGAGGGCCATGGGGCCAGAAACTGCACCGGAGCCCACTCACTGTGGCTGCAGAAAATGTCCATCTTAATAAGCCATTTGGTTTCCTATTCATTCCTAAAATCCCATTGTTCTGAAAACAAGTGACAAATTCTGCCAGTGGGGGAGATAATTCTACTTGTTTCCAATGTAGGTTTTTTTCTAGAAACCAGTGTCTGTGTATTGCAAGGCGGATCTCTCCACTAGTATCAAGAAAATGACACTTGATTCAGTAAAGTTCTCGAAAACAAGTTGATTTACATTGGAAACAAGTGATGATCTCACCCCACTGGGCAGATTTCTTCACTTATTTCAAGCGAAGTAAGACTCAAAACTGGACAAAACGACTGGTTAAGATGGATGATTTTGCTGTGTGTTTCTTCTCTCTCTACCAGCCAGTCAGCGGGTTAGTTACCGATCCCTATTTGACTTGTAAGCCGCGAGCTGTCGCGCCCAACAAAAGGCTAAGCGGCTATAGCCTGTCGTCAGATAGATAGGTTAAGCCAGTGAAACCAGAGACAGACAGTAATGTGATGAGTCTGTGTCAGCGTGGGTGCCCCGAGGTGAGCCTTGCCTGGGCAGACTGCCTCCTTCTGATTGCCTGTCTCTCTCTGTGTGTGTGACTGTGTGTGATTTTGTGCGTGTGTGTGTGTGTGTGTCTCAGCTGTTTGTTTACGCTGCAGGGCCTTGGAGAGTACAGGGCTTTGCTGGATCCTGTTACTGTATCCCCACTCCGCCCAAAAACCTCGGCCCTACGCTGCCTTTGTGCTCCTTGAATGGCCCCTGTATATGTTTGCAGGGCTTCATTTTTAATCCCGCATTTCAATACCACTTTAACCTTTCTTTACAGCTGCCTGAGATTTATGGCAGGCTGAATGAGGCCCCGTCTTTGCAGAGGGTGGATCCTCCTTGACGCTTCTTCTGGGTCCGATTTCAGCACCAGGGGGACTATTAAACTGTCCAAGATGCTGGGTTAGAAGGAGAGAGAGAGAGAAAAAGACAGGCGGAGGGGTGTAGCAGTAACAATACCTCCCATAATGAAATTAGCCAGGAATGAATTTCCTGTGTCTAAACACACGCAATAAAAAGAATTTAGTCCCGGGCCCGAGGCACACATGAGATGGCTTCTTTTGAAGGGAGGGCGGGCTTTGAGTTTTGTGATCCATTGCTGTATCATTTACAAATTAGCTCTGCTCTTTTCATTTAGCAGCCACCGAATGTACAGAGTGCGGATTGCCGGTTAATTGGCTGTTCATAAATTTGTTAGTGGATGTAGTTTGTGTAATGTGTGTGTTTGTGCGTGAGCTGCGAGTGCCTCTCTCTCTCTATCTCGCTTTTTTCTCTCTCTCTACCCCGATCCAAATGTGCTTATTTATTATGTTTGGAGCAGAGCCAGCCAATGGTGCGGTCACGGGGTTATAAACCGCATGGCTACAGGATACACTAACAACTAACCTGGGGAGACGGCTGTGAAACTTAATCAAGTCGCCGCTGATTCATGTGAGCCGTGCAGAGGGTTTGCGCCGGAAAGCGGGGTCGTCCTGACCTGCAGCCTTTCCTATTTTAACCCGGTGTGGCGTTTCATTTTTAATGTTTTAATGGAGCGGTTTTCATGGGGCTTTAGTTCCACTTCACTCTATTCCACCTTGTACCTCGGCTTCACTTGGGCTTTAGCTGGCAAGCTGTAGCTGTGAAGCAAGATTTATTTTTTCCTCCTTGATTTGAAATGATGCCGCTATGCAACGTGAGGGGAGGTCGTCGTGTTAATAGCAAGGTAGATAGGTAACTCAGTTATGACTGGCCGGATGCATGCTCCTTATGGCTTTTGTATCTCCAGACAGTAGCCGGGTGTGATTTGTGTCGGACCCATCAGACTCCCTGTCGCGGCTCCGCTCACCAAAACAACCCTTACATAATGGAAACTGATGAGAGCCAGAATGGCTTCCTTATCTGATTGACTGGCAGAGTGGGTGGAGGTGGAGGGCTGGGGCGGGGTGGGGGGGCTACAATGCATGCTTCAGTGCACTGCCTTGCAATCTAATTAGCGGGCAAATGGAACACACATGCGCCACATGTTCCCCAACATGGCTGTTATCAGCAAACCAAACAAGGAGCACTCAAAGTGGGGCTCGTAAAAAGAAAAACAGCCCTCTGCCGAGCGGAGCCTGGCCGCGCCGGTGTTGTTGCACGTGTGCGCTGCCCTTGACAGGTTTGTTTGGGGAAGTGCAGAGGCCTGTATCCTGAGAGCTGGAGGAGGAAAACACTTCATCACGGAGATAAGGGGACTAAGTGAGCCCTGCGATTCTGAATGCGGAACGTGTTTACCTTTCACGCACCGCTGTAGACTTTCGCAGAGTGGAGTTTTTTCGGCTGGGCCGCCCTCGCCGCTCTCGCAGCTAATGAAGTTTGAGGCGAAGGCGCGGCCCGCGTCAAGGCAAATATTTGGAGTCAATTCGCTCTGAACATCGCTGGAATGAGCAAGCTAAGCTGCAGTGAAAAAAGCCGAAGTAAATAGATATGCTTTTTGGTTCGCTCCCTCCCTGCGTGCCCATTCTCTCTCTCTCTCTCTCTCCAATCTGATAAGAGCTGTCAGGCCTGTCTGGCTGTGACAGGCTCCGCCATCTGAAGGAAAAATGGAGCTTTCGGTTGGATTTGAATCTAAACAAGTGACAGACAGGTTTCGCTTATGGCAGAGGGAAGGGTAATTTATCTAATTTGTAAGACAGACCACGCTTTTCATTGTTGGAGTGAGATTTTCTGCTCAGAAGTCTGATCAAGTTAGAGTTTTTCACCATTGAACCATTGAAGACCTGGGGAATCTTTTATCCTGAGCTGCAGGCTGTTCTCTCCATCTCTTTCCCTCCTGCTGACTTTAGTAGGGGAACCAACTTTCTACTCATATGATGTACTCTTGACAACATTATGAATCATTGATGCCTTTGGATTTGCTGACCACACCAAAAAACAGTTACTTCTTCAGCACACTGAAATCCCTCGCAGCCAACCAGTCAGTCAAGGCTGCTCTGCTTGTTTTTTGAGGAGCAGAAGAAAGCGGGTGAAAAATGAAAGGAGAAAGAGACCGTCTCTCCTTCTCGCCCCCTTCTCTCAGCCCTCTCCCTCTCTCTGTACGCCTGGACGGTATTTTTCTGGACCTCGGAGAACACTGAATTCCAGTGTGACAGTCCATGCAGCCCTGTGCAGACGAGGGTAGGGGGTTCAGACGGGCTGTACGGTCGGGTGGGGGGAGATATTCGAGGAATGCCCTCTCAAGCAGCCCTTTGTGGGGGAGAGAGAGAGCCGGCGAGAGCCTCCCGCCTCGCAGCGCTTCAGAAGTCAGCTGGAGCTCCCTTGCCCTCAGCCGCCTGTAACCCAAGGCTTGGAAAAGCACTCTTTTCCTCTTTTTAATTGTAGCCCTCCCGTCTCGCCGTCCCCCTCTCTGCTGCTTTCCCCTCCGACCCCCCGCCGAGCTGCCCCTGTAGAGCTGCTCGGCCTGCTGGGAAGGCAAACATTCTCCGCTGTGCCGCTCGACAATAGACATCCTGCCCCTCCTGGCATTCCTGACCAGGCTTGGAGTCCTGAGATGACTAACAGGAGCTGGTTGGAGCGCAGAGGGGGGGGGTATAACCCTACCGTGGGTCTATACTGGGTTCACCCCCATGCATAGCCCCTTTGTTATGTGGAATCCCACTAAGATCCTGACTCATATGGTCACAGCGGCCAACAATGAGTGCCACCTGTTTCTTGGAAGTGAGAGTGAAGGACAGAAGGGGCTTTAGGGAAGAGATCCACCGGCAGCGATACCGCTTGGCCACTTTCCCTAATTCCCCGAATACCCCCATACCACCTGAATGACGTGCAGCAGCTCCAAGGAGGAGGCGGGGCGACGGAGCTTCACAGCTGGGGAGCGAAGAGCCGTAACTCTCCTCCCTGGATCTTGTGAAAACAGCTCCTTCTCCCCCCCCCCCCCCCCCCCCCCCCCCCCGCTCCTCCGCAAGACGACCACGGGCAAATAAGGCGAAGTGGGGCTGCGTGACCGTTCATCAGCCGTTGTCATGGAGGAAAATAAATAAGGCTGGAATGCAACAGGCCTTTTTTTTTTCTTCTTTCTTTCTTTCTCCCGCGGCAGTGGAGGCTTTTAAGACGGGAAGGGATGTGACCTCCCGGGGGCCGAGGGGAAGAGGCTTTGGACTGACACGGATTGTTGGAGATACTTACGGCCTGTTAGCGAACATTATTTCTGTTGTCGATGGGCGCTTCTTCTCAAAGTGCATGTCAGAGAAACATCCGCGCCGGGCGAGTTCAAAGCGGCGGCGAAATTGCAGAGGCACAGCAAAATAAAGAGTGCGTGGGGCGACGCCGCTTCTTTTAACTGCCGGGTTTGACAAAAGCAGCCAAAATTATGCACCTGGTATTTTCCAAAGCAGTAGACTCCCACAGTTCGTAACAATGGAAATTAAATTATACGTCAAATTACACTGAAACAGTGTGCCTTGGGGAAAAAAAAGCTTGTCAGTGGCAGCACAAAGAGCAATCTACTTTGAATATATCTGTTTGCACTTCACAGCAATTATACCAAACCTTATTTACTCAGCATGGCAAAACTTCCAACTTACAAGTATTCCAGATCTGAAATTTCTATTTACATCGTCCCTGTTGCTACCTGCAAAACTCTCCACGCTTAATGAGGCAGGTGACCCATTCAAAGCACTGTAAATAGCATTTCCCAGATGAAAGCCAGAGGGCTGATGGTATTAAATGTGCCCCCCCCCCCCCCGGGAGAAAGTGTTCACCTTCATAATGAACCAGAGGGCAGAGAAGACAGGACAGCAGACAGAGCTGTCGCATCAGAAACCTGTTGACCTTCACCCGCATTTCTCTCTCTCTTTCTCTCCCTCTCTTTTAAACACAAAGGGTTAATGGCACTCTCTGGCTAATGAGCAGGATTAAAGTGGGTCTGTGTGCTTGCATGCATGCATACGTGCGTGCGTGTGTGTGTGTGTGTGTGGCAGACCGTGGGGTTGAGGGTCTTTTTTTTTCCTCTTCCTCCACCGGTGAAGTGTTCACCTTGGCCGAGGCTTGGAAGGGCAGGCTGATTGAAAAGCTTTCTGGCCGTGGCATCTGCCATCCTCCCCGCTGCTCTGTCACCACTTTGATTCATGCACAACCCGACCACAACCGGGAGGCGAGCCACTCTGCCTCGCAGCGGGGGGGAAGTCCACTTCACAGTACAGGAGGAGGAGGAGGAGGAGGAGGAGGAGGCGGAAGAGAGAGACGAGACAGGGGTTGCGCTCATAAATAACACGGCGGATTTGGAGCCGCATATCTCCGGCGGCTCAAAGGCACCGGCGAGCCTCACGTGTCCGCCTGCTTTGTTTTTCAACTCGACGTGGGAGTCAGCACCTCATGTTCGCCAGGGATTGAGTGTCACTAAGCTGTTTCTGGCAGACGGATGGTGTTTTTTTTTTTTTTTTTTTTCTTCTTTCCAGCCTCAAACCAATACAAGCTTCCCTATATGGAAGTTTTCTAGTGGAATGAAGCCGCGGCCCACACAGCTTAGCGATGTCTGTCGTATGGTCTTTTACTTTTTATCCAAAACAGATTGTGAAGAAAAGGAGCCGTACGGAGAGGCTCATGATTAGAGGACAACATTTGGTAATCTCAGCTCTCTATCTGGACACACATCTATTGCCTGTAAGAAAATTCATACTCATTTTCCTTCCAGCGCAGATGAAAAAGCATTAACCATTGAGGCTATAATTCAATTATGCGTTTCTGTTTCCAAAGGACAGTTGGCAATAAGGACCGTCTCCCTCTTTCTCTCTCTCTCTCTCTCTCTCTCTGCCTCATATAATATAATTAGCAACAGGTTTTCCTCCTCTCGCCTTCTTTTTTTTTTCCATGTAAGAAATGGTGATTTCTTTCCAGCTTTTGAGGCTGCGTGGAAAACAACAAAGAGGGGCGGGGGAATGAATGAACGAGGAATAATTAGGCTTCATGAGATGTGGGTGGCAGTGTGTGGCGGAGCAGTAGTCGGGGGGCGGATTAGTGTTTTTGAAACAGTACCTCCCAACGTCTTGCTTCCCCACCCATCCCAGAGGAGAAAGGGAGGGAGAAGAGGCTCCTTTAGTTTAATTGATGAGAGCCCATTGCAGCTCCGGGGCTCTATAATACAGCGTGTCCAGGCTTGTCAGACATGTTTCGTTTAGTGGTCTAACCTTGAATGGGGCTCATGATTTTGATTGATGTGGCCCTGGTCCTACGCGGCCTGTTTGTTGCCCTAAAGCCCCGGTGCTTCGGGATCCGCGAGGGGGGGGACATGGGCGGGGGGGCTCGGAAGCAATAGGGCCGTTCATTCAAACAATCAGGCGCGGCCCTGGAGGCGCTCCGGCTCACGCAAAGTTTGTTTGCGGTAGGTAAGCGAGGTAGGAAGTAAAGCCGGGGCCCCTCCTCCCGTCTCGGCCCCGGGTCCCCGGGGTCGTTTTCGGTCACTGTGTTTGCGCACAGCGGGCTGCCGGCTCGCTGGTGCTCCTCCACCACTCAACTCGGCGTGGTTCGGCCTGGGCGGCAAGCAGACAGTGATTGATGGGGCGGTACCCCACTGCTCTCTGATTGAGTTAGAGCCACTCACTCCACAAGCCCTCGCTTTGTTTGCGCTCCGCTTGATCTTTCCTTGCTAAATTGCCAACATTAAGTTGCGGTCTTTCTTTTGCATTGCCACTGCCGCGACAGTTTTTGGTATTTTTTCTCACGGCTTTATTTCTTTTTTTGTTAGGCGGCAGTAATTGTAAAAAAAAGACTGTAAATTCAGCCTCACAGCAACCTTTTGTGGTATTATCACAGTGGGGAACTGCTGAAAGTGTTATTACTACCCTGTACCTCTGGCGCCTCTCCAGCCCCCATCAGGATGAACCCTGCAGAGGGGATAAGTGACAAGACGGCCCCTCCCCTCCCCGCCGCCACCAACCCCCACTCTTACACAATCCCCCAGAGGATTTCACCAGAATGCAGATAATATTATTGGACAGACGGCCTCCAAGTTGGCAGGCGTGAGAGTGCGGGGCCAGTAAATGGAAGGGTCAGCTCGCCCTCCAAATCTTGGCAAGGGCACGGCCGGCCATCAGCACTTTGATCGGCCCTATAAAACCCGGCCATCAGCCCCTCTGTCCGGCACTACGGACGAGATGCACCGCTTGGCACCCGGCCCTCGCAGCACGGTCTATTTGGCTTTCAAAGTGCTGCATCATTGGAAAAATCTGAGAGTCCTGCGCAGGCAGTGAGAACAATAAGGCGATCGGACTGAAATGCAGGATGTGGTTTTAAAAGGTAGATATCCAAATGGCTGATCAGCGCTCAAAGGAAATTGCCTGTATCTGGCAACCGACCGATCAGCCCGCCGCACTAGCAAACATGTGTCGTGCATATTGTCAAAACACTGGCCAATTTATTTTTATCACCATCCTCTTTCCTCTTCCTCTTCCTGTCCAGACCAGAAATAGTCTTTGTCTTCAGGTTTCGGTGCGGTTTAAGGTCAGGTGCGGTTGGCTGTTGGCTGTTTGTGTGTATTGTATGCAGGACAGAGGCCCCACCACACTGTCCCAGGGCCTGTTCACGGTCTCCTCCGCTCCCAGCCAAGCGGTTGCAAGTCCAGCCAGATGACCGGGTCACAGAGCGCCAGGCCCAGACTGCTCCCTGCCCCCCCCCCCGCCCTTCAACCTCCCCCACCTCCGCAGGCTTCAGGGAGGACGGGGGGGGGGGGGCGGATGGGGCTTTTAATTGAATAATTCCCAGTGCAGTTATTACTACTATTGCCCCCGAGCTTCCCAGCCGGTGCGGAGCCATGAAGAATCTTACAGAGAGAGAGAAAGAGAGAGAGACAGAGAGAAAAAGAGAGAGAGCGAGAGAGAGAGAGAGAGAGAGAGAGAAGGCACTCTCCACACCACTGACCCGTTTGCCAACTCCCCTCTATCAGCCACTTGCACTATTTCTGTCTTTTGTTTCTGTTCCTTCGCCCCTTCTCTCGCCCGCTCGACTTACGTGCCTTCACCCTCTCTTCAGCGCTCTCTCTCTCGCCCGTCTATTTCCCTTTAACCCCCCCCTCCCTCCCTCCCTCCCTCCCTCCACACCCCGCCCTCCCTCCACACCCCGCCCCCTCACCCTTTCTGTCTTCCTGTCCATTGTGGAGAGGAGAGAGTTTTGAACGGCACCCAAAGGCTTTACCTCTAGCTGACCCCAGCCTCAGTTCCCCTCCTCCCGTCCTCCTCTCCTTCTCTCGCTCCTCCTTCCTCCTCCACTTCTTTGAATGCGCCGTCCGCGCTCCTCACACGCAGCTCATTACCCCAGCAGGGAGCACGCTAGCATCTCACAGACTGACAGATAGATGATTGGCCGCGTAGTTTTGAGGATTCCTCTCGTTTTTTCTGAGGAGTGCGCATTCTTTTTGTTGTTGTTTTTCCTCGGCGTGTAAAATCCTGAAGTCATGCAGCGGTCACTCATCTAATTTTTGTCCCATGCAAAGTTCAGTGGGTCACTGGCTCAAGGTTGTTTACAATCATCTCTACGTTTCCTCGTGATTCTCCTTGCCGAGCATCAGCCATTATATTTATGTACTACATCCTATCCATGCAGTCAGGGAAATTATAGTAATCCTACAAGAGGATATCCGGTAATAGTCTATAAGGCATTGACATATGTGTTATACTCTAATGCATTGTGAATGACCACAGGATGACCCGGCAAACCAGGACGTCCCATTGCCAAATTGCTGGCTTGCGATTGGCTGTGAGGAGCGAGGGGGTCTTCATTATACAGCGAGTTGAGATGAAGCAGCCCCAGTGCTCCCTCCCTCCCAGTGGGGTGTGCGTGTCAGCGTCTTATCCACGCCACTGAGTCCCCTAGGTGCCCCGGGGGGGGGTGAGAGGAGGGAGGGGATTGTGTGTTTAAAGGAAGACGGTGCGTATCTGCTCCGCCGTCCCACGTCGCCCCCTTCCTCCCGTTGCCCTGTTATTTTTACCCTTGACTTCTCATTGTTGTAACGACGCCGTATCATCTGAGCCCCCTGTGGAGGGCTCTCTGTTCCCTCACCTCTGCTGGCCCCTCTCTCCTGTGTAATCAGAGATCCTCTCAAATGTCAAGGTGGGACAAATGGGAGCCATTCCCTCCTGTAATGGCCCCAGAAATGGGCTGGAGCGCCTCTCTTTACCTCCCTTTCTTTCCCTCCCTCTCTTTCTCTCCTCTCTCTCGGAGAAAATACGAGAGCGTTCTCATCCTGTCTACCTTATTGGCTTGTTTTTGGCTTGTTTTCTTCCTATTTTATTTTTTTCTCTATTTTTACACCAATTTCTTGCTTTTCTTTTTCGGTCCTTTGTTAAACATATCACAGGGTCTCTGGCTGAACCTTTCCAGGACAGGGTGTATAAATGCTATATTGCATCATGATAGGTCTGAAATGACTATATGATATGGCCAGTTTTTACACTGTAGATTTACTTCCATAAAGCGTTTCCTAGAAATTCACCCAGAGGTGCATTGTTTCATATTCAAAAGCATACATTTGGAGCTTGAATATTCATATCTGCATACATCGTCCACTAATATGCATGGAGCGCTGGTGTATGCTGAGCAATTTAATTTCCGAAGCTCACTTAGCAGAAAAAAAGTGCTAAATGCGTATTTCCATTTTGCCATGGGCAGTTTTGTAATTAATTGTGGTTACTCATTCTTGCTTTATTCATGATAACAAGATGTGTAATAGAAAAAGGAATGTGGGCTAGTTGGTACTCTCAGTACTACGCACTGCTACAACCATTTCTCCCATTTAGTCTTTAACTTTACACAGCGACAGTGCAGTGATTGATTTGTATACAGTTCAGGGTTGAAATAGTCATAGTGAACATTCAAATTACCTTCAAAACACTCTCTAAGACCTTTATTGAAACTCTCTACTGTATCTTTTGATATTATTCATAATATTCCCATGATGTCACATGCATTTCCTACCAATATGGAGCTTTACCATATACACAGCTCACTGGCTGTAGCTGTCATTTGATTATAACCACCTGTTCATTTATTACAATCACCTGTTAGAATACTGTGAATATGATATATAGTTGAAATGCTTTTTTGACCATTGCGTGTTAATAGTTTTTTTATCTTCAAGTCAGCAGTGTCATTTAGAGGGCAGGTCAGCACTTAAGGCAAATCGGTATATATAACATGGCTAAATAACGACACACAGCAAATGTATTGACTCTCTTTTTTTAAACTGACATCCATTTCTATAATCATGTTATTGTGACCCATTTGTCATGCTTCAGGATCTAAATGAGGAAACAACGTCAGAATGCGCCCATGGGGCCATTGGAAATATGCACAGATCTGTTTGGGCCCTGCAGGCACATCATTGGCCCCACGTGGGAATAGAGCGTAAGTCAGCTGAACATACCTCCGCCTCTGAAGGGTTCAAAGAGCAATGGGCCCTACATGTGAGATGAGGACAGGGGATTTAGATGGCCCGCTAACAGTGGGAGCTTTTGTGGTCAGTTTTATTTCCTTTTTTTTAAGCGCCCCCCCCCCCCACCCCCCCCCTTTCCAGTTCACAGCAGTGTGAGCCAGCTCTGAGCCTAGCAGGACGGATCCCCCTCGGGCCAGAATTCTCCCTCTGTCAGTCTGTGCTCATATTTCCAAATAAAGGATTATTGTGTGTGTTGTGGAGGGAGGTGGGGGGGGTGCAATAATTGAGTCTAAATAGCCAAATTCATTAATTTGATTGTTGGCGACAGCAGATCTCTCGACAGTGTAATTAGGAAAGCTAATGGATGGAGGCGCGCTAAATCCATCAATGCTAATGATAATTGCCGTGTAGGAAAGCGAATATGCTTTACGAACGTGCGGCCGAGGCTGCCACAAAATCAGAACCAGCCGTGGCATCTAAAAATACGAGTGCGCCGAGTTCGCCCGTGTGGGTGACACCCAAAGACGCTCGTTGGACGGGGTGCAGCTGCGCCTTCTGGGCGGGGAACATCCATCCGTTCGTGCGTCTTTCCTATCTACTCATCCGTCCATGTGGTGGTGGTGAGCGGAGAAGTCATGCCCTTCTCCCTCTCCAGCAAGCAGCCACTTCTGAACACATCAGCTCTGATTAGCTGGAAAAAACTAATAGTTAGGTAGTTGGTTTCTCCCACTGGGTGGGTCGCCAGGTTCTGAGGCCGTCGACTCCTGCAATAATCTCCTGTGGATGTAGGACTGGAGAAACATCAAAAGAGGGAGATGCTGTAAAAAAAAATCCCTTGATTGCTTGACACCTGTGGTGAAGTTTCCATTTTAGCTCTGGGGTCTTTCCCTCCCAATGAAACCATGACGTTAATAACTCGATTAGAGGTAATGTTTTTCGTCGAGAACATTTAGAGGTAGACCGACCCGGTTTACTGCCCCGTTCCTTCTTCCTTCCTTGTCTATCAAGGGAAACTGACGTGGGGGTCATTATGGCTGGCCTGGGCCCGAGGAAAGACGGAACCTGTTATTCTAGTGCGGGTTAATGAATGTCACATGCAAGAGGGGGGGAGTGAGGGAGAAGGAGTAAGACAGAGAGGGACCATTTTATTTCAGCGAGGTATGTCCCCTCCAGGCTCGGAAAAAGTAAGTCGGAGATCAACTTGTCTCGGGCCCCCTTGTACAAACGTTAATGATGTTTTGCTGGGGCCTCAAGTGACAGTTTGTTAGCCGAGACTCGTTAACACGTGAAGTCTCCGGCCGGAGTTTTCTGACAGCTGACAACACGGCTTTTTTCCTGTTAAGTCTCCCCGGGCCTCCCCGAGCTGTCCCGAGTCCGTTGTTTAGGCTTTTCCACTCCGGTTTGTCTAACCCGGAGATGTTTTGACATGTTGTAGGTGACATGTTTTCGTGCGATAGCGAGTTATACTGTGACAGCCCCAGAAAGAGAAACGCCAGAGAAAAGAGCCGGGCAATTTGTTCTATATACAGCCGAACCAAGGGAAGTAATAGCAAAGAAATAGCTCTTGTTCTAGGGTTTTCCACAGCATGCTTGAGCTTATAAATGGTCCGATTAAGAAACGTAACCAATTGTATGAGGCTTATACAGTCTGTCATAGTGTTATTCCACTGCCTCAGATTGTATTGCTTTTGTAGAACCATATCAAGCGGACATTTATAGAGGGAGGACAGATTATTTCCATGGGAAAGCTCCAGGCAATATAACTGTTATATTGTTAGGCCGGTGGTTTGTCGCCTTCTCTTTGGCTTTGCAAGGAGGGCTAATGTTCTCGTTTGACACTAGCGGATTGCTTTCTCTCTGTGCCTGAAGAAAGAAGGCAGGCTAATACATTTGAGTCGGTGAAGCGAAGGTCGTTGAGAATTAGATTCATCCCCCCCTCCTTTTTTCCCTTTAATTTCCCCGCTGGATTGGCAGACCGTTTTCACTATTAGCACTGCGGTAGGCGGCTCACTGTGTGTGTGCGCGCGCGCGCGTGTGTGTGTGTGTGTGTGTGTGTATTACAGTGTGCTGGCAGGCGAGAGGCAGGCCCACCCAGACCAAAGCAGACTAGACAGATAAATGGTTGTTACAGTTGGTGCATGGCTCAGCTGGATTGCATTGTCATGAGGAATAACAACAACAGCAACAATAATACAACATAACGAATTATCATGCGGGCCCCCGAGGAGAGGGATCTAAATTTAACTCGGTGGGTCAGGAGGAGAGAGATGAGAGGCAAACCCCGAAACACTGGGACTGTCCAGGGCTCAAAACTAGGCCAATGCTCTTCAGAAAAAGAGCATGGTTTTCTCCCCTCTTTGCTCTCTCTGAGGGTTTTCTGTGTCCTTTATGATCCTGGATAGAGGCTGTTAACTGTCCTCCGTCTTCTCTGCGGACTCTCGAACCTGGAGCGAGACCTCGCAGGTGTTTAGAGCAATGGATTAGAGCTACATTTAACACGGCTGGCAACAGGAGAGCCTTTCAGAGGCGTCAAACTGCCCCGCCAAGCGATTCCCATAATGTCTTCCAGATGATAAGGGCCTGGCTGGATGTGTGTTACCAGAGCAGAGCTTGTGGACCCACTGGCGCAGAACTGCTGGAGTCCTGGCGAAGGCACCAGTCATTTAGACATGAGGAGAGGCCCCAGAGACATTTTGGAGAAGAAAGCCTCTTCTTTCCTCACGCGTAGAGCACGACAAGGACCCCCTAGGCGTATTCTCTCCTCCATCTGCATCCTCTCTCCCGCTGTGCCGCCTTTACGAGGGCCATCCGAGATGGCTGATGATGTGCCAGGGTAAAAATGCAATAAACAGCTTTTGTGGAGGTGCGAGGAGTCAAAAAGGGAGTGAAGAGGAAGGGGCGGGGGGATCTATTTCTCTCCCTGGGATGGTGAATAAGGAGTCTGCAAGGACAGACTAGAGAGAAACATTGGCTTTCGGGCTTCTCTTCAAGCACACACACATAAACAAATGTGATACTGTACACACACATGTACATACTGTACACATGTACATGCACACATGTATGCATACACACAAAATGCACACAAACAATGAAAACACACACACAGACACACACAAACACTTGCTCAGCTCCTTCAGCTGTACTCCGGCAGCTTGCTCTTCTCTCCTTCTTCTCTGTGATGCATCTCCGCATCAATTTTTTAGGCGTCTGGCAACGCTCAGTTTTTGGCGGTGGGGGGGCAGAGAGCTGCAGAGGCAGAGGCACTGAGGTGAATTATAAGTCGGCTGATAGAACAGAGCAGGGCCACAGAAGATTGATGCTCTCTGCCGTGAGCTGGGAACCAACAGACGGAGGGGAGAGGAGAGGAGAGGAGAGGAGAGGAGAGGAGAGGAGAGGAGAGGAGAGGAGAGGAAAATATAGGAGAGGAGACAAGATGAAAGGAGCAGAGGAAAGGAGAAAAGAGAAGAGAGGAGTGCAGAGCCTCTAAGCAGAGAAAAATAGATGGAGACAAGAGGCAAAGAATGAAAGCAGACTCTCATGCTGCAATTCCTCGCACTACTTTCTCAGTTTTGATGTGTTCTTAGAAACACTGCAGGCTTCACTAGAAGCAGAAACATGTGACTTGGAACACAATCATCTGACTCAATGATCTGATGATCAATTTTACACCTATTAGAAACTATCGTGTGATAAGCGAAAATGGCATGCTTTCACCATAAATATATACTGCAGTGTCTAAAGTTGGATGAGTGTTTATATGACAAGATAATGACATCATAACAACAGAAAGCTGATACCCGCTTCAGGGGAAGCCTTTAAACGAAATAATGAGCGACTCTCTGGCCGTTGTGCCGCAAAGCATGGGGGGGAATAACATCGTAAACACCACGTGAAACTACTATTTTTTACTGAGCTGAAGCTGATAAAGTAGCTGAAACAAAGTGGTATTTGTGTAAGCCGAGCAGGCCTGTTGCCACAGCTGGTGGGCCGGTGAGGAGAAGAGGAAGAAGACCCAGTCTGAAATCACAACCTGAGGAGAGAGAGAGAGAGAGAGAGAGAAAGGTAGAGAGGGAAGCAAACACAGCAAGCTCATTACCAGCAGAACATCAGAGAGGTAGCCAGGATCGAGAGGTAACACCAGGGGTCCTGAAGGATATCAAAACAGAGATATCTAAAGAGCTCAACTGGGGTAAAGCAATATATCTTCAGATCTTTCCCAGATGTTTCTACCTCTGAGTGAAAATATCTCCACGCAGAGTAAAGGCTAGGAAGGCCTGGCTGAGAGGACCGAAGCTTTCAATCGATGTACCCAAGAGATGTAGCCTACCGCGTCCTCTGGCGGCCATATTGGAGTTCCTCAATGGCTGAGAGCAACCACTTGGCCGTCTCAACCAAATTCAAAAGATAATGGTTCATTTCTGTGCTGTTTTTGACTTGGAAGTGTCAAGTCATTGATTAATTTTGTGCTCAGATAATGTCAGCTTGTTAGCTAGCTAACTATAGTATCTGGTCTTCTTGCCTACACGTGATTTGTACACTAGCTAACGTATCTAGTAGTGCTTATTTGCTAAATTAGCCTGCTGGCTAGTTAGCTAACTGCCAAAAACCAACTGTTTAGGTTAACTGAGCTGACTCTTCTCAAGCTAACTCGTTGTGGAGTAGTAACTAGGGCTAAAGACAGTACAGTTTACTGTGTCACAGTAATCTAAATTTGGAAACAAATCTATCTTCTCAGACATTACTTTTAACATTACTGAATGGATCTACTCCCAAACCACAGCAACCTTTTTCAGGTAGGTCCGTTTATTATTATCCATTATTTGTGTACATTCAATCGACGTCCACGACAGCGGCAGCTGTGGTTGCTAGGAGAGATTTGTGACACAGCTGCAAAGCGTCTGTAGAGTGGATGCTGAAAAGAGGCTTGAGGAGCAATGGGCCGTGTTTCAGGGCCTTGTGGCAGTTATTGGCTCTAGAGACAGCCAGAAGTTCCCGGCGTTCTTGCCCAGCCCCAACCCTTTCACCCTGAGAGACTAGAAGACTGAAAGAGAAAAGGAGAAGAAGAGGAGGCGCTTGATGCATGCTGACAGCTCCATATCACCTCAGATCACTCCAGCCGGGCAGAAAGACGAGTGAAGTCATCCATCCATCGTGCCCCCTCAGGGGACCCAATTTCAAGGAGTGCCACTCCTCTCCAGCTCTCCATTTTTTATGCTCTCTCCTCCCCTCGGTGGACACTTTCTGACCGGTCTAGCTGACTCCTGCAACTTGTCATAATATTGCCCATAACGACTGTGTGTAAACCCAGTAGGCGTCTCCCCCCCCCCCTCTCTCCCTCCCATATCACCTGCGGTAACGCCATTTCAGTTTCACAAATACGCACTTTTAATTCGATGCAGGTGAAGGAAACCGTTTTACTAGAAAAGGGGTGGCGAGGGGTTCATGTGGGTACATGTCTGGCCCCACCTGAGGGATTTAGCCCACCCTGAGCCATCATTCAAAGTGTAAATCGCCTTTTTGTGTGAAATCCCATGCATTAAGTGAATTTAGACTCGCTAAGGAGGCCTGATGTTTTGACAGTAATTTGGGAATCAAGCAGAACTATGAAAATGGGCCCCTGTGCCCAGAAGGCACATATTTTCGAAGGGAGGGAGAAGGAGAGAGAGAAAGGAACGTGTGTGTGTGTGTGTGTGTGTGTGTGTGCCCATGTGTGCACACACCTGCTGTACATTGTGCTTGCATACACACAAATGAATGCAAGAGTGAGACTGAGTGTGTGAATTTACGCAAATGTATGTACGGTGTGTTCCAGCCAGGTCTAGGTCTTGTGTTTGTTTTCTTTTAATGGCGGTGGATAATGAGGAACATGGAGGGGGAAAACAGCAGATCGTCAGGGTTTGGTCAGGAATATCTAGTGGCTCACACGGCTGAAAACTCGTCGGGAACGGGTGTTACGGGCGATTAAATACTCCGGAAACCTGAAGCCAGCTCTGCTTTCGGAGCGGCGCTCGCCCCGTCAGTCAGAAAGAAAACAGCATGGAGAAGTCATCTCATCCCTCCTGCACCAAATCTCACGCACACACACACACACATATAGGCACTAGAGGAAAACCCACAATTCGTACACACATAGTGAAGACACACACACATATGAACACACACCCAAAACAGCGAGGAAGATTACAAAATTAGAAGTACACACATATAAACATGCAGACTGATAACCAGGGGCTGTGTTTAGACCACCCTCGTTGGCTGGTCACTCTAATTTCTCCTCCACCGTCTTAAGTTTCGCATGCCGTTTTCTGTGTGTGTGTGTGTGTGTGTGTATGTGTGTGTGTGTGTCTGTGTGCGTACCACGGCTCCCATTCCCAGTCCTATTTTGAAGCTGTTTTCCTCTCCTGCTCCTAAACTCTGTGCTGACTCAATTAGGCGGCTGCTCCCCTCAATAGCCGTGGGTCTGAAATTCCATTTGAATAGGCTGTGGATCGTGTGTGTGTGTGTGTGTGTCTGTGTGTGTGTGTGCGCGCTCTAGCAGTCCCAATGAGGCTATGTGTGCTTGATAGCTTTAACACCTGCTCTTTCTATACCTGCCTAAGCCAAGGGCCAAAATATAATCACTGTCAATTGCCATATTCTCTTATAGAACACACATACTCGCAAACACATACACACACACACACACACACACACACATACACACACATTGTCAGTGCTATCCCGTAGTTAAACAGGTAGAAAACAACTCTTCAGCTGAGCTTCAATAGTTAAAGCTGTTACATAAACTTGGCCTCAATGCTGCTGGGAGCATTGTTATAAAACCTCTGCAGTGTGTGTGTGTGTGTGTGTGTGTGTGTGTGTGTGTGTGTGTGTGTGTGTGTGTGTGCCACAATATAATGAGAGCATAGCCTGCCCACCTGTTCTCCCAGTTTTAACCTGAGACCTCATTAGTACAGTGCGTTTTATTTCCACTACATTACCTACACAATATGCTGCGTTGCTCTGTGTTTATATGCTCCTCTGTGTGTGAATGTGTGAGTTTGTGTGTGTGTGTGTCTGTGTGTATCTGTGTGTGGTGCACATGAATAGTATGAACTGAATATCCTAATGTCCTTTCCAACTAATCCAATTTAATATTCCAAGGCCATCACTGCTGTAGAACTACATAGTAGAGAACAAAATAAGAGTGAAAAAAGGTGTTGAAAGCACCAGAGGAGTGACCGTGCCCCTCTTTCTCTTTTCTGTGTTCAGGTATGACTATGTGGAGGTGCGGGACGGTGTGGATGAGAGCGGTCAGCTGGTGGGGAAGTACTGTGGGAAGATCGCCCCCTCCCCGGTCGTCTCCTCCGGCAACCAGCTCTTCATCAAGTTTGTGTCCGACTACGAGACCCACGGAGCAGGCTTCTCCATCCGATACGAGATCTTCAAAACAGGTGAGTGGGGGGGGGGGATGTGAACCGTACCTTCTGAGTCAGGTCCGTCTTGCTCCAGTCCCTTTAAAAGACCCACCACACCTACGCCCACAGTCCATTTTGTGTTCCCACCAGCTGTCCACTTCCAGGTTTAGCTTACACAAAACACTCTTGCAGGCTCCACATCGCAAATACATAATTTCAATCATACTTTGTTGCTCATACTAGAATTACCGAATTTTGCCTTCAGCCAAGCTTATTACATTTACACAGTAGGATACAGTATGGACGCTAGAGGAATAATTCTGATAATGGGCCAAGAAAGAGGCTCTCCGTCTCATTTCATGGTTTGTTTGTGATTTAGTCAAGGCACCAGAGCATCAAATTATGCAATCGCAATATGGCAAACAATATGCTCCATTCAAAATGAATGAATCATACTCCCATATGCTCCATAACTGTAGTCGTTTTTCTCTGGTGTGAATTGTTGTGCAATAATCAAGAGCGTCATTTGCTTACTATTGAAAATCTGCTTTCACATGTTGCCTTATTCTCTCAGATGGCAATCCACAACAATGGGACAAACCTGTCCTCATTGTAGCTGGTTGAGGAGAGAGTAAATTCAATTCCCTTATAAGGGTTTGGGCTCAGGAAGCGCTTTCACCTCTTCCTGTTTCTGATAGGATACAGTTTGTATACCGCTGCGATGGCATCCAATCAGTCTGAAGATAGCGTCACCCTAGGGAGAGCTTCCTTCCTTAACGTTAAGGCCCTACCTAAAAATAAGACCTAAGAGTTTGAAATCAGGTACGATAAACCGCAAATATCCTCAGGGGATGTGTGTGTCTTATCAGAAGACACAACACAACAAAAGGGAGAATTTCCTGTTGGTCTATCGCCTTCCTGTGTTTGGAGCGGGGGGAGGAGGGGGAGGAAGAGGAGGAGGCCCCATATCTCGAGAGTGACTGGGAGGCAGACAGGTGCTATAGACTCCACTTTCATTAATTAACCCCAGTGGTAGTCTATGGGACGGCCCCCCGTGACCTCGGAGACATGATGAATGGCCCTGCGAGGTCCCTCGTCGCTTTTAATCTGGGTTAGTGTGTGTTTGTGCTTGTGTGTGTGTGTGTGTCGCCATCACAGGAGGGCAGCTGGTGGAGTGTGGGTCCATTTATGAGATCAAAGCGACACTCCACCCCAACACATAGCCACACACACACACACATCGACACACACGCTGCCTCTTTCCCCATGATAGGGTAGTTAAATCCACTACATTCTTCCCATGATTAGCTTGGTATTTCCCAGTCTCATCTATTAGCCGGGACTGATTATAAATGAGCCGTGTTAGGGGCCCCGTGGCGATAGGGGGGGGGGGGGCGGGGTGGGGGGGGAGGGGGGACTGCTGAACACACTCAGAGGGTGTTGAGATATGGGGAAATATGGATCTAGCAAGAAATATGGATGTATAAATGTGGATAGAGCGAGAGAGGGAAAGGCAGAGAGAGAATGAGTCCGAACGAGAGAGCTGGAGCTAGATGAGGATCTGTGCCTGAAATCCAGAGAGGAGGAGGGAGGGGGCTTTGTTGGTGGTTTTACCCAAGACGGAACGCGTTCGCCTGGGTCTTTTACTCCTAGGACCCCCCCCCCCCCCCCCCCCCCCTTCCCTGTGGAGAAGAGCACCAAGGGTGTGCCGTCGCTCCCTCAGTGGATCCAGATTCTTGTTATGCTTTGAATTTACTGTGTGTTTTGACTACTGAAGCACTAGTTGCCGCCAAGACCAGGGCTCTGAGATCAATTAACAGCCCTGTTTGTTAGAGAGAGAGAGAGAGAGAGAGAGAGAGAACCAACCGAGGAGAGAGAAAGAGAGATACAAAGCTAGCTGATTAGCAAAGCTTATCAACAAGCAGGTTATTAGTTGGGAAAAACATCGACGGGCTTGCGTTGGCTAACACATGTAAAGTTAATGATGATACACAGATGCTGTGATAACGAATGGAGGAGCGGGAGGCTTGCAGTCATGCATGTCAATGAAGGGGAATGCAAAGAATGCAGGGTGTTTACCACTGTGGTTATAGGGATAGAGATCACTGCAAGTCAACCTCGGGGACTAGTACTGCCTTCCCTCCCGGGTTAAACACGAGCCAAGGTCAACCGTCTGATAAATATACCCACAAGGCGAACATGTGTATATATACACTCCCCCCCCGAAGATCACATGCAAACATATACGAGTACGTGTAGGTTCATCCACTTAAGCTTCAAACTATGTAAATACACACATTCACACACACACAAGCTGGAGGGTAGCCCTGGCTTTCATCAGCGGCGGGCCTGCAAAGTGTCTAATTGGTAGAGAACAGGTTGTTTTGCGGCTCTCTATGGCCGTCTCCACATCGCACTCCCCCCCCCTCTCTCTCTCTACTTCTCCATCCAATCCAACCATCTTAATTAGCATGGGCTATTTATTTTATGGCCTGCAAATTGGCAGCCTCGCTCCGCCGGCTGAAGTCTGGCAAGAAAGAGGGGGAGCGAGATGGGGGCGGGGTGGCGGGGGGTTGCGAAGAGGGAATGGAAAGAGTGATGGGAACAGCGATGGCGAAAAAGAAAGAGATAGAGAAGAGAAATCAGTAGGAGAGTGATACAGAGGAATGTTTGAGCGGAAGGGAACAGATTAGTGTTCTTTATGTATGGCTGTGCTAGTAATATAGTGGGAAATAAAAAGGATGGACCTCCAGTCGGCGATCATTATAAGGCAAGCAACCACCAATGTATACAAAAATCAGTTTTATTTTCAGAGAAGCATTAATTTGTGCTTTTATTTCCCTTGAAAACCCCTATTTTCATGTAACTTACATCAGTTTGATACTATTTAGTATGATGTATACTATCATAAAGCTCTATATTGGCCTAAAAAGATGGGTAAACTGAGTTGAGCCTTACATTACCCAATATGGGGCGATTTTATGCAAGCTTGTTCTGTTTCTAACTATGTGAACTAGTTTTAACTATGAGAGCCTCACTGAGACATTCGGCTGCCAGAGTGTTACTCTCCCTCCAAAGTCCCCCGTAGCTCATCCATTAGAGTTGCACCGCCATGCATTCTTCCTGATCCCTCCATCTCGCCCAACAGCCCTAACTAACGCCCCCCCCCCCCCTCCTCCCACCCATCACCGGCTCTCTGAACAACACAATCCATAGACTGTAAAAAATCACAGCTCATCTTCTGAGCAAATGTCTGTGTTTATCCTGTCATCTTGTCTCACTTAAAATCCTCAAGTGTTTCTGGAATGATGTATCCCCTTAAGGATGCGCGTGCATGCGGAGACGCACACACGCATACACACACACACATGCACACACACACACACACACTGGCACACACACATACGTGACACATATGTTTTCCGTTAACAACTCTGCAGTTCGCTTAGAGCCACATCAAGGCTGGCAGTGGGCCCATTGAAGTGGGCGAGGAGGCAGAGATAGTGCCACTGGTAGGGCCCCCCCCCCCCCCCCCTTCCTCGGCCACACACACACACACACACCCAAACTCTTCTCTATCTCCCCACACTTACTCAGCAGAATGGTTAAGTCTACTGGAGCGAGGTCTGTTGCATCCACCGTCTCTTCCTTACACTGAAAATCACTATCATCATCATTTCACACAAAAGGCCCTGTTTATCATGTCACTGTGGTGCGGGCGCTTTTACTACATGCACACACCTGTGTCAACAATTTGAAGGTGAGTGTGTGTCTGTGTGTGTGTGTGTGTGTGTGTGTGTGTGTAGGAGGGGGCTTAATAGGGGGCACACTCAGCTTTCATGGACGGCACGCCCCGATGGCATAGGTCACATCTGGCATGGAGACGTACTGTCATCACACACACACACACACACACACACACACACTGCCCGCATGGAAACCCAAGACAACAACTCTCTTTTTAGGGGAGCCGGAGGGAGCATGCGACCCCCCTCCACCCCACCCTCCATACCCCCATCCCCTATCCCATCAACGCTCTGTGTCATCCCTCATTGGCAATACTGAAGGGGGGGAAGCGACATCATCGGCACAGTCGACACGCTAAATGCCGTGTCAGTGTGTCAGCTGGAAGTGCAGCGCCTCGGGGTGTGTGTGTGTGTGTGTGTGTGAGGGTGGGAGGGTTGTGGGTCAATGTAAACGTGCCTTTCCATCTATTTCAAAGATTGACACCCCACCGGCTCCAGGTTAATGTTTGAGTTAGTGTTGAAAGAGTTAATTCTCCACCCTCCATTAACCCCTCTGTCAGTGTGGGCATACGGATGGGGGCAGTAACGGAGGAGGGGGTGGAGGGTGGGGGGCATCGGGGTGGGGTGGGGGTTGTAGACCGGGCTAATGATCAGCCAGAGAGCCGCATGGAACATAAACAGTGGTGATTTACTTAGCGGTCCAAGAACAACACCTCTGGCCCCTATGGCTCCGGCCCCTAATAACCCTGACCAGAGACAGAGAGAGAGATGGATAGATGGAAAAAAGAGAGAGGTGGATGCATGGAAAGAGAGAGAGAGAGAAAGAGAGTGAGAGAAATGTAAAAAAAAAAAATAGAGAGGGGCTGTCGCGTTTAAGGCATGTTCCTTGGCGCAAGGTTTTTCTAATGATTAACGCCCAGTCTCCGGTCTGCTTTCAGCGCTTTGGAGTCACGGCTAAACAGAGACATAGAGGACAAGTCATCAAGGGACTAACAGTTGAAAGAGGCCCTTCTCCCTAATGCTGAAATGATATTTATTTAAGATTTAGTATAAATCTCCAGCACTTGCGCACGTTGAAATCAGATCTCCATTAAATAGCATTTTGCCGGCTATGGCTTGTCCCGTTAAACAAACTCCAATCACTCAGCGAGCGAGACGGACCGACATTTGTTTACTCCGCCATCCAGAAGAGATGAGCTCAATATAAACGAGTGTTAAAGGAATCCATTACGGCAGGCAGTAAACGTTGGAGCGCCTGGTTGGAGGTTGCTGGTAAACGTTGTGTTTTCAAGGTTACCTCTTCTTCTCTCTTTACTTCCCGTCGTAAATTCAGCTGTTTGCTTAAAAGCAGCGGTTGGGGCTAGTAGCTGCACTATGGCTGCTCTATCTGTTTTATCTCAGATCAAGTGATATGAATGGCTACCCCTGTGTGTGTGTCTGTGTGTGTGTGCCTGTGTAGAGGGCTGTATAGAGGCGGGATAAGCCCCCCTGAGCCTTCCCTCTGGGAAGTTTATTTGTTTGTCAGGGAGTCAAACCTTTCGTATTTACAGACCCCGCGCTTCTTGTTTGCCGCTTCCCTCCTTTCTCCGGCGGAATTGCTTGAGTTCTCGCCATCGAGGCGCAGAATCCGCCGAGAAAGACACAAACAACTGCGGCGATAAAACGGGAAAAGAGACAGAGAGCGAGCAAGGGGTGGGGAGTTAGCATTTGGCTGACAACGGGACGTGTTTGTCTCCTGAAGCTCGCATGCACACACACGCACACAGACACATAGGCAGTGCACGGTAGACACACTGCAGCAGAAAAGCATGACTGGTATCATTGAATGCCTCTCACGCAAGCATCAACACAAGGCATCCTGGGTAGCACGGGGAGTGAGGGACGGAAAACCCCCCGTGGAGGCACTAGATAAAAGAGATCTGTTGGCTGATTATCTTGCCGGTGGGAACGACCGGAGCGCTCTGTCTTCTCTCACCACTCTATTTTGTTTTGATGTCTTCTCTCTTTTTTTCCGGTATAAAGGCAGCCAGGCACACAAAAGCGAACAATAGTGGAGTTTGTCCTTGGCTCGGCCTCAGTCATGGTCTGAACGAGGCACAGAGGAACAGAGAGAGGTGACGGTGGTGGTGAAAGCAGGTATTTAAGGTGAACTGGGAACGTGAAGTACCGTTATTGGTCTCTAACCCCTATCCCACCCTCCACACACAGTCATAAAATCAATTCTTATGCCAAAGGATTGAGATAAATTCATTCTTTTCCAATTCAAAGCAACTTGTTTCATCCATTCTCTTGAATCAAGTGTCATTTTCTTAATACTTGCGGAGTGAGACGAAATGACTTGTTAAGATGGACATGCTTGCAATGTTCCCAAGTACTGGAATATCTCCCACCAGTCAAGGCACCATGCTTTCTTTCTCAGTTCTAGTCTGGAGTCTGGAGTCTAGGGTCTGACAGGTTTTCAGATTCTACCGTTTCCAAAGGCCAAATCTGTTCTGGTCAACTGCGGAGCCGAGATAAGGGTGACGGGGGAGGGTAACGAAACGGACAGAGAGCTGAGTCCTGAGCCAATATCCACAGGAAACTCAACACATTGACCTGAACTGCACTGTGAATGCTGCAGCTGCCTAGAGCACTTAAGGACCACAGGGTCCCTCTTCCAAAGAAGTGGTCATCTATAGATTTGCCAAACTCTCTGAAATTTTCTCCCAAATATGGCGAGGCAAAGTGGAGACCCGCAGCATCCAGCAAGCCCTCTCATCTCCGGGAATCATCTGATCTCGACAGAGAAAATCTCTCCATTTTCCAGGGGAAAATACGAGGGGAAGCTGTGAAATTAATGGCGCCCACTGTTCTTGAAAGCCACAATTTAGCTGCAGCACTAAATGTCAACTCTTTTTAGAGTCAAAACGCTGCTCCTCGTGGCTTTTAACTCGGGGAGAAAGAAAATCAACAAGGCTTTCTCTCCCTTCACTCCGATGACTGGTGGACGGGCTCAAGTGGGCCTGATGGTCGTGAATTAGGGGCCCAGCAAGATGCTTGAGTGACAGTGGAAAAAGCAGTTTGCCACATTCATTTAAGCTACAGCGGCCGTAGCACGGGGGCTCTATCTAGCGATAACTCCCCACAATTTTGGCTTCGATCGGCCCATCTGCGCCCATCACGCCGGCTGTCAGAATAGCATGAAAATGACGTTACCCTGGGCACATTTCTACCACTAATGGCTCCAAATGATTGCATGCGATGACAGTGGTCTTTTTTCCTGATGGTGTTTGATTTGCGCTGGGTGGTGGTGGCGGTGTGTGTGTGTGTGTGTGTGTGTGTGTGTGTGATGCATTCGTTCAAAACGCTCGCCAACATCCTGGCTTAGCCCTTGAGCCTGCATAGCGAACATGCCTTAATGTCTTTTTCTGTCAGTCTCTTAAAAATGTCCCTCTGCGTTTCCCGTCATTTTTATCCCATGTCACTCACTCCCGCATCATAATCTCTTTGCTCACGACACTCTGAGAAGTGACTAACATGGGAAATGTGTTAACACTCCTCATCAGCTGAAAGGCAGCTCTCTGGGGAGCTGTGAATAAATATTTTGACTTTCTCTTGTGTAAAATTGCATGTGTGTGCGTGTGTGTGTGTGTGCGTGTGTTGATGTATGCACAGTCATCACCGTTTCCTTCCATCATCGACGCTATAATTTTCCTGAGCACCTCTCATATGTTTCACAGACGTGTAATGATGAGGGCTGGTGTGTGTGTGTGTGTGTGTGTGTGTGTGTGTGTGTGTGCATGTCAGGAGGTTGTTGCAACGTGAATCAAGCTGTTTATTCATCCTTCCCCGACTCCCATTCTGGTGATTGAGGCCTTTCACTAATGTTTACACTCGTAGGCCAGATGTTCCCCGAGCTAGAGATTTAAAACACACACACACACACACACACATAAAGATGTAGAAGTGTAACGTTTGTGACCGAAAGGGAATGAAAGAAAGGCAAAGAACCAAAACCGAGAGAGGAGAGACCCAGATGTAGCGTCCTTCTTCCAGTGAATAGTAGAAACTGTCAAGGTGGTCTCCGGTCTTTGGGCCATAAACTGCCCTCCGCTCAATGAACCAGCTGGGACACAGAGCTTCTCAATACCCACTGCACAAAGCCACCCGAAAACAAACAGCAATAAAACAACAGTATCTCTTTCTTCTCTGCCCCTCTTTCTTCCCGTCTTCCTTCCTCTCCCTCCAGGTCCCGAATGCTCCAGGAACTTCACCTCCAACAGCGGGGTCATAAAGTCCCCCGGCTTTCCGGAGAAGTACCCCAACAACCTGGACTGCACCTTCATGATCTTCGCGCCCAAGATGTCCGAGATCGTCCTGGAGTTCGAGAGCTTCGAGCTGGAGCCCGACACAACGCCCCCCACCGGCGTGTTCTGCCGCTACGACCGGCTGGAGATCTGGGACGGCTTCCCTGGAGGTGAGCGGCCGGCCTTCACCACAGGAACAACACTGTCATTACTATATTTTATTGAATGGAATGAATTTAGATTGCACAGTTACGACTGAGCAATGTTATTTGCTGTAATATAAGTGAAAATCCAGTCCACATTGTTAGGGTTATAGGTTAGGGTTATCCCTTTTTAAGCAATTATATACCTACACTAGTCATTATAAGTCACTTTGGATAATAGTTTCAGCTAAGTACCTAATGTAAAATGTACAATTGTTAGTTCCTGGAAGTACCAGGAAATATCAGTAACATGAATAAGTAAAAGCTTGTTAGATCAAGGAATGACCAAGCCAAACACCATGATATATACAGTTAGCATACTCCCACTGCTAAGCGATCTGCTGTGGCCCTGAACAATGCAACCTGATTGCTATCCTATAGCGAGAGAGAGAGAGGGAGAGAGAGAGAGAGAGAGGAAGTGCTGAGTTTCGGCTTCAGTACTCACTGTTTTGCCAGAGAAAGTGAACAATGTGATTGCATTATCTGGGCCAGTGGGCTAACTTAACCAGGTCTGGCAGGGGTCCAGTGGTCTGTCGTCATGAACATAATGCTTAGTCATCGCTCAATGCCAAACACTTCCTGATTGCGAGAGCCTCCCACCCTTCCTTTTTCTGTGACAGGCTGCATTGTGCTGGAGGAGATGTTTGTGTCTCTCCTCTGGGACTTGCAGGTCTAGTCAAGGCGATGATATTTAAGTGGTTGCTGTTCCCCGCCCTGCCGAATAAAGAACACACTCCGATCTAAGAGGAAATGACTCGTAAAGGAACTTCCTTTGGCGGTTTCCTTGTGTTTCCCACCAGACTGAAAAATAAAATTCTGTGAATTTGAACTCGAACGTTTATCGAGCCAGCTTTGTCCCATTGAGATCCAACATCTCCTTGGCAGTCGAACAAAGGCTGCAGCGCACATGCAGCTTCGGACAAACAGTAAAACAATATCTATAGCATTCTCAAATCCATCTAAAACATTGGCAGGTGAGAGAGAGAGAGAGAGAGAGAGAGCAGTGACACAGACAGTATTCAAATCAATGCTTCCACAGCCCGAGCCGAGGCTTTGAACTCGGTGAGCGAAATCGCCTCTTGAAGTTTAGAGTTTTTCTGCTGGCTATTCCAACACAGAGGGTGCAGCGAACATGAAAGTTTTCCTCGCCCGTCTCGGCCCGAAAATTGAAAGAATTTGATCTAGTGGCGTTCAACGCTGCGCACATCGGTATTCTCTGCACTGGCGTCTCCCGGTGATAAGGTCAAAGTGTTGCAAATCACCGCGCCTTTTCAGCCGAGTTTACTTACAGTTCAATATTCTCTAAACTCACACCTCCACAGATATAAACTGTGCGGCGTTGACCTTTGATTCCACATAGAGGTGTCAAACTATTTCCATTACGCGTTTTTATGTTCTCTCCCAAAGGTGGAACATGTTTAATTTCCTGAGAATCGTGTTGATTAAGAAGATCTGCAAAGGCCTCGAGGGCAAAGAATGTCATATTACTATCACCTTTTTTATACATATATATTTTTCCATGACTGCGACACGACTTCGGTAAAAATTACCTCTGGGATCTGCAAAGGAGGCATTTCCTATGGTGCTATCTGCAGAGAAACACATTTTCCGATTAAAATTCACTGAGACTTTTCTCTTCGCTCAGCTGAAGAGTAATATTCGACAAAATAAAGTAACAAAATAACCCGGTTTTGTCCGACGGTTGAGGCTTTCAAGGGCAGAAACCGGACGACAACAACACTTTCGGACTGACGTGACATCACACCCTGCAAGTGTTGTTGTGTGCGAGAGACATCCTCGTATAAAAATAAGCCATGGGAGGAAAATACAGTGTGTCGGCTCTGCCAACCTGCGGTGCCTGCTGGATCAATAGTGCATTAGCACAGAAGGCTGGAGGCACGCTAGCCGCCGGGGGCCGCAGAGGTGGGGAGATGTCCGGGCAAATGCGAGCCTCCGTGAAGCGCCGGGGGAGTCGCACCTCCCCCCCCTCTCCCCCTACTCAAAGCGCGCCTCGATGGGCTTGGCGTTGCGGCGCAGCCCCCCACCCACCCCCCCACCCCCCACCCCGCTCCTCCGCTCCCTCCTCCCTCAGGAATGGAGAGACAAGCAGGACGCCGAGTTCATAGTGAGGTTCTTTAAAATTTCATAACGCTGGGGAGTCATGCAGATAATCTGGGAGATGGCTTTTTTTTGTTCAGCCCGGGCCTTGGTGGGTTTAAAGGCGCACATGCACACACACACACACACACTCGCGCGCACACACACAGCACCTGTGTTATGAAGATTAATCTGAGCCATCACACCCCTGCCCTAAGTCCCTGTGGCCTGGCCTCTGCCTTTCATGTGTGAGCCCGGCTCGAAGTGGCGTGTTTGGATGATAGGAGGCCGCGGGGAGGCAGGGGCTGTCACTCGCCACTGATCACAGCATTACTAATCACAGATAAGCTGCAGGTCCCCGGACCTGCTTAACATCTGCACACCGAAGAACAGACGCGCAGAAACACACACTCGCAAATGCACAAAGGCATGGATCATAGCACACATCAGACGCATAGGGCAAGGTCATTGTGCGCTCTCTCCCTCCCTCTTTCTCGCTCTCTCTCCCCATCACTCTTCCCCTCTCCCCCTCTCTTTCCTGCTCCCTCCATCTTCCATCCCTACCTTATTTTCCGTCCCACTGTTCATTCAGTCCGCTCAGTGGAACGTGCCCCTCTTGTACATTTATTGCCCCGTGTCTTTTGACATTTGCACCCCCCCCCCCCCCCCGCCCCCACCCTTGTCTACCCAGTCTCTACTTGTTTGGTCTCCTTCACAAAACTCGCTCGGCCATGGCCGTGTCTGCCTCAACTGTGCACCACGGTAAAAAAAAAACAGAAAAAAAGAGGTGGGGCGCGGGGGGAAGGGGGGGATCTGAGGAATTTACGGCCAGCAAACAGACAGAAACCGTGACCTCCCCGCACCACAAGTCCCTCTTCCGCTTTTTCTCTTTTTGTGTTCAGCGGGCAAGCAGGCGTGGAATGTCGGGAGTCTTTTCCCACGCGTCGTTATGGGGAAAATCTTCCCCTCGGCCACAAAAATGCAGCCGGTCCCATACCTCACTGACACACTAGTTTTCTCACCTCCAGGCGGGGGGGGGGGGGGGGGGGGGGGGGGGGCGGTGAGGTAATTAGTAGTTAAACCCATGTGTGACATGGCCGTGGCAAACAAACAAATAGTGACTTAACCCAACTCTAACCCGTGTGCAACCTCGGTAACAGTGTTTGTCCTTTCTCTCCCCCCGTCTCTGTCTCTTCTTCTCTCTCTCTTTTTCCAGTCGGCCCATACGTCGGGAGGTATTGCGGGCAGAACACCCCGGGCAGGATCATCTCCTACACGGGCATCCTGGCACTGACAATCAACACCGACAGCGCCATCGCGAAGGAGGGCTTCTCCGCCAACTTCACCGTCATCGAAAGGACCGTCCCCGAGGGTGAGCCGGCGCGAAGAGACAGAAAATCAGACAAGAGGGGGATGCAGAATCAAAATCTCTTCGAGGCAGAGGCAGACATAGCCAGAACAGATATGGCAGAAATGAAAATCTGTATCAGTCAGGTAGAGGATCAAAATGAAATCAGAATCCATAGAGATATGGAATGGAAGGGAGTTTGGATCAGATTAGGCTGGATCTAAATTGGGTAGATTCAGAAGGGTTTGCATAAGAGTTAGAGGGCAATAAAGCAACCACCAGAGGATTATTACTAAGAGTGTGAGTAAGAATGAGAGCTTGTCTGCAAGTGAAGCTACACATGATCCCGTTTTAACAAATTCCCACTCAGTTAACAGAGCTTGTGAGTTATTAAATAAACACCTCCTGCCCCTTCATTTGGGGAATGTGTTACGAGCTACAGGGCCGTCTCCCATGGTTTACAAGACCCACGTTAGCACACCGAGGGCCCAGACAGACTCCAGGAGGCGGCCACCCCACCAGAAACCACCCCTACATACTCACACACAGACACACACATTCTCAAACACACACAATCCTAGGGCTTTTTACATGCGGCATCATCGTCATGGGGCCCGACCCGCCGACCCCAATTTGAGAGACGCTCGGACTAAACATTTCATTAAGGAAGACGAGCGCTGCGAGTCGTCGTAAATCTGTCCACAGACCAGACCACCCCAGACACACACACACACACACACACACATATGCATACACACTCACTCCTTGGATGTAATAGAGATGGATGGCATTCAACAAATCTACTAATCATCTCCAAAAGGATTTTTTCTTGCCCGTAGGGAAGACTTTGCATAATGACACACTCTAAGTAAACACACACACACACACACACACACACACACACACAAGCATAATGAACACAGCGATGACTGTTGATGTCATTACTCCTTAGTTTCCTCTGAGTTACTTGAGTCGCTTTAATCACAGCTCTGAGATCAGATTACCCAAATCCACTCCTCACGTTAACCATTAAGATGGATAGTGAAATATCGGACCCTTGATCAGTAAATACCTTAATTTACATGAGTTGCTCGGTCTTACATCACCGGCCAAGACATATCTGAGAAAGAAAGAAAGCGAGGAAATCTCTGATCTTTTTCAGTGCTCTTCCAGACTTGTACCACTTGAATCATTCATAATCCCTTTATGCATAATACACAGCGGATTTTCTCGCTTCTACATGGCAAGGGGGAACGGTACACTCTAGCTGAAAGCTGCTGATGAGAGGTGATAAGGCTTTGATGAAAAGAGGCCTTGTCTTTTGTCCTTACCCCTTCTCCCTCGCCCGATCACCCTCCCTATCTCCTCCGCTATCAACCCTGCCTTGGTCGGTAATCCACATGGTCAGATACCGTCTTCGGCTGCAAACAAGCACCTCTTTGTGTTTTTGCTGATTGCCATCCAGTAATCTAGAAGATGTGGGTCTGAGTAGAAAAGTTTGACAAGAATGGGCAGACTTCTCAAAAGAGAGGTGTTGATGTGAGTGGAGAGGTGTGAGACAGTTTCCTCAGCCTCACACTGAGACTGTGACACACACACACACACACACACACGCACACGCACACACATACGTTTGCAATCGCGCGTAGACACTCTCAAGCATAAACTTGCACGGTGACCCAGTGACTGAGGTGTGTTAGCAGTGCGGCAGATGGGGAGACCATCTGTGTTAGCTCATAGGCAGCAGCCACATAGCAGTTCCTCACTACTCCTCGTCCTATGCCCTCTGTGTGTGTGTGTGTGTGTCCACGTCCACACAAGCGCATGACTGCATTTTTGTGTATTTGCGAGGGGGTGTGTGTGGCAGCGGGCTCGTGACCGGAGGGGTCGCCGGATCGAATTCCCAGGCCGGCTGGGGAAACGTGGGTGGGGAAAAGTGAAGGAGTAGCGCTTTCCCCTCCCTCACAAAACCCCGCCAAGGTGCCATTGAGCAAGGCCCCTAACCCCCCCAAAGACTTGTCCACATGACTATGTGAGAGTGTACATAGCTCCATGTTGTTGTGGTGAAGTTATTCGACCCCTGCCCAGGTCAAAAGATCAGCTCTTCCTCTATCTCATATCTCTCGTTTCAACCTTAACTGCAGCTCCAGAGTCTGTACGTCTGACCTCTGGGGGGTTAGAGGGGCTGAACCCCGAGCTGACCCGGTCTCCAGTCACCCGGCCGGGGATGCCTCAGAGCGGCTGTCCCTTGTCAACACAAACAAGGGAACCCACCTCCTATCCTGGGTGGTAGGGCCATTGAGCGTGATATACGGCCCCAAAATACAGACACTAAACGTACCTAAACTCCCCCGGGAGACCGAATTGGGGAAAATATGTGCCGTGTGCGAAAAAGATAAACTGCCCACAGGGAGCTGAGGGAAACAGATTCAGTCAGTGGGAAAAAAATAAAAAATGAAAGGAAGAAGCTGGAGAGAAAGTCACTTTAACGCCTAATACATTTCTTTCGTGCAGGCGTAAACTTAGCACCGCGCTGAATGTTTCATGAAGAGAAGTTTTACGTCTTAATGTAGAACACTTCCATCCTGGGTCCATTAAAGCACAGAGAGAGAAAGAGAAGGGGTTTACTGAGGCATCACTGATGTGCTGTTTATTCCGGCCACCAGAGCTGAGTGCCCTGTCGCGCGGTGACTTCTCCCCAGAGACGAGCGCCGATTCCGGGGGACGCTGAAAACACATGCTGGGTACGCGCCGGTGCTTCCACTACTCAAAATGAAACTAACATCTTTTACCTTTCCCCTCTTCTCCTATCCTCTCTCCCTTCTCTATCCTTGTCCTCTGTTCTCAGACTTTGACTGTACCGACCCTTTGGGAATGGAGTCGGGGGAGATAGCGTCGGACCAGATTGTAGCCTCATCCCAGTACAACCCCAGCTGGTCCCCAGAGCGCTCCAGACTTAACTACTATGAAAACGCCTGGACGCCGGCAGAGGACTCTAACAAGGAGTGGATACAGGTACAGCACTACCAACCACTGTAACTTCACATGCTTTAGAAAGGGCTTCATGTACATGTTGCGGATTATTGCTTCAATGGTACTTTGAGTCATACATGGCGGTACGGAAGAAAAAACAAACTCCCAGCAGCATGATACCAGAGGTGAGTCACAGTCTGAGGGTGTACGCGGTATTAGAAGTGACTACTGCCTGCTTGAACACAGTAGGAGTGTTCTGTGTTTGCCCTTCAGTCTCTGGAGGTGTAGTTTCTCCATAACACTTCGACCAGATCCAGCAGCTCTGATGATGAATGCTGGCCTCCTGGCGGACCTCGGGGTGGTGGAGTCCAGACCTCGCAAAAATGTCCTTTGTCCACTCTCTCTGTCACTGTCCTATCTGTCTCTGTCTCTCTCTCTCTCTGTCTTCGGCTCCTACCTAAAGATGTGATTTAGTCCAGGCATCCTGCCTAGCCACACACACACACACACACACAAACAGACTCGCCACATTTGTCTGCCTGTCGGCTTATCTGCGCCAAGGGATCATCATCCACCTAGGGAACTTTATGTGGAAAGACTAAAGGTTTAAGTCCTTGATCCCCAGACGGGGCTAAGTCACGTATCCCAAGTCCACTTACAGCACAAACCCCCCCCCCCCAGTGACACAACCGCCACTGCACTACCTAGACGCATTCGGAGCATGTCTGATTTACTAACCCAAAGCCTCCAGGCCTTGTAAATGCCCAGACTGTTTTTCTTTTTCTACCTTTTTTCTACACTCCTTGCTTCATCGCTGAAAAGTTTTTGGCCCCAGCATATTCCTCTGGGGGCGAATAATAGAGCTGACCCATAGCCAAATATTTGCTCGGGGAGGGCCATAAGCAAAGCTTTTCCTTTATTGCAATGAAAATATTGTCCTGAGGGCCCCCGTTGCTCCTCCAGACTAATTTAATCAGTTTGTGTGTGTGTTCTCCCATGCTTGTCAATGTCCATGTGTGCGTGATTTTGTGTTCTTGGCTTAGTGAGTGAGTGGGAGTGCATATTGTCCTGCAGAGGAACCCAGCATGTGTCTGAGTGGATCAGGAAGAACCATGGCCTCCCTGACCACTTCCCTTTCAGCCACATCAGACAGTGGGACAGTCTGTTGTGTAAAGCCATTTGTCTCTCTGAAAGGAAAGTCCATCGTTTATCCTCAGATATGTGTGTTAAGGGTAACAACATATTTTTTATCAGTTGATTGCCAGCCCTTAGACACAGTTCTGCTTTCGAGTATAGACTTGAACGCTCCTCTACCCTGTTTTGCCCCTTCGTCAGCAGAAACCGCAGACAAACAAGATGATTTGTTGCCACTCAAGACTCTCTCTGCTATAGTATTGATCCTATGGAGGATTTGATTTAGCAGTAAAGTCTGAATTGTAGAGGGGACATGCTCTAATGGGCATGCTGATTTCCCAATACCAATCGGATCAAAACACTGAACCGGGTGCCTCTAATTTCAAAGGCAGTGAAAAGAGCCAAGTCTGGGTTTGCCACATAATTTATGTTTTTGAAGGAGTGTGATGCACTTGTGCCAGGCACTCTGAGCAGAAGCCCAATTATCACAAGTGTTATTAAAAGAGTGGAATTCTTCATTCCTCTTTCATTAAGCCCGTCCGCGGCGCAGCAACAAGCATGGGCCCCCTCGCGGCACGTACAAATCATCTCAGTGCGCCGTCAGATGCATAGTAATCAATTCATTATTTATTTCATTATCATTCCCTGACTGCAATTTGAGGCAGACGGTTTTATTATTCATGACAGGCGGCCTTTTGATTCCTGGGCATTTTCCTTCGCTCTGCTTTCCATTTTTTTTGCCGAACATAATCCAGATTTGTCATCCATTTTAATGCCGCCTAATTCTAATGCACGGAGAGGAGGAGGGCAAGATGCTGGAGTCTGTGCGCTCTTCTCCGGGTAATTAGATTGGTGTGGTGTGGTTCAGCATTGAGTGCTGGGTTAGCCAGGTCATTAATCAGCCCTTTGGAGTGCACAGAGATGGACAGATGTCCTTTGAGGGGTTTTGCGGCTTGAGGGAGGGAGGAAAAAAGGGGCAATAATCCTTCAAAACAGACCTTCGTCACATTCTTCCTTGTTCCTTTCATATCTCCCTCCCTCTTTCTCTTCTGCGTCACTCGTCTCCTCTTCCCCTTCTTCTCCCTCTTCTTCTTGAAAATTCAGCCACATCAAGGGAGAGGGAGAATTGTGCATATTATCTGCCTGCGTGAGCCATGGCTTTCTTTGAAGCCTCAGAGGATGAACAGCGGGGGCCCATGCAGCAGGTTGCGGCAAAAATAAATGCGGGCGCACACCCAGACTCCCCACCTCACGGCCCGATCCTTGCATTTATGGACTCAGCCTGGTTCCAATAGGAAAACCTGAACGATGCATAACGTCAGGAAGGAAATACCTGCATCTGCACAACACATTTGCGTCTCTGAGGGGAAGATATATATTTTCGGAAGACACGCCACAGCCTGAGACGAAAGGGTTCCTCAGGGACCATCAGAGGGAAAATCTCCAAGATGCTGAGTAATGATGAATGGCTCTGTTGAATATATTGGAGAGGCGATCAGATGGCCACCAAGAGTCACCACAGCATCTGAATGAGGCAGGACCGGATCTCCAAGACAACCGGGTCTGTCAGACAGCTGCCATTGATCACACACACGCACACACACACACACACACACACAACATGAATAATGCACGCTGTCTTGGAGAGAGCCCAACTGTCAATACCTGAAAGCCTCTTTATCGAGCATCACATAATGGCAATATACAGTACATGTTATCCCAAATGCCAGGTTGAGGTGATTTATCCTTATGAGCTTGAGTAGTTCTTGCTCTCTATAATCATATGATTTAGCTACAATGGGTCCTGCCATTATCTTCAATCTTCTTGACCAGAAGCATTATCCCTGATTATGTTATCAGTATTTATGTATAGGCCTCTATATGTCTCTGATTAACTAAATTGTTTAATCATGAGAGGAGATAGGGAGCCATGCAAGTCCTTTTTCATGTGACAGGGGATGTCTGCTTTAATCTTGCCCGTCTGGTAGATGAAAGTCCAACACATGAAAAGCATATCGGCGTTTGTTTACACAATATGCTCCTTTATCTCCTACATGTGATAGCGATCTCAAGGCAAAGTCAACCATTTACAGAGGAACTTGTCATGGGTTAACATGAGAGTTTAAAGCGCGGGGGTAAGACCCGCCGCGACCGTATTTCCTCACACGGATCCGTAACATTGTTAGGAAAACAGCGTTGCGAAACCTGGGCCACTGAACAAAGATAACAGGTTGAGTTCCACCGCCTGACCGACCAAACGACCACTAATTGCCGACTTCCTCGATGAAAACACTGGTCTGGCCGGCCCCGGCGTTTATCTCCTCCACGGTCCAGAGTGCAGGGGCTAACGTCAGACGCTAAAGCGACGCGCTCTGCCATATCCTGTTTTCTTTCTCTCCATCATCCAAATGTGCTTTCAATTACCTCAGGTCAATGAGTTGCAGAAACGTCCTCTTCATCGCTATTGTCTCTCCCTCCGCCGCTGTCTCCGTTCCAGGGCTTATTGCCGTGCGGAGTGATGAGTAATTAGAATATGGACTGGTAATTAACAGCAGCTTCTCAGTTGATGAAGCCGAGAGAGAGAGAGAGAGAAAGAGAGAGAGAGAGCGGAGAAGCGGAGGCTGGCATGCGGCTGCCGGTGAGATCATCATCGCGCCGTACAAATGGAAACAATGCATGCTGTCTGTGCCTCGCTGCTCCCGGGCCTCGCTCTCAATTGGAAAATCAATGAGAGGATAGAGACCCGCACTCGAGTGGAGTAGCCCAAAAGTGGGACGAGAAATCGAAAACATGAAGGATGGCATGATGTAATGAAATGAAACAGCGCTGTGTAAGTACCCCGGGACAGAAACGCAGCTCAGCCGTAATCAGTGTCATTTTCAGCGTCTGCATTCCAGACGAGGAAACTGCCTGAGGCTCTGTAGTCAGGCTTCATCACTAAACGGTCATCCACAGCCCCCTCGTCCCGGGACGGGATCGTCGAGCAGCTTCCAGACGTGACATACCATAAGGTCATCCTCTCTTCCGTCCCGAGCATTGTTTCTTGGTTTCGTAAACGTCACTCAGCGCATTAGTCATGTGTGTGTGTGAATGGCGGTGGAGGTAGAGTCTTTAAGATGATTCACAAGGAAGGAAACCTTTAAATCAACATCCTTCCTCAAACAGCTGGGACTGAAACCTTTAATCATGCAGCAGTACATTTCCGCCATGCTGAGCTCACACACACTTCGCAGTCACACACAAACACAGGCAACCGTTTTATTTTATTTTTAGTTGTCATCCTACCTGTACACGCACGCAGCAGAGCCTTTCCGAATCATCCTTCTTTGTCAGGGAAATAGATGATCGGCGCATGGGAAGATGTGCATAATTTAATGCCACCAAAGAGGTGTTGAGGGGGGGGGCTAAAAATAAACTGTAATTCTGGCAGGTGAATACTGTGATAAATGGAAGGTCGTGAGTAGAGCTCATAGGTCCCGCAGCGTTTGAGTAATACAATTTTCATGAACGGGGAATTAATTACACTTTAGGGTAATGGAACTCTTCAAAAAAGCTTCCAGCAGCAACACCCAGGTGCTGCGGGTGAAATCAGGGGATGGACTGCTGTAACCTAATTTGGAAAAACTGCATCTGTCCTTATGGTTATGCTAGAGACAGATCTCTTTAGCCACATAGCAAAGTACCTGCGTAGATCAATTCACAAACAATACCACATTTCTCTTATTGTCATACAGTGGATATTCTAATCAGATTTTGTATGCAAAAACCAGATGGCTGTAGGTTTATCGTCTATCTAATGTCCCTGAATAATTGCAGGCTATCTTTCTTATGACTATCCCATCCTTTGAGATCCATAAAACATTCCAAAAAGTATTGAAATAGAAGGGGCGAGATGTTTTTTTGTTTTTTTCTCTGGATCGGGCCTCTGTCTCTGTCAGCCAGCTGCTCTTTGACTCTGGAACACTTAGGAGAGTTCCCTCCTTTTTCACCATCAGCATTTCTCTTGTTGTTGTTTTTGGTGAGGGAAAACGAATAAACTCATTCCCCCGGAGGCTTCGGTTATTCACTCAGCAGCCCACACACACACACACACACACAGATGGGAAGCTATTTTTCCCCCCACAGTCGGGGGAAGGCAGAGAAATGGGTAGAAAAAAAAAAGTATTTTGGTAAACTTCTCCCAGAGTACGGATTGTTCCATACAACTTCCCTGGCAACTCAATTATAAGCCAATCTAGCAGCGGGAGATGGAGCTTTTGCGCCCTCTGTGTTTCTTGAACACCCCCCCCACCCACCCACCCCCTCCCATCCTCGCCCCTATAAACCGCACGTCTCCTCGCTGCACCCACACAACAATGACTCCAGCTTCAAATACATATCATGTGGCCTTGTTGTACATCTGACTCACACAACAGGGAGACAATGCACTGAGTAATGGATAGACTTTATGATCATGCCCCTCAGCTGTCGGCGCTGTCGGCGGATAATTGGGAAATGAACTCGTCAAACTTGTACAAACACACACAAATACATAAACGCGCTGTCTGTCTGTCATTCCCCGCCGCTCATTGCCACACGCGCCTCGTTCAGATGCCTGATGTGGTGGATTTCCGTATACGCTGTTCTAATTGCGCACACACCAGGCTTTAACGGGCCGACGTTACAAGCCCGAGCACGACTAATTCTTTTTCTGCCTTTCTGGTTTCATTAGCCTGCGAAACGACTGGAGCCGTGTACGCTGGCTGTTGCAAGGCACAGGGCCTTTGAGTCATCAGTGTGTGCCTCACAACAGGAAGGTAGAGAACACGCAAAAGCGCGCACACACACACAGACACAAACGCGCGCACGCACATTCCGGACCGCGTTGGAATAGAAAAACTCCTCAGAGGCAAGGACACATCGAAGTCCTGCCCACATATCAGCCTCCCGTTGCTTTATGGAGAGATTCGGAGAAGTGTGCGTGATTTCTTACCCGGCCTGGCATGTTTATGGCGCAGGGTGTGTGTCCCTCCAGATATGAGTTACCGTGCGCCAGCGTGCCCGGAATGTATAGTGTCATTTGTCTATAGGCGGGCATCGGTCCAAAACGCACCCTCCCCGCTGGAGATTTAACAATATAGTGGATGTGGGACAGACACCAGCCTCGTTCTGTTAGATCAGCAAAGTCTCAAAATACATCCCTTTACATGCAGGCGTGGGAGTCATATTTTTTCACCCTTTTTACACAGTGATTACAACACCCATTAGGCATGATTCAGCCTTTCAGGCAACGCGCAAAGATAGATGACGAACCATTTATCATCTGGTAGCGTTATGTTTTTGCCTGGGATCCGCTCGCTGTGCACGGCTTGCGATTTTCTAAATGTCGGTTATTGGTTTATATAGGTCAGCTAAGGCTGTCCGCGGCTCTGGGTTAAAAGAAGTCCCACTAGTGATCATTATCCCGGCCTGTTTGTTTTCAGTGCGGTCTCTGCGGTGTAGGAGCGGACCGTGCTTTACATCCAGACGTCCTGGCAGCCTGTCTTCTCTCCCTGACCCATGTAACCCCCCGGTCTGTTAGCGCAGGCCCGGCCTCCTTCCCCTGCCTGTAACAAGCAGCCATTAATAAATCATGCTTCGCTCATTAGCCAGGCCCTGTTATCAACCCGTGTCTGTGAAATTGATCTAGTCTGCTCTCTCTCTCTCGCTCTCTTTCTGTGCTCTCCTCCACAAGAGACCCCGGCCGTTTCTGTCCTCCACATCCTTCCAGGCGTCACTGTCAGCCGCTTGTTTTTCCTCCTGTCTCTTAGCTCTCCCCTCGTCCCCTATCATCTCTTCTTTCCTCCCCTCCACACTTCTCACCCTTTCCTCTTTCCTTTCCCCCTCCTCTTCTCTCCTCTCATCACATGCCTAACTCTGAAGTAGGGCTCGACCAATTTGGGTTTTTGAAGACAGATACCAATATTTTTGAAGCTGCTGATACGCTATATCTTTAAATTTGAACATTTTCAGGCCGACAAATGCCCAAAAAACTACAAGTATTCAGTGTTTCCCACAGGATTTTATTCTTGGCAGGTTGGAAAAGCCTGTAAAATACCTATTCAGTGGTAGGGGAAACTCTGGGATAGAGCTGTAAATAAAGAATTATTTTACAAAAAACGTTATGGGACAAATGTGCAAAGAAATAAGATTTTATTGCAGGTTTTACAGACTGTTTTAATGGAGATGTGGTCAGGAAGGAACCTCCATCATATTAGAGGTGGACAAGATTGATTGGCCAGAGCAGATATTTAATAAAAGGCCAATAAGAGCCCAATATATCGACAAAGTGATTTATCGGTCCAACCCTACTCTCTCCAATTCCCGACTCTCGGGTTCGGAGACTGCAAGGTGAATCAGAGCACCGGCTGCCATATTGCTCAGATGACTGTTAATGTACTCATAAGGTGACCGCTCAATCACTCAGAAATGAAAATGAATCCTGCAAAAAGACGATGGGCGCGGCGCAGCCAATGAGGGAGAGCACTCAAGAGTGTTCCCAGTTAGCCCGGCCACTCAACTCATTCCCACAGGCTCTTCTTCTCCATTACGCCTAATGAGACCCAATCAGGGAAGACCCTCCCAAAGGCCAAGTCTTCCCGTTCGACCGCTTTAGTATAAGCCTTTTCAGTAAGCCGCGCTGTCATTGGTCCAGATTGGAAACGAGTCAGACCGGCCATTTGAAGCGAGATGTTAAGGACCCGCATGGCCTAATACATGCCAGTATAGGCCTCACTGCCATCCACCAGGCTTTTCCCATCCAGCACTGGCACATATAGCCGTTTACCCAACAGAGAGGAATTCATCTGCTACGTTATTAAATGGGAACCGTCTGAAGTGGAGGGGATTTGATTTTGTCCCTATTTGCGGACCTAAAAGAAATCTGGGCCTTACTCAGTAAGCCCCTTGAGCCTATAGACAGGAACAAAAGTATTCTGTGTCTCTCCGTGTGACTCTTTCTGTTTTTTTCTTTCCCTCTCCATCCATCCAAATCCTTTGAGTGGGCGAGAGAGAGGCAGAGAGAGAGAGAGAGAGAGAGGGAGGAATGGCATGGAGAAGCCTCATTCATTGCCCCCATCTGTTTAGATCTTTTTACTTCTGGAAGTGCAAGGCGAATTTGAGGAGAGGGAGTGACCGGGGCACTGTGGCATGCAGATGTTCCTTCCCCGGCTCTTTGCTCTGAGTCATTAAGTGTGGTATATAAGGTTGGCAGACAAAGCTATAGCTGGCTCTGCAGGGCCGTATGGTTTTAACATGCCGGAGCTCCAGTCAGCTCGGCCGGTTTTGGAAGCAGATCTCCGCCCCGGCTCTCGCATAAAGGATTTCACTGTTGTCATTCTTTCTTACGCACCCTCACACACACACATACCGGTATTCTCCTGGATTCAGTAATCTCCCCAAGACCCCGGTCATCATCCATCAGAGGCTGAGCCCCGTCTCAAAGCCGACATCAAAGCCCCCGTCTCTCATCGTGATCTGAAGAGCCCGTTCCCACCGACGCCCCGGCTTCCTGCGCCGGCCCGGTCCGCACGCAACGCCATTACTCCTCATTAACGTCAGCTCTAACACTCGTTAAACAGCAACCGCGCCGCTTCAGACGCTAGAGGAAGAGTCGGTATTCTCTTAAAAGCCCTCCAGTTTCATTTCTCATTCACACGCACCCCACCCACTCTTTCGTTATGGATGGAGGGATGGTACGGCGGGGTTAAGTAGCCTCCGCAGAGGTCAGAGGGAGACGATTTGTTTTCGCTGGTGACTGGAAATATATGTGTGTGTGTGTGTGTGTGTGTGGATCCCAGTAGGCCCCTAGCCAAGCCCTTACAGTCCCAGTGAGACAGGCATGGAGGGCCACAGACTGCACCGTTAAAAGGATTAAGAGCCAGTTGGAAGGCTATTCTTACACTTTGAAGTTTCGTATAAACAGAAGAAAGTGTGGCACATTGAAGGGTGTGTGTGTGTGTGTGTGTGTGTGTGTGTGTGTGTGTGTCCTGACAGTGGCGGTCATGGTGGTGAGCAGGCGTGATGGTTGGCAGACAGACACTCTGCTCCTTTACCAGTTCTGATGCAAACCAGTGTGTGTCTGCTCAGCATCTCAGTCAGTTCTGAATGCAGCACACACATACAGAACACACACATACAGTATATATTATAAAATGCATGAGCACAGAAAACACACACACATGCTGAGAACAGACACACACACACACACACACACACACACACACACACACACACACGCACTGCCTGACCCTATTGCCTCTGGCTGTCTGCTTGTGAAAATATAATAGCCCTCCTGTAATGCACTGAAGTTCATGATTACTTTATAAAGCCCCTGCATATTTTAAACCTGCAATATTTGATATTCAATCTGTATCTCTCTTTCCTCTTGGCCGATTTTGATAATGTGATCACGGGCTCCGTTCTATTCAACATTCACTTTTATCCAATAAGCTCTTGTCTCCCATCTCAGGAAATTAAGTTGTCATCCAGTGTCTCTTTCATTAATGCGAATATCATTTCATTCCTCTGTTTATTAAATTCCAGGCAGTGGCTGATGAGGCTATGGCCAGAGGTGACTCCAATAGCGGGGTTATATTTTTAACTCTCCAGCTTGTCAGTACATTATTAATAGGGATCTTGCGTTGAACACCTTTTTCTTTTGCGCAAATTATTCATGTGCGTGAACAGGCAAAAGCTGTATATTTCTAGTTCTTCAAGTTCCTTCTGCACTTTGAAAGGGAAAATCTCCTGTGGAGCTTTCTCTCTGTAGGTGAAATGTAAAATTCCTCTCCAGGCGCTTGTGCTCAGCTGTCTCTTTTGTCTTTGCCCTCCTCAGGTGGACCTGGGGTTCTTGCGGTTCGTCTCGGCCATCGGGACCCAGGGCGCCATCTCCCAGGAGACCCGGAGGACCTACTTCGTCAAGTCCTACAAAGTGGATGTCAGCTCCAACGGGGAGGACTGGATCACTCTGAAGGAGGGCTCCAAACAGAAGGTAGGAGAAAAAGACGGAGAAACTGTCCCCCAGACTGTCCTTTCAATTTAGTCTATTCCTTGACTCTGGTTGGGAAATGGCTTTGAATTAGCCAACAAGTCAGAAAGTCGCTCTCCTAATGAGCAGACTGGGTACTTACGGTCACTTATTTACCAAACATTAGATCAAGCTTTTAAGTGGAGTAAGGCTTAATAACATAATCTCTAGGCTCTGACTAACGAGGCTAATAATTTGCATTCCCTCTCTCTCTCTAAAGTCACAAGATGACAGACCAAGGTAGAGTTGTCCCTAATTAGTTTAGGCAGTCAGTGGAAACATAAATTTGTAATTCACTGCAAAGTCATATATATATATATATATATATACCGTATATAAATCATATTTTTCTTAAAACAAGTTAAAAACATTCTGTCAATGTGTAGATAATTTGTTTCACAAATTTCCTAGAAATAAGTGTCAGTATCTTGAAATAAGGTAGAATAAGTCAGATCACTTCACAAGTATATTTTGAAATGATTTGATTAAAAAAAATGTTGAAACCAGTTGATCTGCATGGGGAAATAAGCAAAATCATCTCAACCCAATGGCAGATCCAATCCAACTTTTTTAGCTGGATACATTTCTTTCCAGTATAGAATCTGGATGTAGTCTCCATTCCTAAATAAGCCTATGGAAGCAGGGACTAGATAAACCCTTTGATGTATTTCTGTGCATGTCTCGCCGCCCAGTGACTGTGTCACAGAAACCACCCCTGCAGATGTACTGCACTTGGAATATCCCATTTCGGTACAGCAGCCAGCTGACTTGAATTGTGGTTTGGTCCATGTTCCCTTTGAGCTCAACAAAAGGGGGGAATACCCTGCTATATGTACTTGAGTCTCCGTCTCGCAACGTGCAATTATGCACTTTACTTGGTATGGTAATATACCCACCGGTTGTGTGTGAGTGGATGGTATTTACAGCGCTAACGCAAGACTGCAGTAGCCATCAGGAGGGGGGATTTTGCGAGGAATGTAGCCTCTGTTTTGTGTCAGGCACCCGTCAGCTTGCCTTAAAAGAAAAGGGGGACAACAAAAGACTTGATCAACAAGAGTTAAAGGGATGAGGGATAGAGGGAAGGAATCAGGTTGTCATGTTTGAGCAGCTGCTAGAGGTGGGTCCAGGAGAGAGGGAAAAGCGGAGGAAGGAAAGGGAGGGAGGGCACGCTTGACCGGAGCGTGACAGGCTGTAACCATCGATCGCTGATCGGCCCGTCAAACAGAGCACGTTTTGTCCATCTGTGCTGCTGTGGAGGCCAAACAGCCCCCTCTCTGCCTTTCACTGTGGGTGTCCAAAGGGTCAGGGAGGTGTGTGTGTGTGTCTATTTGACAGTCCTCAAGTTGCGTGACATGTAAATACCACGGGGGCGTTCTTGAGTGAAAGAGTGGAACAAAAAAAGAAGTTTTCTATAGCAAAAGAGCGTCCAAACAGCCGTGTTTGTGCTGCTGTGTACACACCCCCTCAGGCCTGATTCTTTTATGGTCTCTCCAAAGTACACAGTCCCTTCTGCAAAGTGGCGGCTTAAAGGTGCCGTGGAAAGCCCGGCGCTGTGTGTTTTTTTTTCCGGACTCTAAAGTGCTTTTGTGAGGAGTGGGACCATTTGCTAAATGCTGAGCCTGCAGTTTGGAGCCTTAGCGCGGCTCTGGAAAAAGCCATTTTATAGTCGGCGAGCGGAGAGGAGAGGAGCCTCGGCGTGACATTTAAGAGAGTGGATGACTTTGTTGCAGGTCCCTTAGTGGCGTGGCTGACAGGTATTGCCCAGGGACTGGGCTGCAGAGGGCCAGGCAGGCAGCACGGACTAATGGCTCAGCCCTGTTGGCGTTTCAGCGCCCGGCCGGCTCCAGCCCAGATTAGCTGAGCTGGAGAGTGATGGTCACCGCACTGTCTGTCTCTCTCTTTTTTCCTTCTCTATTTCTCTCTTGCTCTCATTTTCCTTCATCACCTCTCCATCTCCCTCTCTCTGTATCTGTCTGTCTATGTGTCCGTCCCCGCTCCTCTCAGGGGGTAAACACAGCTGGACTCCTCTATGCCCCGTAGCCACTCAGCGGGCGAGGTCAGCAGGTCGTACGGTCACCGATGTGATTCAATTACTCACAATGAGCTGTGAGGGACTGCGGGGAGTTGTTTTGCTGGGTGGCCGGCCTCCTCGTATGGAGCTAGTAAACTGTCAGCCGACCCCAGGGGAGGAACAGTGACATCTCTGACCTTTAACCAAGACACTGCAGTAAAACCGTGACCAGATCTGGGACGAGAGGACGGGAAAAGGGGCATCTTGAGCCAATCTGGTCTTGTCAGTGTTACTACATACCGCCTCAGGTTACACAATCACAGGTCATCGTCTGTTTGTGCTGCAACATGTGGTGCAATAGGAAATGCTTTGAGATAATGTGGAAGCAATCACTCCAAGTAATCACTCCAGAGTTTATTAGCATTGGAAACAAGTGAAATTATGTCACGGCATTTGCAGATTTTTTTCACTTGTTTTAGGAAAAATATGATTTAAGACTCATCATTAGATTAAATACATATGTACACTTTCTGAGTTGATCTGCATCTTCCGCTGCCTTGGCTTTCTCTTTCTGTGTTTAAGGCGGTCGAGGCCTCAAAACGTCTCTCTCCCTGCATCTCCGCTCAGCAAATTCCGTCAATAATTCAATTTTCTTCTGCCTCCATCGCAGGTTTTCCAAGGCAACACCAACCCAACAGACGTTACCAAGACGATGCTGCCCAAACCCACGCTGACGCGCTTCGTCCGGGTCCGTCCCGTTACCTGGGAAACAGGCATCGCGCTGCGCTTCGAGGTGTACGGGTGTAAGATATCAGGTTAGTGCTGCTGAGACCCCTGCTGATACATACCTACACACACTCCAGCTCTATGTTTTATCGAGCCTGCCATTGAAAACACCGTTACCAGCTAGTTTCCAATTAAATACGGGCCAATTTCAAATGCATTCACCAGATGAGATTATACTCAAAATAAAAAGGGATCATTTCTGCTTGTGTTCCTTTGTGCCGTTGGTTTGACTCCTTTTCTTGTTGCAACCTGGCTGCTATTTCCCCTCCTGGCCCCAGCAGCAGAAACACCTTACCTCTGTCAAGCATGAGAACCTAGCTGTCTACGAGAGTCCTCCTCTAAGGCTAAAGCAAGCTGCTGCATAATGGAGGAGTGGCACATGAAGGGGGGATTACGTATTTATGTTACCTGATGTTTAGATGTACCTCATTCAATATGAATGGAACCAACAGCTGGCAGGCACACAGGCAGAGCTGGGGCCTTGTGGGCTGTATGCACACATGCTCTCTCTCTCTCTCTCTCTCTCTCTCCCTCTCTTTCTCTTTGTGGTCTATCTCTTCTCCTCCCATCCCTCCATAGTGCCAGCTCCCCTGCTGGTCTGGTCTCACCCTCCTATCCAGCCCCAGTCTGCTGTCTTCTGGCTACAGAGCTTTGGTTGTGGCAAAAGCTCATATCATCTCTGCCTCTTTGTCAATACTGTTATTTTAATGAGAGGGGTGGGTGTATGTGTGTGTGTGTGTGTGTGTGTGTGTGTGGTTCACTTTCATCTGCGTGTGTATGTTTGTCAGCACATCTGTCCGTGTCTCTATGGGTTTATGAGCATGTGTATTGAATGTTTATTAGTGTTTGCGCTGTGGTGCAGTGTGCATTAGGCACAGCATTGTGTTTGCATGTGTGCTCTTATACTTTTATTCTTGTGAGGAAAAGGATTATCACAAGGACAGAGAGATGAGGAAAATCCTTTTTTGGTCCTCACTTCTACAAGGGTTTAGCTGAGGATTAAGAATTGGGTTTAGAGTTTGTAAGGTCACATCCATGTAGTGTTACACAGTCACGCATTACATACGTGTAGCTGTGCATGTCAGGGCAGAGGGCATTGTGGGTACAGCAGGGTTACAGCTGGGGCGTGTGTTTTGGGCTGACGACCAGACCGCTGCACAGAGCGTAAACACATCACAGGAACGGAGGCACCGCAGGGCCTCCACGGTGACGTCAGCACCCCTTGGTGCTCTGAAGACACTGCCAGCTCCACTAGATGCTAGCGACACAGTCAGGGAGAGAGAGAGAGAGAGAGAGAGAGAGAGAGAGAGAAGCTGTGAGCTTGAGTGCCGCATAAACTCCTTGACTCACTCTGTCCTACCTTGAATTATGAATCCCTGAGACAAGAAATTCAAAAAGAGCTTCTGTTGGAAGAAGCACTGAGAGCTTTTTAGTGTCTCTTCGCTTTTTCTGAGAGACGCTGCCATGGTTCCAACCAACCAAAAAACCGCATCGAAAAGCCTTAGACAGAAAAGGCTTGACATGAAACAGTGAGGGTGTAGAGCTACAGGATGGAGAGCTAGACTTCAGAGGAAAGGCGGAGGTAGACCCCAGAATGCTCCAATATGTATTTGGTAAATCATTGTGGTCAGCACCACGTGTGTCGCGTGCCTCTGCCGATACATGCAGCTACTCATTAATAACCCCCACCGCCCTGTTGTTTGTAAATAAGCCAGGGTGTGTGTATGTGTGTTTGTGATCCACCACCGATGCTCCACCCAAACTCTCATCTCTGAGTATCGCCATCAACACACACACATGTTCCTCTGGGTGTGTCGTTGCGTGCATGCCATCCCTAACCTTCTCCGATCGCAGCTGAAGTCCATTAACAGCTCCAGATGACCCGGGGAGTTCACCCGGTGTCTAAACCCAGATCGCTCGCGCATACACATACAATCTCACTCACACACACCTCTCTTTCATATCCCCCGACATCAAAGGCGGTCAGTGTGCAGTGGAGTGCCTTAGCTTTGCTCCGCCAGGGGCTAGCTCCTCTGATCACACTCAAACAGATCTTGGCAGAGGACGAAAGAAAGAGGGAGAAAGACCCTGAATACAGCAGAGAGTCTTCCGCACCGCCAGCGTTTGTTCCTCGAGTTCGGATTTGGACTCTTCTACTCCTCGGAGAGAAACGCAGGACCAGGGATTCGTCTCACGGGTCTGCATAGGAGCTGTTTAAGATAACCAGAAAGGGAGACGAGTCTGAATGAGGCCTTGTTCTCCGAGTCTTCGCTCTCTTTTCCCAGATGCAGCGACGCTATTGAGTCCTGCAGCGGTACAGTGCACACTTTGTCTCACACAGACACAGAAGATGTAATAATGGCCAGTTTTATCCCTCCGTGGGAGCCAGATAGTAAATATGTTATTGCTTACTACAGGTCCTAGACTCAGTGTCTTTGGTTTAAGTGGAGGAACAAGTTTAGAAAGAGAGACAGACCAGAGACAGGCACTCAGGCATATCAGATTTACCGCAAATACAAGCTTCCAACTGGGAAAAACCTCCTAGTGGTAATTACAAGTACGACATGGGGGACTCTTCCACTTGTGTGTCAACGCAGGCGGCAAAACATGCCAGCAAATCCACCATCCTCCTTCTCTAGGTCTTTCAGAAGAAGATAATATTAGTTGATCATAAAATACCTTGTGATATCAAGAATGAGCACCACAACAATTGACCTTACTTAAGATGTCACCCATTCTTCCACTTATTCCGATATGAAATGATCGTAGCATCAGCCTGTTCACTATAACGGTTCAGTTACACTCTCGATATGCAGGGATGTGATCAAGACTCTAAGAGCAGGAGGGAAAAAAAAACAAAACAGCTGTCTCCCTTTGGAAATGAATGGGAGTCATGTGTCTAAGAATGCTGAAAATGACAGAAAATTAGGATAGGATAGGATCGGAAAGGTAGAATAAAAGGAGGAGAAGAAAGTGTGGACAGGAAACAATGAGGTGTTAAAAGACACGGTCCCACTGATGTTGACAGCTGTGGAGCAGAAGGTAGATGAGTGCAGCAGTAGAGAAATACAAAGAGAAGTGTGTGTTTGTGCGAGTGTGGGTGTGTGTGTGTGTATGGAGGGAGGAGGGGATAAGGGAGATGAAAAGAAAAGCACTCCCAGAATGCAGGAGGTGGAAGCACCAACCGAGAGGAGGGTTTTAATTGGCTGCCTAGAGACAATCGCTTCAGGCACAGGAATTAGTATGCACGAGATCTACAGAGAGAGAGAGAGATCACAGCAACATCACAAAGAGTTGCGGGAATTGTCCTCCTCACTTTGACTTTCACCATCACTCTCTCCCTGTTGCCCCCATATGAACCTCAAACTCGCCAAACTAGACTTTTGGCATGGTAAATGATGTTGAATATCAAGCCTTTGGATATAGATCAAGCCTTTGGTTGCTCATGCATATCTCATCCCTGCAGGTTTTCATTAGTTCTTATCAAAAACGAACAAGCTAACCCCCCTCTTCCTCTCCCTTTTCCCCCTCTTTCAGAGTACCCGTGCTCGGGCATGTTGGGCATGGTATCGGGCCTGATCACCGACTCCCAAATCACGGCGTCCTCCCATACGGACCGGAGCTGGGTGCCGGAGAACGCCCGCCTGCTGACCAGCCGGTCGGGGTGGACCCTGCTGCCCCAGCCCCAGCCCTTCACCAACGAGTGGCTGCAGGTGGACCTGGGTGAGGAGAAGCTGGTGAGGGGGATGATCATCCAGGGAGGGAAGCACCGCGAGAACAAAGTCTTCATGAAGAAGTTCCGCCTTGGCTATAGCAATAACGGCTCCGACTGGAGGATGGTGCTGGACGCCAACGGGAACAAGCCAAAGGTGAGAGCAGCAGGTCGGCTCGGTTAGCCAACCATTTCTTCTGTCATGCTGTTTTTCATGTACCAGAAAATGGCTTGGCTTGTGCCATAGTAGAACCCTTTATGATGCTGGAAAGAACCCTTGCATAATGCCTGAAATGTCCCAAATCAGCAGTGTCAAAATAACTTTTTAAGTGACACACTTGGTTTTATATTATTTTTTATTTTAACAAATCAGAACCACCTCCATAAACAAAAAGAACCCGAAGACTCTCGTTTGTAATGTAGGCAAAATGAGGGAGGGAAGTAATGGTGTGGTTTCTAACAAAAGCCAAAAAATAGGTATAACATTTTACCCTCAGTGTTGTGGAAAATTATTTGAATACATTCTTCTAAAAAAAGTCTCTCAGATACGCACCAACATTGATTCGGATTATGGCGCATTTAGTCAATTTTCGCAGGAGCGTTGCGCCCGGCAGTTGTGAGTCATTCAGCAGTCATTGCGAGTCAATTTCAGCAGTGCTTTGAATCACATTAGGATAAGCATCTCGAGACGTCTCCCCGAGTCCTTTCCCGGTTCCCTCTCTGTCTGATTTGTATTCTGCACAGCACACACTGTTCAAGCCCTTCAGTGGATAGTGAAACCTCTCCAGAGAGGAAGGAGGGGTGAAGGGAGGCAGGGGAAAGGAGGGGAGGAAAGAGGAGAGGGGAGAGGAGAGCAGAGGAGAGAACGTGCAACACAGAGAAGCGACCCCGGATCTATCTGCCAGTGTTGCTGCGCTTTGAACGTGTCACGTGTACGCAACCGCGTATGCGCGCACATACACACAAAGAATGCATACAAGCACACACACACAACCATACACACCTCCAAGAAGTGCGGCAAGAGCCCGTCCCCAATTACAAGCGTCCCTGACAGGGTATAAATCTGATCCAGATGGCCTGATGGTTGATTTATGAAGGGAGCCAGGAGGATCCATATCCCCCTGTCCTAGTTAGCCGCCTCTCTCCCCTTTCTCCTTGCCTAAGAGGTTCCCAGCATCTAAGGCGAACCAGGCTCCTTCACGTGATCACACCCATTAATCCACTTCCATCAATCCTCCATCTCCTCCTTCGCCTGCTTCTCTCTCTCTCTCTCCTTTCCCCCCCTTTCCTCCTCTCATTTTTCATTTATTCCTCCAGTAGAGGAGGATCTGAGGCAGAGTGGAAGGAGCTGAAGTTGCCTTTGACAGAGGTATATGTCATGCTGTCTCTGCCACTGGCCCCCTGCGTCAGTCGCCTAAGCAGCGCTTTAGATGTCAGCAAGACGAGAGAGATCTGGTCATCTTCTGTTGTTTCCCAACATCCCTCTATCTACCCGCCACCCGCCACCCCCCCACCCTCCACCTCCACCCCTCTGCTGGTTTTTCAGAAGGCAGGAATAAGTCTGCCTCGGGGTGTCTGCGTTTGGAGAGCTATATCAGTCAAACTCGCGACTGCAATGACATTATCTGCAATATTGTGCTTTATGTCTTTTTTTTCCACTCACTCTACTCTTTCCTCTCTCTCTCCTTCCCTCCTTTTCTTTGTCAGATATTTGAGGGGAATATGAACTACGATACTCCCGAGCTGAGGACGGTGGAGCCTCTGCTGACCCGTTTCGTCAGAATCTACCCGGAGAGGGCCACTCCTGCCGGGATGGGCCTGCGACTCGAGCTCCTGGGCTGCGAGATCGAAGGTACGGTGCACTGGGACCTCATTTAGGCCCTGCTATTAGAATGCGATCCGGGTGATGACCCATCTGATCATGCTCTTGCATTTACACCAGGTATTTATAGGAGTTCTCGTTCACATTTCTACCCGCGGCCTCTACCCAAGTTGGCGACGTTTCTACCCCACGGTGATGACATTTCTACTGACGCAATTACCCTCGATGAACTTTCCACCCATGGCGATGACATTTATACCTGCGATGACAACATTTATGATTATTTTATTGTCTGATTGCGTGTCTTGCGTCACTTAGGCACAATACACTCATTCACGGACTGCATGTGCCTGTATACACATCTGACATGCATGATAACACGTGTCTTCGTGCACGCACAGACACGCACAGGTGAGCCATCTATCATCCAGGGTAATGACATGTGAGTAAGTAGCGTGCACTTGATGCCTTTGCCCTGCTCGGGGGTATTTAAAGATGTGCGTGAGGATTCCCTATGTTGAGCCAACAGCTGTCCAGCTCCTGCTCTTTATCCCTACAAGGGACAGTTGTCTTGTCTCCCCGTTACATCAAAGCAGCCCCCATAGCAGAGCCACTCCTAGAGGGGATCAAATGAAAGCCCACCTGGCCCAGTAGGATTATTGCAGCCTTGCCCCCATCACACTCATCCCAACTCCTGCCCGTCTTTCTTCTTTCATAGGACCGCACGCACACTTAAAGTCTTCGCGGCACTCTCGCTATCTCTAAAATTACCCCTATTTTTTCCTCTCTCTTTATCTGCCGCTCTCTCAAAGCTCATCTAGAGTAGAAACAGCTCAGCGATATAAGAGTGTGCTGTAGCGGGCTAGCCCTAAGTGGATTTACATATTGGATTTCAGGGGGGCAGTGGGCCCATTCGGTTGTAAGCCTCATGGACTCCCACTGGGAGCTTTAGTCAGATGATAATGCTTGTTTTCAGTGTTAATGCCAAACACACACACATACACACACAGAGCAACCGCAATCACCCTGCCAAACATGTGGTTACAGGCATGTATACACAATCACGCACATACGCAGGTGCTTGTACTAGTACAGTGTGTGTGTTTGTGTGTGTGTGTGTGTGCCTAGCCATAGTAGGAGGGCTAAATCCTCATTTCTGTGCGGAGCTCCCCTGATGCAGCGCTGACCCCATCCCTGACCTTCCCCACCCTGAATCTGACAGGGGCTGATCTGCCTCATATTTCATCTAGCAGAGGGAGAGAGAGAGGGAGACCGCCGGCTCACACACACTCTCTCTCGCACACACACACACACACAAGAACACACACATACACATACATTTTTCACGCATTTTTTTACCTCGATCTGTCTCTGCCTTTCTCTCTCTCTACCTCCCTCCCTCCCTCCCGCCTCTTTCTGCTTTGCCTCCCTCTGTACTGGGGAAGCCCGTTCATTACTTCTGTCAGCGTAAACACACACAAACACACACACACCGCAGGACGGCTGTGTGGCAGCGGAGCGTGGAATGGATCTCGGGCCTTGCCCACATCCAAGTGTAGCGGGCCATAATGATAGGCCGCTGTGGCAGCCAGGGGCCCTGCCTATAGCCAATCCCAAGCCCTGTTTCTCCATCTCCAAGCATCAGCCGCCCAAGCCCCAAGCACCAGGCTTTAGCTTCAGCTCTATTTATACACCCAAACCTCCACAGCTTGATAAAAGGAGGGATGCTAATAGCTCAAGCCCAGATGAGAGCCCAGATTGAAACCAATTTCGTGACAGTGGGAGGAGCACGGCGAGCTTGTATACAGTTTTGGGGGCGTTTTCACACCTGGTTTGTTTTGAGCAGTTATTTCAAACCCTGGAACGGTTTCCCCCTTAGTTCAGCTCATTTGGCCATATGCGAACACAGCAATCAGGTGCAGACCCAATCAGACCGAGACCTTGTTGAGAGGGTGGTCTTGGTGAGTTTGTGATCAGACAGTGATCCGACCACACTACAGGAACGTACAAATGTGATGATCCACAGACATAGCCGATGCTGATGCTCCATGTTTGCTTACCTTTTCTGATCAATGACTAAAATTATGGTTGATAAATGATGGTTTGCTTGAATGTTTAACCGGAGGTTTAACCTATGTTGTCTGCTCTGTCTCTCCTTCTCCCTCTCCACAGCTCCCACTCTCCCTCCTACCACACCGATTCCCAGCACCACTCCGTCGGACGAGTGCGACGACGACCAGGCGAGCTGCCACAGCGGCACAGGTGATGACTACGACGTGACAGGTGCTAACATCGCCCTCATGAGACTGCAACCTTAACTAACTAACCCCCCACCCCCCCCCCTAACCCCCAACCCCCAACCCCTAACCCCCAACCCCTACACAACCCATCTTCTGCCCTGGCTCACACTCAATCTGCTCCTCTTGATTTGATACCACCGCCGCTCTCCCCAGCCTCACCGCTCTCTGCCCCCGCTTGATTCGATACCGCAACTAATCTGCCATCTACCGTGCACACTCGGGCGCACACGTGCACGCGCCCGCGCGCATACACACAGGCAGCCGTGGCTCTAATTACCTGCACCTGTAGCCCTCCTTCCCCCTTCACCATCCATCCACTCTTACCTCCACCTCTGCACAGTCACAGGAGAGGATTATCTCACTTGCACCACAGATCGCACACACACACACACACACACACACACCTGCTTCTAAACCTAACTAACTACAGCCGACTCTGTCCCCCTCCCCTTCCTTTCATCTCTCACCTGCCTTGTCCTCCTCCTCCCCCTTCTACCTCCTCCTCTTGGCCTCGTTCCCCACTAACCCAGTAACCCTCTGAGCCTGCGCCGCTGCCTGCACTCCCCGCTAACCAGCAGTCTCCAATGATGAGCATGGCACCGTCTCAGTCACATGTTTTAAATGTACTGCATAAGTGCTTGATGAGAGATATACATAGACAGGGGAAATGTATCCACTGGCACCTGTCAGAATGAGGAGATAAGGCATGTGTTGATGAGCCAATCCTAGCTAGCATGGATAGATTCAGTGCATGGGTTTATTTACTGAGAGTGTAGAGGCTAGACTCTATGCCAGGCTAGGCTAACTGTGCTAATGTGTTGCATTGTGGCAGGTGGCACCACGATGCCAGAGACCACTACTGCTGAAGTGGACACCATCCCAGGTGAGCATTCACAGTTTTTCTCAGTTCTCAGTACAATAGACGGTGCATACAATTTAAACGTATGCCTTTTTTCATCATGGATTACTCTCACCTCATCTCACTATAATAAATGTGGATTGTTGCACGCCAATCAGAGCGACTGTTAAAATGCCAAGGTTTGTTTTGTATTCATTTCCATGGATTTATACAAGATCATGCCTCAGTTAATGATTGCCAGCTCAAGCCGGGCTCTGCTGTGATGTGTGTGTGTTATTAAAGCTGATGATATGGACCTGAGAGGCTCCGGCTGACAGGGTGAGGGAGGTTGCGTGATGCAGGCCTAGCTGATGATTAGCACTGGGGCTCTGCTGCTGCCTTCTCAGCATAATCACTAATCACTGGGCCGACACAGACACACACATATACACACACACACACAACACAGGAAAGCACGATGCAAATGACCATAGGAGATTAGGTGTGCGTTCGGGCACATGCACGGGCACAAATACACACACACGCAGACACAAAGACACACACACATAGCGCTGTCTCCTATAGTGAGCTGATGAGGCAGCAGCCAGCTGAGAGGCTATGCCCCAGTCTGACCTTGGCTAATGGGCCATAGGCTCCACCCAGCCCCCTCACTCTATCAGCAGGCTCTCTGGTCTGTCTGCGGTCTACCGGGGCACAGCTATGATAATAGATGAGAATGAGAGCCGAGGTGCAGGTGTGTGTGTGTGTTTGTGTGCATGTGAACATAAGTAAGTGTCTGTGAGTGAGCACTTATCCGTCTGATTTTCCATGTTAAGGGTCTCAAGCCATGCATGCTAATCAGCTCTGTGTATATGTGTGTGTGGGTGTGTGTGGGTGTGTGCATGCACCCGAGAGATGTAGTTTCCATTGGCATATGGCATAAAAAAAAATGTCCTCCTTTTCATCGAATGGCCGAGTGAGTCATGTGGCTGCTCATCTTATCCAGAGCTTGTCAGTAGCCTCAGTCAAAGTCTCCTAAGAATGGAAATAAAAACCCAAAGCCATTTTAATTGGGAATGGGATTTCTTTAAAAAAAAAAAAAGTGGCCCTACGCCTGAAATGTGGTTCCACATGGGAATTCCATCCTTTGTGTTTAATGGGTAAATAGAGTCGCCGCCTGCAGAAGCTAGTTAAAACCTTCCCATTATTAAAGGGAATATTGGCTCATATTTTCTGTCCTTTGGAGGGCCGCCCCGCTCCGTCTCTAAAGGCATCTCATTCTGGAGTTTGAGGCCATAGCTTACATCCCAAACATCCCTCTCCCTTGTGTTCCTTGGAAGTCTTTCTTTATCCAATTTGAAAAGCGAAACTCGCCGTAGTCCAAGCTCTCACACATTTCTTTCCTCTACGGAGCCTTTTTCAGCGCGGCATGTGTCTGTGGGGGATTGTGTTGGTGGAACGGGGGCCTTCACTGCAACTATAGCTGTCTTTAAACCTCGAGTCCCCGCTCTCATTAAAATCCTCAGCTCTCTGTGGGTTGCTGTGAATGCTGCTTTTTCAACTGGACATGATGTCCGGACCCCATCTTCCTCCCTCTCTCTCTCTCTATCCGCGTCTCTGCCATCTCCCTTCTTAGTGTCACTCCATACCTTCTTTTATAAGCCGTGTTGCGTTTATTAAAGGAGATCATTAACTAGAGCTAAGATATATGGTCTGCATGAGGTCTAAGCTGTCGGTTCCCTCTCTTTCTCTTGTCAGGGCCGTACCTCCCTCCCTCCCTCCTCCTTCTGTCTGTTTCTCCCTCCTGAGTTGGCTGTTTCATCTCCCCTCCAGCTGTGGGACTCTGGGCTTCAGTCCCGCAGTTCTTTGCTGCCCTCTAGTGCTTGTAGACTATAAGGATGAGTGGCTGAAGCCCTCAAGCCTAGCCTGCAGTAATATCATGACAGGCCCTTGGGTCATTGTTACAGTAAAGCTCAGAGCTCTTGGCAATTTCCCCCTTTTTAATAGGAGAGCAGCGACTCATTTCACTATTCTGGCCAGGGATCTCATTTATTTTATTTGAATACTTATTGCATATGAAGATAGTGATGATGACAGCAACAATGATCCAGAAGATACATTTAATCTGATCCAATATCTCCTCTGACACCTTTTTGGACCCTGACCTTAACCTTCGATGTCGTTGCAGCTTTCGTGTGGTTTGCCTGTGACTTCGGCTGGGCCAACGACCCGTCCTTCTGCAGCTGGACATCAGAAGATACCGGCTCTAGGTGGCAGATCCAGTCCAGCGGAACCCCCACCCTCAACACTGGACCCAACATGGACCACACAGGTGAGGGCCTCTAGACTCTTATTGTAAGGCCAATTCAGCTTGGCCTTACAATAAATGCATGACCTCCGAATTGGATACGTAAGGTGCATTGATGCAGCAGATACTGAAAACAGCCTCTGCTGTGAAATATCTCTTTCGATTAACAGAAAGTCTAGAGTCTAGGAGCGTTTCTCTGTCAGTAATTCAAATGCATTTATCCGGTAGGTGGATCGGGGAACTTCATCTACACGTTAGCAACAGGTCCCCAGGAGACCGAGGTGGCCCGGCTGGTCAGTCCCATGGTCAGCTCCCCCGACTCGGACCTGTGCGTGTCCTTCTGGTACCACATGTTCGGGCCGCACATCGGCACTCTGCACATCAAGCAACGCAAGCAGACCGTGGAAGGACCGGCTGACGTCCTGCTGTGGACCGTCAGCGGTCACCAAGGCAACCGCTGGCGGGAGGGGCGCGTCCTTGTGCCGCACTCCAACAAACCCTATCAGGTAAATCAAAGACTGCCAAGATTTTAGTATGGTCCGAATAAACCATCCATGTATTTAATGGAAGATATGTGCAACAGGAGGCCATATTCCGCAGCTTTTCCATTGACACCAACACATAGAGATCAGATTTTGTTCTGCATTTTTGTCTTCGTGATGACATTTGTGATACCCAGAAATAGAATAGATGATAGAAATAGTGAGAGCTCCTGCTTCTTCCTCCCCTTTGGGTAAATTAAAGGCTTGGATGGATCAATGATGAAACAGTCAGGAAGACAATAACTGAGTAGATACAGTATGGTGCCGTTTGATGCTTTATTTTGTTAGTTCACCACTGTGACATTCAAGAAGTAAGGTTGTTGAAAGCTCACTCTGTGTTGTTTTTTTTTCAAGGTGGTGATTGAAGGGCTGGTGGAGAGAAAGAGCTGGGGAGACATTGCTGTGGATGACATTAAGATCCTTGATGGCCTCAGCATGACTGACTGCAAAGGTAAGGGTTGTTGTGCGCAGTTACAATGCCTCCAGTCCAGTCCCTGACCTGGAATCGGACTCTATTGACCACTATTCACTCTATTCCCACTGTGTTTTGTTGTGGTGTTGAGTTCAATTCGACTCTCTCTTTGAATAGATCCGGACGTACCCACTGAGCCCATGCTGCCGGAGGACCGCTTCAATGAAATCAGTAAGTCATTTCTTAGGGAGAGTTTATTTTGGGTGGGTGGGGTTAAATGTCAGAGAACAAAGAAGGGAATTCCTTATTAGTTTTGACTGTATACCTTAAAAATCAGGTACTATAGAAAATGGTATTGATATATGTACCAACTTGAAGCTAGAAAAGCACGATGCCTAAAGTGCAAATGCATTGTATAGCCATATTTTTGCATTTGCATTTTTACCTTTTCAACTATCAGCTTGAATAAATATTTTCCTTTTTGCATCAGAAGTGGTTCCTCTCCCCTTATTTTTCTAGTATTTTGCCTTCTTGGGAACACTTCACTCTTCTCCAAACCCTTCACGGTTGCACTTTTCTTGCATCACATATATCTCCATCTTACCTCGCTTCTCACTCTCCTTTTCTGGTTGTCTCTCTCTCTTCCAGTTGAGGAGAGCACCGACTACCCGGACATCGTGGAGAGCAACGAGATCAGCGGGCCGGGCAACATGCTGAAGACGCTGGACCCCATCCTCATCACCATCATCGCCATGTCCGCCCTGGGGGTCTTCCTGGGCGCCATCTGCGGCGTGGTCCTCTACTGCGCCTGCTCGCACGGCGGCATGTCCGACAGGAACTTATCAGCCCTGGAGAACTATAACTTTGAGCTGGTGGACGGCGTCAAGCTAAAGAAAGACAAACTCAACGTACAGAACTCGTACTCGGAGGCGTGAGATGGGAGAGAGTGCGTTCGTGTGACTGGGCGACGTGCAGAGCGTGCACAAGACTGACTGTAGGCATATCCTCTCGTATATCCGTGAGTAGGCGGGCTCAATGGACTGTCAACGCCCTAAACTCGCCGGATGAGGGACAGGTTCAGGAACCAATGGGAGGTTTGGACTGATCCACGCTTTTCTCAGGAGCTGCAGTAAAAAGAACCTACCAGTAGGGGACACTGTGTACAAAATAAATACAGAAAAAAATATGTACAGATGATTTAGATGATATTTTAATTTTCTATTTTGATTTTCATTCATTTTTACAATCGGATGCTGGTGTTGAGACCAATTTATTATAATGTTTAAAGTATTTATCGTTTTCTGGGAGGAAACCTTTTTTATTATCAGTTCATGAAGGCTGTTGTTTATTTTCGTGTTTTGAAAGAGACGTATCAAAATCCTAAGTGAACCATATCTGGCAAAACTGTAGATTTGCCCCATGGTGTGGCATACAGGGTGTGCCCATAACCCATAAACCCCGATACATGTACCCTTTCCCCCTTGACTCCTATCTCTCTAAAGTGAGGGTCCCATCCATGGCAATGTATGGTTCTGACAGTGCCTTTAGTACATCTTTGTTGGCCTCCTCTGTTGATTTGGGTGTTTTTTTAATGCTTAAGTTATGATGACAGGAAACAGGGGCACATTATCTGAAAAATATCTGCAAAACAGGATCCAATCCATCACAGCGCTTTGTTTGTTTCGTTTCGTTCTTTTCTGTCCAAAACCCACATACTGTAAATAAGTTTTAATATATTTTATTGCCCTTTTTAAAGAAAGTAAAAAGGAAAAAAGCTGCAGTATCCCTTTTTTCATGGGTTGTGTGTGTGTAAATACAATCGTCTGACTGTTTTGTGGAAGGTGCAGTGTTATGGTTTCAATTTTAGATTTCTTTTGCTCGGAAGAGCCCAATTTGTGTGACGCCGGTGTTACGGCGATTTCAGTGCGCATTCAAGCCATCTGTCATCAAAAACGCCCACTTCACAACAACACCCAAGGACTAATGAGTCAAAAGGCAACAAAAGAAAACAATTCATATAATGAACTCACGGCAATTAAGCATCTCTCTCTTTTTCTCCCTCGCACTCAGTCTTTTTCCTCACCCGATCTCTGCTGTGTGAGCCCAATACGTTTCACACAGCCTCAAACACCTTAACATTGCTCATATCAATGGCAGAGGAGGTAGTAAAAAGTGTAAAATGTCTGCCAGCATACCAAAAAAAATCAATCATCATTGCTTTGCTTTAGCTAAGGACTAGACTAGTTGGTCACCTCCAAATGTCACTGTGGATTGTTCACTGAAGAAGTGCTATCTGGACAATGCAGCTTGAATGCACTTTGTCACTGAATCCCTCATTGTGGGAGTCTGTTAAAGGGGAGGGGAGGGAGGGGGGCGGTAAACACACTAACTGAAGAATGGTGCTATCATTACTCCAGCCGGACACACGTAACTCATGATAACCCAGTTTGTATTGTTCACATGCTGTATTGTAGCTTAACGGCCTTTTTCGGGGGCCGCAAAGAGTTTTTACGTGTTTCACGTGTAGCAGCCATACCGTTGCGATGTCAGAGCTGATGTCATTAGGAAGGGACACCGGTTACAGCGGGGGGATCGAGTGGCGTCACCTGAATCAGGTCACCTGGCCTCCCACGTGGCTTTACCAAAGGATGGTCGCCCCCTTTCTTGTTTGTTGGGGGTTCCAACACACAACTGCTATACACAGTCATCGCTCACTACGACTGAAGATGAAAAAAAAAACGGACTCTTCGCTTTGCCCTGTCAGACCCCCCCTCCCCCTCCCCCTCCCCCCCCAGAGACAACCAAGAGGGGGAACGACAGGACGACTGTAGAAAAAGAGCAATGTGCGACCGTCTGTTTTTCTATCTATTTTTAAGCTTAAAAAGAAGTGCATACGTCACCTCGATGTGAACTCTTCGAAATCTCTATTGAGACTCTTGTTTGCCATGTGATGGATGGGACAGTCCCACCGCGAGGGTTTTTGGACTACAAGGGGAAGGGACTCGGTGTGAACTCAGTATGAGATTGACAGTATCAGGACACGAGGGCCCATAGGACCCGGAGCTCAGTGGTTTTCGCACCACAACAATCAGAGACTTGATCCTGAGAAGGGGGATGACGTCTTTTTTCCATCAGTGTGCTTTGTATGTCATGTGCTGTGGTGAACACATTCTCAGCTTTGTTCATTTCAGATTGGACGTCCCGCGCTCTGCGACCCCCCCTCCACCGTACCGCCTGCTACCGCTTTCAGCTGTAGAGGACTGTAGCGAAGACAGCCGTCTGCTAAGCTAGAGAAAAAGGATACTGTAGCGTGGACTCAAAAGAAACAATGTTGCACTGATAAATATATTTAAGAAGTTTATGTGTTTATAGCGTTCATTTGCAAAAAAATGGAAAAGTCAAAAACACAAAAAACACGTGTTCATTTCTCTTTCATCTTTTTTATATATAGTTTCAGATTATGTGATATAATTCTGAAATGTAAAAAATATTGAGATGTTTTTCATTATTGAAAAAGGCATAACAGATTTTCCAACAGTAATGTCCCCCTCCCCTCCCCCCCCCCTCCATTTACCTGGCATATTATCGCTTCGTTTTGTACTGTCATTCAAATTTTGTGCAGATTTTTTTTTTTTTTTACAAGAACAACAAAAAAAGACTTTTATTTTCAATACTGCTTCTGTAATTTGCTGTTGTAGGAAAAAGATGAATAAACAGCAAGGCCTTAAAAAGCAATGGGAATGTTTGTGTTGTGACCCCCGACCCTAACCTCTGACCCCGGACTCCCATATCCTCCTGTTCCCATTCCAGTCTGATCTCCATCACAGCCGTGCTGCAGAGGGTTAGCTAGTAGCCTCATCGCTGCAATATGGAGGTCTACTGTACACAAGCAGCAGTCATACATCTGTTATTCGCATCGAAATGATGTGAAAGTAAGTACTAACGCAGCACAGCAGTGACGTAAACAAGAATCTTCTGTCTAGTCTTTGTCTCACAGCAGTTTCCAAAGATACAACTCAAATAAAGAGGTTTGGTTATTTTGCAGTTTCAGGGCAATAAAGTGCATTTGATAGATTCTATAGGAAGGAAAAGGCAGCTATTCTCCAGCTGATTTAGTCCAACACTGAGTAAAAGCGGTCAGCAGCACTTCTAATGTGACAAGACGGGTGAGTACTTGTGCCCAGATCTCCAAGCAGATGGAAACAACTGCAGCGAAGCCTCTAATGTGAGGCATCCCCACCTATTGGAGTGGTAAACAGCGGTGGAAATGATGGCATAGGGAGAAGGGCGGAGACTGACCACTAATGGGAAGCTGATGTGGCCGTCACTGAGGAGCTCAGCTGTTTTTGTGTTAGTCTGTCATTAGGCGAAATTACACTTAGTCTTCATTTTCACAGATTTTTCTGCGAGGGGTTAGTGAGGCCACATCTTAAAGTGTTGGTGTGTTACATTGGCACGGCACGGCCAATGGGTCTGTACTGTATATAGGAGTGTATGATGTTGTCTGTAGACTGTAGGATAACTAGGCAGAAACATTATTATTCCTTTCTGCACTCATGAAATTGACTGTATATTGCAGATCAGAAGATGAATGCAAAAGTAGAGAATGTCAACTCCTGATTGTGACAATTTCTTCTTAAACCATGTTAGATAAATAGCCGCTATGCTTAGTCCCCATAGTCTTAAGTAAGAGTACATATTTAGGCAAGTAAATGAAAGTCATATAAAGTCATTTGGTTGCATGCCCTTCATGCAAAATAACTACATGAGATTTGTAACCCCACCAGATTCGTATTATCTCCCTTTAAACTACTTAAACCGATAGGGATGGTTTTCCGGACAGTCCCAGACTAAAATGTGCTTTTAAACTGGATTAACAATAATTTGCTTTCTGGGTTGTAGATTGAAATAGTCCTAGATTTATCTTAATCTACTCTGATATTTGATCAGAGTTTCAGAACAAAGATAAGCGCTATTCCAGGACTAGTTTAAATTAATCTTCCAAGGAGGCAGGTTGAACTTCAGATTAATGCTGTTTGTCAGGGAAGACACAGTTTCCATCCCGTTTCTTTTCCAATTCCAATTTTTACATCCAATCCACTTTTTATGAGCATCCTCAGTCCAGAGCTGTTTGCACTCTACCTCACTACAACTACACTACAACACACAGGTTTTCAAATTAAAGTAATAATCCGCAATTTTTTCATATAAACAAATGTCCGTTTTGTTACTCTATCACCGATTGATACCATACAGTAGTGATTCAACTTATAGCCAGTTAATGCTTTAAAGCGTTTACATTTGCTGTTCTAAACACCTGTGAGTCTGTGTTTCCTGGGAAAGAACCTCTGCTGCACAGAAAGTGATGCGTTTTGTGCTTATGGAAGCAAAAAAACAGCTGTTTAAAAGAAATATGACAGTAGAATAAACCAAGAAGCCACAGTCTGCACTGAGTGTCTTTATTATTGCAGCATGTTGGGCCAGTGCCGACACTGAGTGCAAAAGTCATGACCGCTTATCACCAACAGTGTCGCCAAAATCAAGAAACACAAGAATCTGGCGGATCTAACTTAATCAAGGACTCCATAGTCCAGATGTAACTAATCTCAAATTAAGCTGTGCTGAAGAAAACCACTTTTTAAGCAGCGAGTAACTATTCTGAGTTAAGGCCTACTCCTGGCTCAGTCTAAACTCTGTCTGGGAAACCAGCCCATAATGTGGTATCTTGCGTAACAATACTTCTTAATAGGATTTCAGTTATAGCCAGCTTTAGTATGGACTCTCCCATAGAGCACTTTGGTACAGTGTGGAATAAGTGGATGACTCTGATGATGATTGGGTCCATCTCCAAGCCCTGAAGATAGAGTACCAGCCACAGACAATCCCCCTCCCACCAGCATGTCTCAAGCTACACAGGGCTGCTTCATCAATGGGGATCGTCAGTGTACCTGAAACTGACCCGAAATGATGGCCATATATTCATTTAGCAGCTAAAAAGGAATGGTGTGTGTGTCTTTTCTCACTGACTGTCTATGTAAGACAACACTGGTTATGAAACACCAATAACACGCTGTGAATGAGCTGTAAATTTCAGCCTGTATGAGATACAACAGTGTCTGTAGTTTTCTATATTGCCACTGGGTGGCTCAGTGGAGTGATGCAGATTCTTGTTCATTATTTGAAGCAGTACAAATTTCTCATTAACATCTTGTGATATGATTATAGTTTAACACAAGGCTGGCTCTACATAGGACACATAGCATCATACTTCATACATACAGGACACATAGCTTGCTAAATGATGGGGAATTCTACTGAAACCAATGGGTGTGCATTTTAACTGCTGCAGGCCACCAGTGCAAGTGTGGACAGTTCACTGTTTTTCCTGTCTACCTGATATCTTCAAAAGAACTAACCGGATGTCTTTGACAAATACTGAACTAGATATGACTACCAAAGGCAACTAACATTGTTTAATCTGGAATTGTACTTAGACTTGTACTTACACAATTGTATTATTCTTTTTTGTCATAACAATTACATTTGTTTATTCTGTATGAGCTTTTTATCATGGCTGACAGAATACATATATATATATATATATATATATATATATATATATATATATATATATATATATATATATATATATAAGTGAAATGTAGGCTTCATAACAAAGAACTATTGCTTTTAAAGCATTTGTCCTTCTTTCTGTGCAGTGACCAAAACAGACCACAGGGAGGCTCAAGAGTTCATAGAAGTACTGCCAACATAGTATTCTTCCACACTCCACAAATCATTCATTGATTATCTTAATGTATTACACATTTTGTCAGAAGTTTTAAGGTTCAATCCCTTGTGCAAATTCAACCAAGGGAGTCCAACTAGTGATACATTGGGCCTTTGTTCAATTCCAGATATAATACTTGGGAATAAGCATATAGACAATGACTATAATACTATAATAATACTATATAACAATACTATAATCTGTATAGGGGATGTCCTTATCACTATGGAACTTATTATAGCCATAAAAACCTATGTTCTTAACAATAGTACACAACTCTTGACCTTTAACAGGCTTAAATCTGTAATATTCCCATTTGGGCTTGAACTCTGGAATCACTGTTTGTGGCTTTATCATTTATATCAACACATTTTAATGGCTGTTTGTCTCCCTTGTCGCAAGTGATCGAAGAACTCTATCTAGTTTTTCCCTTACACAACCTTCTCCATGACAAAATACATTTTAATGGAGCATCCATAGGTGAAACAGATGCAGACAGCCAAGAGAGGGAACAGTTAACCATGAGTTGCCAGGTATTCTACATCTGGATAACATACAGTGAGTCTCAGGCCTCTGCTATGGTCTGTATCTCTTCTGACAGCATGTGTTAGATATCTGGCGGCCTGTTGGACACGCTGTACTTCTAAGATCTTATTCTTCTTCTTCAGTTCCACATAACCCTCTCTCTCTCTCTCTCTCTCTCTCTCTCTCTCTCTTTATTTGGACTTTTCACTCGCTCTGTGATATGATTCATTCAGGTGCTGCAACAATGTCTTGGCTCTTAGCAAATATTTGTGAAATATGATTCATATCCGTAAAATAACTGTTTCATCCAGGGCCGCTGCTAGGAATTCTGGGGGCCCACTGGCAAGATATGAACCCCACCCACCCACCCCCCCGTCCCTCTCTCTCTCTCTTTCTCTCTCTCTCACACACACACACACACACATACATTGATGCATGTAACTTTGTATCACCTCTCCTGTCTGGTCTCTTAATGAATAAAATCATAAAACTGCTGTATTTTTCATCGAAACAGAGTATAATGGCGCGCATACTGTACATGAGAACTATGTGGACAAGGGAGAAGGAGACGGAATGATTGTGGGCTTCCTGTCCAATTAAAGAGGGTCAGAGTTATACATGTAACCCATCTAGAGGGGTCCTGTCGTGGAGCGCAGGGAGATAAAAAGCTGCATTCCTTTGTAAACACTCCCTGGAGACTAAACAGGAACCCGGCATCTTCCGGACCCCATGTTTCTGTTCCTTCCAAAGCTTCCACCATTTCTCCAACGTCGAGGCGGAAATAACTTTCCTCCTCAAAGTTTAACGCAAATAAATACTGGCTGTCTCTGTGGTTTTCATTGAAGCTGATCCAGAATCATGCCACGGTTCTGCTCATTCTACATGACAGTGCTGTCGTGGAAAAAATGTAGCTGGTATTTGTCTTATTAGAAAGCTTTCATGGTGATTTCTCTGCTGAGATTCATGCTACCTTTGGCCTTTGATACCTTTGAAAACCACAAAAATACACGGCTGTCAATGCTTTCTTTTCTTCATTCCTTAGGAAAACATAGTTCTTCTTGCAGATTCATGTGTTTTGTCAGACAACAGCGATAAACTACTGGAAGGGGATTGATAACTGGGGTTGGTCTGGACTGTGTTCATAGATAATAATGATTTAAATCCAGCTCTGGGGAAAAAAATAGTGAATAACAGAAGGGAAAAAATGACTGAATGCCATTTTAAGAAATACAAACAAGGTTTTCATTCTTTAGCATTCGTAGCAGCCAGTAGTCACACCCTGCAGCCCACATGGAAACTATAGCAACTAATGAATTATTAATCATTAAACTTCAAGCTAAAAGAGAGAAATGCAGTTGAAGCAAAGGTTTTCAACAATGAATCTCATTTGCAAATATTCTACCCCTGTAGCTATATTCTAAATGAATCTTTTGAATTATATTTTTAGGGCAATGCTTAATTGCACATCAACCCATCATGAGGAAAAAACATCAGGAATGCTTCTCCTTATATAACTTATGTCAGCCTGATACTACTTACTACTATGTATTCTATGAATATACATGATTGATGTCGATCTACATGATGTATGTCAGTCTACAAAGGTGGATAAGCTTTATTCCCCATATAAAAAGCTGGGAAAACTGAGTTTAGGTCGGTTTGCCCTCCACTACTATGTTTGTTTTTGCCTCTGTCCTTTTCTTTTCTTGCGTAAACTTGTGTCTATGTCTTTTGGAAAAGTGCTATGCAATTAAAGTTGTTATTGTTATTATTATTATTATTATTATTATTATTAGAAGTAGTTGTAGTAGTAGTAGTAATAGTAGCCTAGTAGTAGAAGTAGTAGTAGCAGTAGTAGTAGTAGTAGTAGTAGTATTAAGACAATTATCATTGGTCATAATATATTTTATCCTCCCCAAAAGATTTCAACTTTAATAAATTTACAAACTGTTATAACGTGTAATTGACAGACATATTGGTGAACTGCTATCTGTATAAATAGACAATTATAACAGTGGGATTGTCCTCGAGCGGTGACGTGAGCAGGAGGATCAGACAGGATCTGCGTCAAGTGAGCCAGAGTTAGCCAGAATGATACCGGAAAACAGAAGATTTTGCTTTCAAAATAAAAGCATCTCCAATAAGGGTTGTGAGCGTGAATTTCTGACAGCTCTGTATACATAAAGTTTACAGTGTGTGTATACGGCAAGCACAAGGCATGTCAGTGGCTTATCTGCCTGACTTGACACCAGGTGCTGGAGGTCCCATTCCATATAATTTAGGGAATAATTGTGCCACTGCTGTGGGGTGAAACTGACTTTTTCAAGATTGCAGATAACATTTCTCCACGTTTTCTGATGTAGGATTTGTGATTGAATATTCCTTTTTGTATTTTTCCTCCACTATTTATAAAACATATATTAGCCTATATAGAATAAGAATAGTAAAGTCCATAGTCGTAGCTATCAAAGTGGAAACAATTTGTTTTTTTTTTATTGTTCCTTTTTTTCACCAAAAGTCATTTATATATAGGCTACGTATATGTGTAGCCTGCATGGTATATTGAGTAGGCTTATATGGCTATGGATATATGCAGTAAAATAACTTTATTTAAAAGTATACATTTTTATAAATGTATATATTTATAGTAGGCATAGCCTATCTATAGGCTTTTATGGCTATTTATTCATGTTGTGAAAAGGAACTTTTGTGGGCATAAAAGAGACTCCTTAAATATATTTTGTATTTTTAACTTCGGTACTTTGGATGATAACGTGTTCGTTTTATTTTGGGTTTTATTTTGAAAGTTGTAACCGGAAGTTCCATGCATTATTCTGTCTGGCTTGACAGCGGTCTGGCTCGGGCAGGAGGAGCGGAGCGCTGCGGGCTCGTCTCTCCGCTTTCTCCCTGATTTAGATCGTGGAAAAGAGAGGGGGGTTACACAGCCACCGGGATATTGTTTTCCTTTCCAGCTATCGAGCTATTCCCCCATTTTATTTTGATATATTTTGTTCTCCGTGGAGGGAGTCGGAGGGGAATGAGTAGCAGGGAGAATCTACCGTGACTTTTTCGGTGGAGAAAGTGGCCCCCGGTGCCAACAGGGCAGTAGTTGCTGCTGCTGTCTGTGCTGCTGCAGAGCGGACCATCACTGGGATCTTTAAAGAGGATACTTCTTTATGTTGCCGAGGAAATAACACGACGACGCCGAGGTAAACAGGCAATGCATCCTAAAAGATGATATCTAAGATTTAGGTTATGTTGTTTAATCCCACTCTAACGAAAACTCCCCATAATGATTTCCTATATGGACTTATAGTGTAGCGGTGGTACTCAGTAGTGAGTTTATACTGACCTTATGGTGCTTCGTGGTATTTTCTGTCTCCTATGGTATCACTATAATATTCCTATAATATTCCTATAGGGACTTACAGTATGTGTCTATGGTACTCAGTAGTGAGTTTATACTGACCTTATGGTACTCTATAGTGTTTTTATATCATGTGATATCATTATAATATTCCTATAGTATTCTGAGTGCTGTGGTATTTGTATGGAATTCTTCTAAGATGTATGATAGGATTGCAATAGTTATTTTTCATAAGGGCAGTAAACAGTACAAATATATATTTGTTTGTTTTTGTTTTTTAGGGTTATCAAAACTGATCTTTATCTTTCAAAATGATACAAGAATATTTTTTAGGTGGTGGGCTGTGCAGGTTGGCCTCAATACATTATGAAGAGTGGTGGTGAGAGTGTGTGTATGTGTGTGTGTGTGTGGGGGGGGGGTGATTGAGCTGGTATGCAGTCTGTATTGTAATAACGAGATAATGAGGTTTATGTTGATATTATGATATGTATGTAAATATTGTGATCTACAGTATGTGTCCCTCTTTTTTTGGATCAGATTCAACAGGCTGTCTTCCACTTGTTGCCATTAATGTGGACGGTCGTACGAAAAGGCTCCAAGTTGTCTTCAAGTGATCCCATATGATCTGTTCAAATTACTCCGGGATCATTTCACATGAGATGTTGAGAGAGAGAGAGAGAGTGAGAGAGAGAGAGAGAGAGAGAGAGAGAGAGAGAGAGAGAGAGAGAGAGAGAGAGATGTCAACAGATGAAAGTGTGAGTGAGGTCCTGTCCTCAGACACCATCGAGGCTGTGATCCTGTAGTGTGGAGACATAATAAAGTCAATCTGTCACAGTATCGGTGCATCAAGGCCTCCTGTTGAACCAGTGTCATTATATACCACCATCTGATCTTGAAGCAGAGCCAGTAAACAGGACTGCAGGGGGAGGATTCTTCAAAGATGATGAACAGTAGTTGTCTACCGTTTTATCTGGGTTATTCCTATTTCGACACCAGCTTTCCTAGCGAATCTGCATGGAGCCTTTGATGATTTGTCAAGGATTGATCACATCCTGCCTTTTGCACTGTAACCCATCCACTGATGCCAACTGGCCTGGAGGACTTCCTCAAGTTTAGAGCGCATCGCTGCTTTTCCTTTCCCTTTTTCTGGAAGTACCAGAGCTATTCTGTGTGTGTGAATCTGTGAATTACATGCCGGCCATCAATTTCTCCTTCCTAGTGCAGACAGGTGTTATTTTCTCTGTCTGGCACAACATGCAAATACAGAGCCTGCTGCCATTTAAAAGTCAATAGGACGCTGTCAGAGCTGCTTGCAGGACAGGCAGCGCCCGCCTCCGCTGATTGGATCAAGCAGAGATTCATCCCCCCATTTCATCTGAAGGGGATGGAGGCCGCTTTCCCCAGCCTTGTAAATACAGCTGACCGCGCTGACTCCTCGGTGTGGCGGCTGGAGGATCTGGGGCTCTCAGTTTAATTAGGGAAATGGAGGTGCACTGCCTCGCCACGGCAGGGGAGAGGCGGGGAGGGAGAGGGAGGGAGGGCATGTCAGAAGGAGGGAGGAAGGCTAATTGAGGAGAGGAAGGACGGACAGTAAGGAGAGAGGCGGTAGAGGGTGGGGGGAGGGAGGGAAGGGGGCTAATTGAGGAGGAGGGTAAATGTAGGAGAGTGGGTGGGGGGTTGTAAGACGGTAGCGTGGGTGGGTGGGGGCGGGTGGGGTGGGGTGGGGGGGCTACCAGCTGAATGGATGTGACCTCTAGCCCCCGGTGAGCAGCTGCCGGAGGGGGGCCGGGCTCCCACCTGATTTACGAGAGAGAGAGACACACCCAGCAGCCCTTTCTGCAGGACATGTGATGTCTCTCCTGTGTGTGTGTGTGTGTGTGTGTGTGTGTGTGTGTGTGTTTTTTGTGTCAGTGTGTGACACGAACCTTCTGTGCGAGCTCGTCCCCCTGAGACGGAAGTGATGAATGTGTGCTCTGGTGGTTGTATGTGTGCGTGTGTGTGTGTGTGTGTGTGTGTGTGTGTGTGTGTGTGTGTGTGTGAGAGAGACGTGGACCCTATGTGTTGTCCCTTGCGAGACGGAAGTGATGAATGTGTACTATTGCCCTCCGTGACACACGCTTTGTGCCGGAGGGGAAGATCTCAGGCGTAAAGTGGCACAAATAATCGCCTGTTACTGCCATTTACCCCCACTGCACACACGCACACACACACACACACACACACACACACACACACCAAGGTGATGATCCCAGAAGAGCAGTTACCTATGATTTGTTAGCCGGTGAATCACCCGTCTGTCCAAAAGAAGCTAAAATCTCAACAGACTTTTCCTGAACTGTGAGAGTTTACACAAACCAAATGGAAATGTGAACTCCAGCTACAATAGAAACAATCTATGATATGTGAATTAAACTTCATGCAAAACTCTCAACTCTCTCCTATGCGATACGAGGACTTCTTTTGCCACGTGGGTCCTATTCCATTCTTCTGAAAATATCTTTTGGCACAGATTTTGTGTATTTGTGCAGCTAGATTGCGGGCTGGGCCTCAGTCTGGGTTTTGGTTTGTGACCTCCAGAGCTGGTTTTAGCCTGACACTATTCCCTGTGCCCTCCCTCCCTCCCTCCCTCTATCTCTCCAAAGGCGGCGGCGCGATTTTTTCGGGGCCGGGTGGGGGGGGGCCTCTCTGGCTTCTAAAAACAGCTTCAGAGACGCTGTGAGGAATGACGTGGTTACGGCTGACCTCTGCTAGCCGAGGTCTGCTGAGAAAACTAAACGTGTTATATCGGTGGTAAATAGTAGAGCAGTGTTGCGGTGTTATGAGATCTAGCGTACTCGTTTATTACTGTGACAGTTTGAAGTTTAACGCCGAGGGTCTGTGAGTGGGAAAAGAGACTTTGTTTGTTTCCAGTATGCCTTTCATTCACAGCCCCACTCGGTTTATTTATGTGAAGGAGTTTGTGTGTGGAAATGTGGGTTTATTCACAAACACCAACAATGGCTCGCCTATCGCCGACACCGACAATGGCGTGTCTGTTTTGTGTTACTAAATGAAATGACCATAATATTTTCGGCTGTAAGATTTTCTCTAAACACGTCAAGAACTATGATGATAAACATTGCTTCTTCAGTAGCTCCTATAAGCAGATTTCTGTCGGCCATATTTCATTATTCCCCCCTATCTGTAACTTTTGATATGTGACTTACCCAGTCAACAAGTCTTTTCTTAGACTTGGCAGGCAGTCGGTCCTGATAATTCCCAGATGGAAGCAATGAAAGCTCATGACAGATCATTTGGGTCACTGTTTGCTTCATTAGAATTTGTCTTCATCATTTACCTCACAGATGTAATTTACTGATTTGCTCCCATGCCCCTGTATGCATGGATACATACAACCAAGACGATCAAGTCTGTGAACAAAGTCTATGTGTTCTGTCTTTGTAGATGTGGTCTATTGGATGCAGATGTCTGATGGTGTTAGTGAGTCACCAGCTGTGCGAAAGAAGGTTCTTCACCAAGTCCAGAGGCAAAAACACACTATAATACTATAACTTCATAAATATGGGTCTTGTTTAAACCCGCTCATAAGACTTGGGGAATTCCCAGGTTGTGGATATTCAATTTATGTGGATTCAATGTATGTTTAGCACATATTACATTAGGGAAAAGGTATGTAGAAGCTCTGTCATCATGAGACTCTTGCTAAAGAGTCTGGGAAGCTTCTCTTGTGTAGCTGGACTCCATTGTTCTGACTGGACCAGCCCCTTTTTTCATCAAGCAATTAATGGGGTCATGTTTGATGACATATTGTTCAACTATGTCCCTCCCACCGATGAGCAGGCTTCATACCAACCGCCTCCATTTGCATTCAGTTTTCAGCAAGTTCCTCATAAAACTCACACAGCAAAAAATATCCATCTTAATGAATCATCTAGTCTTGTATTCCATCTTGAAAACATTGAATAGAATTAGAATCTTAATTGAAATCTTAATAATTTGATTTGTTTGGAATGCAGTTTCACATTTTTTGAGGGATTTGTCAGTATCTTGAAACAGGGCAGAATAAGGCAGATCACCACACTAGTATCAAGAATATGATACGTGACTCGTGCAAATTCTAGAAAAAAGGTGAAATCATTTCGCTCAGTTGCTGGTTTTTCACTTCACTTGCAAAAATGGCATTTCAAGACTCAATACTTGATTCAACAAGGGCTTTTTTAAATAATTTATATCAAGCAACAGCTGTACGTTGTTCAGGAATATCAAACTTGGAAGCGGTATAGCAGAGCTCTGCACGAGCGGAAACATCGTTTTAGAACACGGCGTCCAGTCCGCGGCCTCTGAGGAACGCCTGCAGAATGGAACATGACAGTTATTCTTCTACTGCTCCCAGGAGGAAGCGCGCGAACCCTGCCGAGCGCTTACCGTTTTAGGGCCGCAGACTGTTTCGCTCTCCCCGTGGCGGCGGAAACGGAGGCCCTCGAGCTCAAGTGTTGAGCCCGCAGCCTAATGAAAGACATCTGAGTGTCATTAACGTGCCAGTTTCGGAGCGTTGGGGCCCCAGCAGAAATACGGCGGAGGTGTCCGGGCTGCCGGGTGCAGAGCTGAAGTCAGATTAAGACCCGGCTTTGACAGAACTGTCTGTGTAGGGAAAACAGAGCAGCAGTTTCCACACAGTCTGTGCCTCCCCGGCCTTTGTGACGTGTTGGCTTCTGTTGGACGGCTTGACTGTTTTGCTTTCCCTGCAGCTGTTCTCATGTTGAATTATGTGGCTGGCCATGCACAAGCGCGTGCCTGTGTGTGTATGTGGGGGGGGCAATAGGGTGTAATTAAGCTTATATGTAAGCAGAATGCATATGTGCAGTTTTGTTTCTGATGCATATGTCTTTGTAGTGTTAACATAAGAATTCAAGTTCCCTTGCCTTCTTTTGTTTTGAACTGGATGCCTCTCTGTGCTCTGGATGAGTGTGATAATAGTTTGTCTCCCAGTAGCAGACGGACTGTAGGGACTATTTAGCCCTGCAGCAATGGTCTTTACACCATAAGCTGTTGATCAATCACTTTCTCACTATAAATATTTATATCCTGAGCAGCAATCTGCTGCCATGCGTCTAAGCAACACATTTATTGTGTTGACTCTTGTAAATGGTCTCAGAGAATTAGTGTCTGTGACAGCCGTCTGTTAATTTCCACATTTCTTGGAGGGATCAGGCCCCTGGCTGTGCTGCCAGCAGCAGTTTCCAGGCTTGTTTAGCTTTTTCCCAGAGCTTAGATTACAGGGATGGCCTGGTTTAGGTCTAGGCATCAGACACGCTTGATTCACAAAGACAATATGCTGCCGTTTTGGCAGTGCACGACATTTTCAACTCTCTGTGACAAGGCAGTCTGGTCCTCTCTCTGTCTTTGTCTCTGTCTCTCTCTGTTGGTATCTGTCTCTCTTTTTCTGTCTCTCTCTCCTGTTCTCTGCCTCTTTTTCTCCCCCTTTCTCCATTGGATACAAAATATTTCATCTTCAGGCCCCCGGCTTCAAGGGGCAGACATGGCTGGTTGCCAGGCAGCATGCTACAGGCTTCCTGTGTGATAGGGTTGAGCTTCCTGTGTTCCAGCAAAGGAAGGGCCGACTCAGCAAACACAGGGAGACTAGGGAGGCTTACTGTACACCAGCTCCCAGCTCCACGGGCTGAGCCCTGGGCTCACACTGTCACAGACAGGCATCCCCACTGGATCCCCCAAACCAGTCTGCGTTCAGCCTGGTGATCGGTGGTGAGAAACTGGATGCTCACTGCCTTAGTCTGGGTCTGCTTTGAGAGGATCACATAAACGGTAAAGCAGATGCCTCAGTAAAAATGCCTAATTTTACAGATGCCTCAGTGCAGCTTCTGTCAAGTTCAAGCTCAAGTCAAATGTTTCTCCTTTATTTTTAGAACGAGTCATGAGGGTAGAACATCAGTCATATCACCACTTGGTAAGGTGTAGGTTATCTGCTGTGTCTACTAGGTTGTGACTTCTTGTGAAACCAATTTGATGTTGTTGTGCCCCTCAAAAGCTCCTGTGGGTCGACTTGTGGAGTGAGTGCAGAGGCCAGGTGGAGAGGATGAGTCAGAAATAGCTTGTTAGCACTGCACAGCTATTTTCAACGCAGAGATGGAGCCGTGAATAGTGATGTGGACTTGGCCTTCCTCCAGAGGTTTTGCTTCAATTGTCTCTGCTGAACCGCTCAAACAGTGAGGGCGGACAAGCCGCGACAATATGCGAACCCTATTCAAAGCAAATGTATTTTAGGCGTGGAAAAGGATCGAAAAATGCTTAAGTGCTATTGATTTTCTGTCTGGAGAAGCACTGCAGTTACCTGAAGTTCCTTTCAAGGCAATATTCCACCAGAAGTGTATCTTTAGCCCCTGCCACACATGAGGGGGATGCTGGCTTCGAGCCACCCTGTGTGGCTAAGTGTTTTGTGTGAAATGGTTAGACCAGCATTTTTCAGACCTGCAATGAGCTGCCTTTCCAATTCCAACTATGAAGCTGGCTTACAGGCTGTCCTGTTACTGTTCATGTTAAACAAAATAACAAAATGAATCATTATAGTTCTGGTCCTCAGTTCTGATTGGCTGAGCTACATTGGATGCTGTAAAATACCCAATTAATTTTCACCTGTAAAACCATCATTTAAATATTAATGCTGAAAATCACCCCTCAATGTACTGTGTCAAGTAGCAAACACTTTGTTCAGCTACTGTTCAAGAACAATATTGCTTGGCCAAAGAATACCTTTTAACTAATTATAATTGTTTCATTATTACCAATTTAAAATATAAGTTTTACTGAATATTTGCATTCTTTCTTTTTTAACACAACCATTCTATAAAATCAGTATGCCACTTGATGCAGTGCTTGATAGTGGTTTCGTTTTAGAACTGTCTAAAGTGTATTACTTTGCACCAGGTTGTGCCTAATGACGCTTACCTGTTGTAAAATCTCTGTAAAGTGTGGCTTCTCATGGCTTATTGCTTAATTTTACACCAATGACACATTTTGTCTCATGTTCCGCTATACACAAACTTATTGCTAGCTAAACTGCTAAGCTAATGTTAACAACATTTCTCAACATTCCTCCAATATCTAGGGTAAATAATTTTCCATTATTTTAGAGCACTTTCCAAAAGCAAGTACATTCAAGTTTGTACGCTTTTTTGTGTTCTTATACAATGAAAGCAATATTACAGTATATTAGAATATGAAAGGGCATAGGCTACATAGGCCAGCAATTTGGTTGCTTTGAAGAGGTGGTTTGAATGGGTCTGAAATCACCATGACAGAAAAGGACGCATCCAGAAGGTAGACACTGTAAAGAGATTTAAAATTCACCTTTTCTGTCTCTTCCTACTAACTTTTCCTGTATTCCGACAATAAATAGGACATTCCTCTCATCTTCTGTCACGTTTTGCTGTTATTTTTGAGAAACAAATGCATGGCCATTAAAAACCAACATGATCTTAAACCACTAAAATGCTAACTGGCTAACTATGGCTAATGAAAGCATGTTAGCATACATTTTCCCACACTTTTCAACACAGTTTCATGTATTTTGTTGTTCAAAATGGTGCAAACCAAGTCTTGTGCTTTTTCAAAATTGACTGGATGACAAAGACAAATACAGAAAGTTACCAGGTGGTTAGCTTGTTAGCTATTGTTACAACTCTGTTAGCATTTTGTGACCCTATGTGACGTGAAAAACAGAATACAAAAATAGAAACCAATGTCAATGACACCTTACATCATGTTACATTTCATTGAAAGTAAAAATAAGTGATGACACACTGAGTCAGGTGTGACGGAAAGTGGACTCCTTAACATTATTGGCAATGTTGAGAAGCCCTTCCTTCCCCTTGCTTCCCCTTGCTGGTTGGAATTCCACTTTTCACTGGGCTTTCTATCTGAATAAGCTGTTTTGTTGAGAAACAGTTTCAAAGTTGAAATGCTCATGTAATATGGAAACTATGATGGAATTTCTAGTCATTTTTTTGCCCACATCCCTATCAATTACTGTGTCTGTGGGGTAGTGTTTCTGTGGAAAGATCACATTAGAAATAATACCACATCGGACTGTCTGCCCATATCAATGTCCTGGAAACAATGAAGCACCAAAACCAAAAAATAAAAGACATCAACATCAGCCTCATTAGTAAGATTTATCACACAGAGGCTCTCAGAGCAAAGAGAGGACGGTGAAGTGGGAACACTATAAGGATCCATCCCTCGCTCCTGGTCTCAGAGGGCAGCTTGATTCATTGCTTTTGTCTGCTATGAGAGGGTCCTCCGGATGGGTGGGTGGGGTGGGGTGCAGTGGGGGGGGAGTTAGAGACACAGACGGACACTGTTTGGTATTCTCCTTCAGTTCTGTCGGACGGCTTGTACGTCTCCGGGCCCAGACATGTTCCCCACTCCGCTCTGGTTTGAAGGGTATGCGGAGTCAAGGGGCCACGGTTTAGCTTGGCCGGCAATGGAGGGAGTGAAGTGAGCAATTGTGTGGGTGGTATGGAGGGGGAGGGAGAACGAGGGAGGGAGGAAACAAGGGAGGGAGAGAGAGAGAAAGGGAGGATGGGAGTAGGATGCCAAAGATATGCCACAGACAGCACCAGGTTGCCTGCAGGGTCTTGAAAACATCTTAAAATGTTTAAAGTTATATCATCTAAATTCAAGGCCTTAGAAGGAAATAGAATAGAATTAAAAATAGCATTGTAAGTCTAAAATTCAATAGTAATGGTCTGAAAATGTTGTGGTTTCTTGCTCTATTTCTCCAAATAGAAATCTGTTTTCATTTTCACTTTTTTCTTTTGCCAAATTGGACTTACATTTCATTCTAATTGGTATTAAAAATGTCTTCAATTGAACTTGAAACCTGCAGAAACCCTGGACACCCACACAAGAGAAGGAGAGGAGAGAGAGAGACAGACAGGCACAAATAGAGGAGGGAGGATAGGAGAGAATAAAGGGCTAACTGAGTAGAGGCTATAGGAAAGTCTTAAAGATCCTTCCCTTTGGACTTGAGGCAACCCCTTTCCCCTCCGAGCAGGGAACTGCGGACCGCCCTTTCCTGTTTTTCCTTCTTTTCCATTCCTCCTTTTCACGGCCGGAGAAGAACAGTAATTCTGAGCGAAGGAAGCCCAGGGCTCGGCCCGCTCCTGCAAAGAGCACTGTGACTCTGAGCCGCTCTGAGCCGCTCTGTGTTTCTGCAGTGTTGTCTGTTTCGCTCTCTCCCTCCCTCACTCTGCCCGTCTCCACTGTCTGCTGTGGACGTTCTCATTATTCATGGTATTACTTGCTGCAGTAAGTGCTGCCAAGTGCTTGCAGACGTAGCTACTTTTAAAGGAAAGTAAATCCATTCATTCATGACAAAGATCTGTCACTGAGATGCACGGATAAGCTGGGGTTTCTGCACAAGTGGTTTACAAACTGCGGCCCAGGACCCCCAGGAGTCCTTGGGGGTCCCTATTAAAATGAGGAATAGTTTAATTTCACCATAATTTAATTTATTATAACTCATCCCAATTAGGGAATGTATAAGAATAACTATTCCTATCTAGAGGTGGGACGATATATTGAATTTCAATATATACCAATACGAAAATGTGACAAAACGTATTGTGGGGCAGAAAAATGCCCATCACAATTTCACATTTCTCCATCCAAATTATTTGCACTTTGTAATGACATTTTAAAATTGTTGTTTACATTCTAGCAAGCCAATGCCATTGCTAGAAAGATTTCTGGCTCAGAAATAAACATAATTCTGCACAGTCACACTTTGTTGTCATTGAACTTTTATTCATTACATTGTATCGTGGTTGTGTCGAATTGTGAACCCCATATCACATATTGAATTGTAATTGTATCCTTTTCGGGACAGATAATCATGAGAAAATGGGGTAGGGAGGGGCGGTTGTGAGAAACGGGGCGTTACAACCGGTCCAAATACGGCCTCCCTGCATCATGGTTGTCATGGCTCACGTTTCCCCAAAGTGCGGTAACAGTGTTCCCGGTCCCAGTTTACTATCCTGGTCCGGGAGCGCTCAGTCCCTCAGGAATGCCTGAGAGCCTCAGCCCGTTTTAGTCACGCACCACAGTGTCTGCCATGCATCACCTTCTCCTGCCAGCTGGGACAGCTTCGCAGGAGCCGATAAAACACCGGGCCGTCCTTAGTCACAGCTCAGGTGTGTGTGACAAGTGGATAAGCGTCGATGAATAACATGCAAGTGTTTTGTGTGTGTGTTGATGTGTGAGTGAGGCAGAGAGACAGAGAATCAGTGCAGGGAGAGTGACGGGAAGAGAGTGGGAGTGTGTTATTGTCGGTTCTCTCACCAAGGTGATACTCGCTAAATAAAGTGGTTTTCTGTATAGAAACACCAGCGCTGCTCTGTCTCGGTGTCAGTATGCTGCCTGGAATTTTCCTTTATTTTCAATCTGTCCCATGGGCAGAAATACTTTTGAGCATTGTGGTTGTTTTGCCAAATTCCCTTAATAGTCCCCATCCCTCCCTCCCTTGCATTAGCACTGTGATTCACGTATGTCTCACAAGATATACGACCAAAATATTCAAGCTGTTTATGAATGTTTGCTTATTGGGGCATGCACTTTTCAAACCCAATAAATCAAACTGACTGTGTATCATTCTTAGTGGTTTTCAATGATATACATTCTTGGCATTGTCATGCTTGTCCAAATATGGTATCTGAGCATCATGGTTGCTGGGGCTTTCATATAAAGATGTGCAGATTGAGGCTGCCTTCAACTACTGTCGGAAATATTGTTTTTTCAACTGGGAAAGTCTGAATTTTTTGTGATACCTGGGTTGCTGAAATGTGAGGTTTAGGGCATCTTGAGGTAAAACTGGTGGCAGTAAGTATGGAAGCTGTGTCAACAATTGATGGTATAAGTTTTGTTCGACAGATTGATTAAAGCATAATTTTCATGCCTGATGTGCATTTCCTCCTCTTTGTTCTGCCACTGCAGCACAAAGTAATTCTGTGCTGCCAGATTTATAAAATAGAACAGCCACTAAAAACCTACTTTAGTTACAGGGTCCATGTTATTACCATTTCCAACCAAAAGCACCTTAAATGCGTGACAAGTTTTATGTACAGCCTCTGAACTCTGAGCTTTTCAGGAGCACTTGAAGGCAGCATTAGCTCCTGCTCCTTGCCCTTTCCTGGCCTGCTCTCGGCGCTCTGCTCTATATTTTACTGTAGTTTTTAGAGCATTCCACTCTGCAGCTGCTAAGCTTCATGGGATAGAAGACGCCGTGGTTGTTTTTCTAACTTGACACCTCGCTGGCGTTTTATAGACGTAGTTTGCATTTGAATGATTCCCTGGAACTCCGAGCTGGAGCTGAAGCCCAAACCCCAGCAAGAACGCTAAGGAAATAACTGAGTTTGTGGTTTTGTTGTAAGAGGAATGTGAATATATTTTCCTTGCCTTTCAGCTCAGTGTTCACAGTGTCCAGTGAAATCAGTTGTTCATTCTGCATGCATCTACTTCGACATTAGAAGAAATCACAGCACAACCTCTCACAATAACTAAAACCATTGCAGTTTGCTCAATAGTTTACCATTTTGCTCTGTTTTAAGTGTTCACAGCTATTTTGAGCTATAGCTTTATCTTCCAGCTTAAGACCACTGGCTTAATTGCCTTAAGCATGTCCAACAGAGACAGTGCACTGTGAAGGTGTCAGAGCTGGGGTAATTGTGGTGTTTATTTCATGCAGGGACACACACATGTGTAGCAGTAGAGAAGAGGTTCAAGCCAGCTGATCTAATCTGGGGGGCTGCAGACAGGCTGTCTACCCCGCTGTGTCTATATAAATGGACACACACACACACACACACACACACGAACACACAGGCGCTC